>NC_041395.2:174765224-175091474 GCF_900747795.2 Erpetoichthys calabaricus
TCTCCCAGTCAGTGCTTTCTAGATTGCAGTGACCAGTGTAGTGGTAAATTCTTTACATTTGGGGGTTACAGAATACAGCGTTACTTAAGTTTTAATAACAACCCTACTTTTTATATTCAGCATTTAGTAACTTATTTATATCCACTTAGCCACCCTCATTTTGAACCTCCTATTCAGATTGTCCTGGCAGTGGCAGATGCAAGGCTGGGATCAACCATGTTAGGATTTTATGGCATGCAAAATTTGATCACACATTCACAGAACAAGCGCATATCAGAGCAAATTAGTTGCCCATTAATGAGGAATGAAGGAAGGGAAAAATCTGACAAACAAAGTGGACAGGGAAACTAACAGTGGAATTGTAAAAATATCGTGCTTACTACCGCATGTTCACCTTTTTACACATAAGAGATATAACTGGTGCTTTTTATTATTTAGTGGTCATAAGTAGCTATAGCAGCAATATGAGAAAAACCGAAATTGACCAGAAGAGACAAAGCCACATATTTGAACTGGCGAAATCATATATTTTTGTTCAGTTCATTAATATTTATTCTGATCACAGTATGTATCATTAGAAGAGGATTTGAATATTTAATGTATATGTAATTTAGAGGGAATACCACATTTTTAATTAAAATTAAAAAAGCTTTCAAAATAATTATTTGGAACATTTCCATGTGTGTCTCGTATTGAGTGGTTTTTCAGGAGTGTTATTTACTGTGTATTATATTTCTGTTTTGTGTCCAAATCTAGCCAATCCAATGAAGCAAAAACCCAAGAACAAGCTTGAAACTGAACACAAATGCTGAACATCCACACCAAATTTAAAATGACCTCAAAGACATTTACAATTTTGCTTCAAAAATGGATGCCAAGTATACCACAACCAAACCTGCAAAACAGATGCAGCGCATGTTGAGCTTTAACTATCCATGAAATGCAGGTTTAACTGTGCCACTGGTTATACAGCTAAAAATGGAGTTGGTGGCATTCAGTTCTAAGATTGTATAAAAAGTACTTGAGTTTTGTTCCCTACGTAAAGACCTTGTAAATTTGGAATTTTTTTTTGAATTTCTCTATTTAGATAAGCTCATTCTTGTTTTCTGTCCAGTTGTCTTGGTGAGGTGGTAAAAGACCAAATGTTCCTGGGAAATGTCAAGGTGCTACCAATGCAATCTGAGAGACAGAATTCCTCCTGCATGTCTTAGATCTGCCAAGTACGTTTCTGGCAGAAGGGGACCAGGAGGCATCCCCATTAGATGTGAAACTACCTTCACTGATTAGTGTCAAACTGAAGTGGAAGCATCTCTGCTTCACAGTGACGTGCGGTGAGGTTCATGGCTGGTGAGGTGCTGACTCCTTCAGAGTGAGATTTACAAATATATGAACTCCAAAGAGTAGCTTATTCACTATTTAATAGGCAGCATGCTCATTGACTACTGGTTATGTTTCATATCTCATCAACATTCTTTACACAAACACATAGGTAAGGTACATACTGTACTTGGCTAAAAAAGAATGTTACATTCATAGCTGTGAGAGAAAGCAGAGAGAGCACATTTGCTTCTCTCCCTCCATGTGTTCTAAATTTGCTGTTGCAATTCCACAACTCATGCTCATTCAATACAAATGAAAGAATAGAGTGGTGTAAAAAAACGGATTTCAATTTTGACCTTAATTGAAATATTTAGTTGTTTTTAAAAGCTTTTAATTCAAATGCTTTAATCAATTTTAATACAGACTGTTCAACAAAAGGATAACAAGAAAAACAAAAGAATATTTTATTTAAGGTCAAAATTTATTTTTTAAATATTGGATTGTTTTTTACTTAGTCTGATCCCATTTTTTATAAAATTTATTTGTAAATGAAGTCCATGCGTCTATCATTCTCCACGAAAATCTCCGTCACTCTCTTGTAAAAGTCCTCTTTATTTTCCTTTAGTTTTAAAAATCTTAATCTTCCATTTTTGCAGTCAGAACAAAAAAATAAAAATAAACAGACTGCTGCAGTGCACTTGACTTTCTGATATTGTTAACTTATTGGTACCCAGATCAATTGCGTAGAAGAACAGTAGCAACACGCACTTGTTGGGTTCACATGCGCCCCCTTCAGTGCGGCACGGTACTGTCGGCCTCACCTTGTGTCTTTTCACTGCGGCTTTAAGTCCGATCAGCAGGACTAAATATGTCACACACATTTATTAAAGATATTATACAGACTGTGGAAAGTCAGGGTGTATAATAAACGTGTCTGCATACATTATATTGGCGACATACAGAGCAACAGGCATGCGCCAATTGCATGCATCAACCCAGTGTATGAGGGAGAGCGCAGTCTGAGGTGAGGTGAGGCTCGTTGCTGCCGCACCTCGCATTTCTCCCCTGTATCTGAACAGGAAATGTGAAAATTTAGCAATTTTCACTATAAAAATGATAACAATTATTGGAATCATACAGAAAATAAATTTATAGCAGACCAGTGACACATTTATTTTATGTTATAATTATTAGTTTTTTTACTTTTATGATGACAGGTGAGGCTCTGCCTCCCCTGCATCCCATGATTGCACATCCCTGCTGCTTCAAGATCCTTTTGGATTTTAGACTGGCTTACTGTTACACCTTTACATGATGGATAAAGTTGTGTTGGACATATATCTTCTCAGCCATCTCTACAAATAATCTAATTCATTGCCAAATGAGGCTAAAAACATTATATCTGAGCTGTCAAGAAGCAGCTCCCATCTCAAGCTGGGTGCTCTCAACATCTTGTCTGTGTCTTGATATGCTCTTGAACGTAGGGTAAAGTAGACTCTCACCAGTAGTGGACTATACTCGCTGTAAACAGATTACACATTGGATTACACATCCAATAATGCAGCACAACTCACACTTTCAACTATAGTAACTGTTTGGGACATAACAGTAGTCCTAGAACACAATAATCCTATAGTGCCTCCTGTAAGATAGCCCGCAGTGCATTCTTGAGTCTTCTTTAGGTGTATTGTCATGACTCCTGAAGTAGCAATGTAATGATAAAGAGATGGTCTAGATGGTCTAGGATGTTTTTTTCTGCTTATTTATTTTTAAAGATGACCTTCAACCCAATTCACACTTCTGACACCCCTGGGAGATACATTAATGAATGAACTCTAACAATATAAAGTGCCTCATCAGTTTTTCAATTGGATCTAATCCAGTTTTGCCATTGTGGTGCTTCTCGGTCATAGCAGCAACATCGTTCATTTAAAATGGGACCACCCTTACCAAAGGTTTACTGCTTCCTCTGTGAATGGTATGTTTGCTTGGTGTTTCTTCTGCCTCTTAAAAATATTTACAGTCAAAGGTTAAGGTTCACTCACTCTTGGTGAGAACGGCTGTGTGTTTGTCCTAATTCATTTAATCACTAAGTTTTGATGCTTGCTTGCAAAAAGCTATGTCAAATCTGGAGACACTTGGTTAATATTTAATTAAAAGCCATCTAGTCCTAAATTGGGAATAATAAAGTGTATCTAATCTAATCCAATCTAATCTAATCTAATCTAATCTATTTTCAACTGCTCAGATACCAACTACCTTGCAGCCATTGCTCCTTAGGGCCTACTCCACCTGATGAAGTCTTAAACAGAGTCAGTCCAGATCACCTACCCTAAATTGGGAAAGCACGTCTTCTATAAGTGTTTCATTAGCTCTGTCTGAAAAAAAAAACATTTGATGGGTATTCTCTGGATACCTTCAGTAGCTACTGGTCAGAACTGTTTGTCTAACCGATGTCATTTGAGTCAATTCAAAAAGGAAGTGGTCATCAATTTACATTTTTTCATAGTTTTTTACTTAGGGTCTCATATTAGTTAGTTAGTTGACACAGCTATGGCATATAGCAGTTAGTGGGCTGTACCCTTTTGAGCACCACACCTTCTATTTCAAAGAAAGCATATACTGTACATGCAAACAGCAATCCAAGTTTTCCTCTTTGAAACTTGAATTTGTATTAAAGTAACTTTCTCATTAACTGGTACAAACACCAAATTTATAGTACCCATCTGAATGCTTATGAGTATCCCAACAAATATTTATGTCATCAAACTGAGGAAAAAGGAGAAACCCTCAGTAAAAGGTTCTGATTCCAAAGATAATGTGACATACAGAGTTAAGCCAAATGGTATCTAGGTGGTACTTTTCAGCCTTCCACACAAACTCCAGCTCTTTCGCCACTAGTGAAGTAATATCCCATGGCCCAAGAGGAATCAGTGTGGGTTTATGCATGAGTGTGCACTGCAATGGAATGATGACAAATCCAGAGTCAGTTCTGTCCTTGTACCCTATGGTGCTTGAGTAGGCATCAGTTCTCCACACTCCTGAAGTGGACAAATGGGTGAGGAGTTATCTTATTGTAATGGCATGCACAATGCAAGAACTAACACCAAGCAGATGATACCAAGAGAGGTGGATTGGTAGATAATCTAGAATCTGTTGAATCATTACAGAGGGACTTGCACAGCATACAGGCTTGGGCAGGTTTCTGGCAGAAGAATTGAATGTAACTAAATGTGAAGTATTATACGTAGGAAGTAAAAATGTTAGATTTGAATACACAATGGGAGGTGTGAAAAATTAAAGTACACTCTTATGATAAGAAATTAGGAGAGTGGACTCATCAGTATCAACTGCCAGACAGTGTTCAAAAGCCATTAAGAAGGCTAATGGAATGTTAGTTTATACAGCACAATGTGTCCAGTACAAGTCCAAGAAGGTTATGCTCAAGCTTTACAACACACTGGTGAGGCCTCATATGGAGTACTGTGTGCAGTTTTGGTCTCCAGGCTACAAAAAGGACATAGCAATGCTGGAAAGAGTTCAGAGAAGAGCTGCTTGGCTGATTAAAGGACTACTGGAGATGAATTATGAGGAAAGATTAAACGAGCTGAGCCAAAGAGAGATTAAGAGGAGACATGAATAATGTGTTTAAAATGCTGAATGTCCAGCTCTTACCTAGATTGTTATAATTTTTTAATTCCTAAAGTTCTAACATAGTACAGAGCACCAGTCCAACGTATTGCATACTCATAAATTGACATAAACGAGACAATTTAGAGTCAATCAATTAAGATAGTTTAAAGTACACTTTTTTAGGGAAGAAAACAGCATTACCTTGGGGAAAAAAAACATGCACATATTGGGAATACATGACAGTTGTACCAAGACAGTTTCCCAGAATTTCCCAGTGGAAACACCTGCTAGTCATTTTCTTTCATATTTTTTTTCTTGTTATTTATTATTTTGTTACTATTCATGACACCATCTTATTTCTTGTTTTGGCATGGTCGCTGCCATTTTTGATCATTGCTTGCTAATTGTGGTTGCTGTGATAATTTGATTTTGCTTAGTGTTTCTTGCTATGAAGTTCAGTTCTTTCTGACTGTTTTGTCTTTCTCACCTTTAAGTGTTATTAAATCACAATTGTTCCTGCTTCTTCTCTTTCCTGGTTATTTTTCTTTTTCTGCTTATCCACTGGCCACGTATCTATTCACAAGGTGTTCATAATACCTTCAGGAGGTGCTGTCTGTGCTTTTTGCATTATATTAGGCTAGTGAAACATATGGACCTACGGTGCTAAAACAAAAGGCAAATGAAGGATCTGTCAACACTTTTTACATTTTCTAGTTACTTCTTACAGTTCCTCTAGAAATGATAATGCATTTTATTACTTCTGGTGTCTCATCTACAGCAAGCAGAACTTTCATGTTTTGGCAACACGTTCATTTGTTTTCACTGTTAAAAAATATAGTTTGACATTGATCGCATTGCTGATGTAACTTTGTAAAGCAGTGGTCTTCAAAGAAACATCAATGTAAGGATGCAATGCTTCCATATGTTCAGAAATGTCAACTATTTGACTACAGTTTCTGTCTCTGGAGCATTCTTGCTCTCTGTGTCCTGGATTTAGCCTTCCCTGCCTATGAGCCATCGTGTTTAGCTGCTGCTAAACTGCCCAATATATTTATCACAATAAACTTTTCTATCCACCATTACAGTGGCTACTAGGTTGCTACAACCTATAGTTTTTTGAATCTATAGAACATATTAAGCTATATTCAGGACTACTTCTTGTCTTTGTGCTTCAGTGTCTTGGCTGCTTCTTATTTCTTTTTCTTTGTCATTTAAACACCTTCTGCAGTGTGCTTGATGTTCAGCAAATATCTCTGTTCTTCTTTTTCTTTCTGCCATTATGGTGGATATCACTTCATTTCTCAATCACTTAGCCACAAACACATAACCACAGGCCATTTTGCTGTCTTTTGTGGCCACAAGGTTGCCACTACTTAAAATCTTGTATTAAAGATTACTTTTAGCTTCTGTATGTGTTCAGCATCTTGTCTTCTTATTCTTTCTCATTCTTGGTTATGTAATTGCCTTTTGTAATGTGCTTGATGCTCTGCAGATGCTGCTGCTGTTCTTATTTTCTATCTGCCATTATGGTGGTTATCACTTGGTGTCTTGATCAGTTTTCCATAGGTCGAAATTTAACATTTTATTAAAGAAAGAAATGTCCTCCAACAGGACAATTCAGTAATCAGGCAGGAGAAAAGCTGTTTGTTGTATCTTTTAATTACTCCTCAGAAAAATGCCTTGGAGGGAGCATTCTTCAGAAGCAGTCCGTTACAGCATGGTCAGAATGGTCAGAGAAACAAAGAATAGAGGTTCATTTTATAAACTGTTGAATTTACATACAGTGTCAATCAATGCATACATTTTATGCTGATTTGTCCTTTGGTTTACACCAAAATGATTTAAATAAAATAAAAGTCTATTATATTATATTCTGGTTCTTCTTATACCTTTTGAGATGAGCCACCACTCTTCAAATTTATGTGCATATAACAACTGTCCATTCTAGTTTATAGGACATCTGCTGATTTCTTAGTCATCTCATAGTCATCCTCCAGTACATTTTGTAAATTACATCAGCCTTTCTTCTGGTACATTCTTTATTTACTTGACCATCTCAGTATTTTTCCTAAGCCAATTCTTATATTTCAGTGCACATTTTGTTGTTCACATGACCTTTATCTCGTTTCGGACATTTATGAACTCTTTATGTTATTTCTTAAAGATGAATGCTATGTTACCCTAAAATTATTCTTCCACACTCCACCTATAATTATTTGAATATCAAGAACCTACCAGGTCATAAGCTTTTCATTAACAACAGGATTATGGTTCTAGCCCCATTAGTTCATAAGTAATTGCGTGACAGACAGGCACACCTTAGCATGTTATATTTATAGATCATATTATAAAGACTTCCCTTGAATTGCAGAGAAAATTTGTTCCTGAAAATACCTTTGTGAGTTGAATTTTCCTAACACAAACGTGTACTTACCATTTTAAATGGAATCAATATGTAAGCATTCCCAAGCCTGCTGTCCCCCATTTTTTACTCATATAATATCAAAATACTTGAAAATTGACAGAATTTGTTAATTGAAATTCAACATCAAATATAAATACTGCTTAGGAAACCTGTTCATATGTTCTATGTTTCACATTCAAAGGAATGGTCTTTCTATTGTCACAGGAGGCTGGGGGGGCAGACCCAGCCAGGATGCCTGGAAGGACTGGGAGGTGGTTTATTCGTTCCCTGGGCCACGAGGGGGCAACTGCCCTAGATAAAGAAGGGACCACGGGGATGGAGCCAGGAGGCTCAAACCCAGTGGAGCCCGTGGCCACCACCAGGGGGCACCCCGAGCATCATAGAGCCTGGGAAACCTGCACTTCCGCCACACCTGGGCAGGTAGAAGAAGGACCTTCCAGAAACACTTGGAGTGCTTCCGCCACACCAGGAAGTGCTACCAGAAGAACATCAGCAAGCACCTGGAGCACATTCACGGGGAAGACGTGCCCTCCAGCTGAAGAAAATAAAGTCTGTGTTGTGTTTTTACATGTGCCTCTGTGTGACTGTGACTTTATTTGCTCCATCCCCGTGGTCCCTTCTTTATCCAGGGCGGTTGCCCCCTTGTGGCCCAGGGAACGAATAAACCACCTCCCGGTCCTTCCAAGTGTCCCGGCTTGGTCTGCCGCCCAGCCTCCTGTGACACTATCTTTCTTAGGCTTTTGTAATTCTTTCATGATGTTTTTTTGCAGCCATGATACCCAAGATATTGCAAGAAACAAGTATGCAACACATGTGACAAACATAAAGCAGTAATATTATTTTATCCATATAAAATGTTTTTATGATTGCTTTGTCCAGTCCATGGTTGTAAAAAGTCAGCACCTATTCTGTCAATATGAGGTTCAAGAAAACGATCATTGCTGGATTATTTTATGTTCCTAAGTATAAGAAAAATTCTGGTGCCAATAGGACACTCAGGTCAACAAAATTCATCAACTTGCCTAATTTTAACAAAATTTTGTTGAGCTGCTTATCTGTTAGGTTTCTTAAGAGCTTCTATTAACTACAATGCTACTAAAGTGACCTGTGGGTGGCTCAACATAAGCAGAAGGGACAAAAGTGAGCTGACAAGCGAGTGGTGGGAAAAGTGATCAGTGATGGCTAAACCATAATTGAGTAAGTGCCAGTGCAGTTCAAGCTTATACATATATTATTTGCACATTAGAGCTCTGCACTGGACTGTTTTTAAATCCTATTCCCAAAGATATCCTGATGGCTTCTGACTTTCTGCATAGTAACTTAAAATTTGTTAGTAGAGGGTTAATCATTGCAAAATTAAAATCATTCATGCACACATAATGCAAGGGGAAACAATATACATAAATAGTGAAAAAATGTTAAACCATTCAAATTAAAGGTAAATGTACTGTTCATTTAACAGTGTCACATTATGTACAATTTCTCAGAAAGAGTATAGATGCGGGACCCATTCATTTTTCGGTATTACCTGATGTAGACAGTGGTTAAGAAGGAAATATTTTAATTTGGAGGGAGTGCATTCATAAGCTATTAAACATCACAAAGCACAGACCTTAAAGCGAATAAGATTTTAACGGGCAGTGGAGCCTGTTCCTTGTTTTTGTAGGCAACCATCCATTATCCAACCCGCCACTATATCCTAACTACAGGGTCACGGGGGTCTGCTGGAGCCAATCCCAGCCAACACCGGGCACAAGGCAGGAAACAAACTCCAGGCAGGGTGCCAGCCCACCGCAGGGTGCGCACACACACACACACACACCAAGCACAATTTAATATTGCCAATGCACCTAACCTGCATGTCTTTGGACTGTGGGAGGAAACCGGAGCACCCGGAGGAAACTCACGCAGACATGGGGAGAACATGCAAACTCCATGCAGGGAGGACCCGGGAAGCGAACCCAGGTCTCCTAACTGCGAGGCGCTACCCACTGCACCACCATGCTGCCCTTTGTAGGCAACCACTAAACTAAATTCCACCAGCTGCACACTTTGGTAGCTGCACATATTTTTCCTGCATGCATTTGTCACCTTGCTCTTTTGTTAGCATGCATTTGTTGGTGCTCTTTTGCCCCACACACTTTTTAGCAGTGTGTTGTTACTTGTATATGCAGTACAGACCTCTGCGTAAACAAAAATTACATTTTAAAGCTATAATAGCATTTACTTTGTTTACTCTTTTTTATACACTGCTACCATATCTCCTATTTTTCTTATTCACTTCACTTACTTTCTAACTTTTGGCAACATGGTGAGTTGGACAGATCAGGCCGCCCTTAGCAAGTTTTTCCAACTTCTATGACACTCTCAGGCCAGTAGAAACATACAGTATAATCCCCCCGAATTGTCTTAAGTTTACCCATGAGTCTTTTCATAGTGGATCATACCTGATGCATCCTATGTGGTAGGCACCTAGGGGGCATCAAAACTATAATATATGCTTTTATATATGAAATGTTGCCTCTTTATCCTATGGAAGAATCCAGATGACATGAGAAAATGTGTGTGGATGATTGAGAGTGCCCTGAAATGTACTGCCATCCCAACCAGGTTTTGTCCCAGCCTTAGATCCATGCTTTGGCATATCATCCACAAAATTGCTACCACTGTATCAGTGATGGTCTCATGATCATCAGCTGTGACTATTTGAACTTCTCCATGTCAGGGCAGCTACCCACCTTATGTGTCTGGTCTTTACCTATTGGTATTATATCTTTTTTGGCAATATGAGGACCAAAATTGCAAAGAGTATTTCAAGTGAGACCTCACAATCTTCTGATACAGGTTAAGGACAATGTCTCCTTAACTCCAAGTAATGTGCTACGCAACCCAAGATCTAAACATTTTCAATTGCTTCTACAGACTGTTGGTAACAAAGACTTCCCTGTAGTTATATCTAATTCTTGTGCAAAAACAGTTGCCCCATTTTAGCTGATTTATTGAATCCTGGGTATCTACTAATTCTAGTGGGTGTCATCCATCTTATTTTTGTTCAATACTAAACTAAGGCATGTCACACAATGCGCATGGGAGGCAGCTAAAGGGACTGAATAATGGTAGTTCCACGCCAGACCAGGTGGTGGCGAAATGCACTGACTTTCTCTCTCGATCCTCTGCAGACCATCCACGGGAAATCCCAACCATGAAGGCGTCACTTCCGGCGCCAGTAATGACGTCACTTCTGTTTCCAGCACCAAGAATGATGTCACTTCCGTTCCCAGTGTCAATGATGACGTCACTTCCAGTCCAGAAGATGGCACTTCTGATTCTGGCTCAAATTATGACGTCACTTCTGGTCTTGGCCTTTAAAGCTGCCATCTTTACACCTCTCAATCGGTTCTCACTCACTCAACAAAAGATACCCATTTACAGCCAGGGCATATTATACGGGTGGCTGCGCCAAAACTTTGATGTCTCCTGTGTATTCTTGTCACAGGCTAAAAATGTATCAAGACAAAGAAGACCAAGTTAAATATAACATTTATTTACAGTGTCCTAGCAGTTTTATACATGTGTCACATAATCTCTAATTAACTGTAAACTAAAATAACTTTAGATTTGTGTATGTGTGTGTGTTGAAGTGTGCGTGATTGTGCTCAATAAATGACTGAACCAAACCTTTTTGCGACCCTTGATGAGGAAATCTTAACAGAGAAGATGAATAGATGCATGGATAATAGCACTCTTCCAACTTATTCCCACACTTCGTTAAACAGAGGATATTTGAAGTCTGGAACAATTCTATCGAGTCATGCAGCTCAAGCGGATGACCTGCCATAAATTAAGAACTGACCGCATGGGACCTCTGGGACACCTTGGCAATTCATTTGTAAACCTTCTTAGGTTCCTAACTGGCTGTCTCTCTCAGCTCCTATTAAAAATGCAACACTCAAGGATGGAGTTTGGCAGGCTCTCATCAGTTTTTGTATTTTGCTTAATTAGACTGAAGTAAGCCAATCTTGGTGAGTTCCAAATTATTTAATGCAACACTGGGCAAATGCTAATCCTGTGTGAAAATGAATGTACTGTATTAATAAAGAGCATTAGAATGGCACTCGCCTTAAAATGCTCTATACAAAAAGTAAAGATTGACGCAGTTCTATAAAGTCTAGGAATTGGATTACAAGAACAGCAGAAAGGTAGTGAGACGTGAACAGCGAAGAGGCCTTAATGAAATAGAGATCGTGTTTTAAAGATGCCATCCATTGTTTGAATTCAAGGCACACAACTGTTCCTGGTTTTAGTTATAAGTTTCATGCAAGCTATAATTGGCGCAAAATCTGCCTTGTATCATGTTCACAGTTGATGTAATTACTGTAGGCACATCTGAGCTTCATTGACTGTTCTTTCTGTTCAGACTGACAATTGAATCACCGCCTCACTTAATCCTGACCCAGTGGAGTTTCATTAGCTCATTAATCTAATTTAGAAACTAAAATACAGACTAACTAGAAAATAATCGTCCAGGTAGCTTGCCAGTTCAACATGTTGTCACCTATTCATTAGTTTTGTGAAGCTATGCATTCCATTTCACGGTTGTGAAAAGACATTTTAAGCAGAAGGCAGGATTGGGCACTGAATGGGACACCATTATGCACACTTATACATGCTCCCCATCCGCATTTAATTTGGAGAGAGCAAATAACCAACTCTGGATGAGATGCTGTCTCGTGTGGCATACCAACTCAAACGTGGCCAATTTACTTCACAGTGTTGACCTTACAACATTATGTTTGGGAGGAAACTGGAAAATCAGAGAAATCCTGTACTGATGTGGGGAGAACTGGCAAACCACATGCCCTCAATGACTTGGCAAGGCCCCAAGAACTGTGAGGCAGCTGAGCTAAGCACTGCGCCACCATGCAACTGTGTTGCACAATTTTTCTGATTAATTGCAAGGAACTCTGTTGAGTTACAATGACGAGGAATAGTGCTACACCTTAAACCTATATACGTATGTGGAAAGGTTACCTTACTTCCAAGTCACTCCTGAGGATGGCACCTTTCTAATAGTACTGAAATGTTATTAGAATGTACTTTTTTACATATTTTGAAGTATATTACTGGTATATTTTAATCTTATGCTACTCATGCACTTCAGGGTCATAGAGAGCATGTCTTGCCTGAGAGAAGTCATAGTTTGTATTGCTAATAACAAAAGGATTTATAACCTGTGCAGAGGAGAGCAGCCAGGTACAGTATATCCCAGTACATGTCCTACTGTGACAGAGGAGACTGCATGGGGACCTAATTCAGGTCTTCACAATTCTCTAAGTCACTAATAAAGTAGATCCAGCAGAATTCTTTCAGTTTAATAGTGAACAAAGTACTGAAGGACACCAGTGGAAAAGGGAGAGTGTATTTAAGGCTGATGCCAGAAAGCACTTCTTTACACAAAGAGTTGTGGGAGTCTGGAACAAACTACCAAGAGTAGTAATAGTTAAAGCAGAAACCTTGACAACCTTTAAGAAGAAGCAGGATGAGATATTGGGACAGCTTGGCTATTAGCTACACAAACAAGCCCGATGGACTGAATGGTCTACTCTCATTTGTCAAATTTCTTATGTTCTTATTGTATTGTAACGTTTGCCAACCTCTTTTGTCTACCAGAAAGGTTGTCATCCATGTTCTCATTAGCCTTATCCCAGATTCAAGCCTTTGTTCCCGTCACTGCCACAGCAATTGCATTTTTTGGCATACATGTACCTCAATCAAATTGACGAGAGTCCATTAACATTTAAAGAAAGGGCTCCTTCTTTTTGTACTACTTGTGTCCACCAACTGCTCCTAGAATTCCAACTGTACAGACATCAACCATCTTTTATTAAGAGCTCCATACAGCCTCCTTCACTAATAAGTGCTTAAACAGAGTCAATCCAGTTTAGATGTTCATGACCTGTCCTAAAATAGCAAAACTGTTCTTCTACAGATGATTGCTGAATAGGGGCATCTCATAGGTGTTCTCAGGATACTCTTAATGCCTATTAGTGTCTTCAGGATTAATCCAACCAATGTTTTGGTCCTTTGAGACAATTCAAAACCAAAGTGTTGATCAGTGTATATCATAGCATCTCGTTTTACATTTAGCTAGGACATGTGTGGCAGTTAGATTGTCCAGTCAATAGGCTGTACCCTTCTGAGGACCACATCCTGCATTTCTAAGAAGCCATATACATGGAATCAAAAATCAAAGGGTTAATTTCTGCCTTGAAGTAACCCTTTCATTAAGTGGTACAAACACCAAATACAAAGCGCCCATCTGTTTATGTCTGGGGCAGAAGAGGACAGTGAAGAGATCTGATTCCAGAGCAAATGTTGTTTATAGAGTCAAAGAGTATTTGAGTGCCACTTTTCAACCTCCCACACAAACTCCAACTCTTTCCACATCCCATGGGGCAAGTTTCATTGTCAACAGTTTCATAATGTTTTAAAATGTGCTTCTTTACATATTATAAAGTATGTTACTGAGATATTTTAATATTTTAATCTATTTACACATGTCAGGGTCATAGACAGTTAGATGGCCTCGGCCTGTCTTGCCTGGCAGAAGTCCTAGTGTGTATTGCTTGTAACAAAAGGGTAGCTAAAGAATGTAAAAAAGGCCAAACTGCTTGGGAGGCTCCCTTTAACCATCCAATTAGCTGAACTGTCCAAACCGGATATTCCCAAATGAAAATGCTCTCTACAATAGCTCTTCACGGTCCTCCACACTTTTACCAAGCACAGATGCCCATTAGGAGAATGAATCATGGAAAACAACATCTCACCAGAGGCATGTTTGGAATTGTTTAATTTTTTTATATATTGCAGATGCTGGTTGGTGGCAACCCTTTGGAAACCTCAAACGGGAAGTGAGCATCGCAATCTCATAATAACCTAACCACATAGTAACCAATATACTGTATATATAGAGAAAGAGATTACTTGACCAAGAGCATTTCAGGATCTGACCTGATCTTTTTGAAAACTGCAATTGCTTTCATCTGATTGGCCATTAGACACAATTAAAAATTTACATAATTTTTTACTGTGAAAAGAGAAACCTCACTGTTTACCTATGGAATATAATTTCTTTACAACAGCTGTTGATTAATGAAGCCACATTTTTTTTAACCAACTATAAATTCATTTATAAAAACAGCCCTCAGAGACATAGCTGGCATAAACAGACAGAAGCTTGGAGTGCATCATGGATCAATGCCAAGCTATTCCAAAACATGTGAGCAAAACAGTTGTTAACAGCATCCAGTTTTATTCACTCTGACCACTGTTAGTAATATGGAAGTGAAGATAAACAGCAATGATAACAGAATGCAGTCATTTGCTTTCAGTGCCACTTGATCAGTGTGAGCCAGTGGGCAGATCTAGATCTAGGAGGTCATACCAATGATGATGATGATGTGAAATTGGTCACATTAGAATTTTCAGGTGTCTTCTATAAAGTATAAATAATATTTTTTTTTCAATAAAATAAAGTTTGACTATGAAATGAAAAGGAAAGAAATGCCCAGTGAAGCCCGCTGAATTGTTTTAATGTTCAGCCTGCTTAGCTGCCATAAACCCATTCAGTAGTTGTAACTGAAATTCTACTTATCCCTTTTATATGCTAATTTCAGGATCTTGTACAACTGGAGTCAGTTCTAGAAGGATTAGGCACAAGGCTGGAACAAACCTTAGAAAGGAGGCTGTTGGTATTGCAGGGCACATTTGTGCACACACCCACAGAAGACCAATATGGGGGTCACTATTACTCATTGCCTCTTATGTAACAAGACCTTAACAGAGGCTTCTTTTGGTCTTCATAACACTTATAAAACATCAGCAGATAGGTTATTAATGTCTGTGCTGTGTGGCATATTGACATGATTGCATAATTACTTGTTGATATGAAGAATTCATAGGTCTTATACTAAATGTGTAATATCAAGAGAAATGTGCCTCAGTTAAGCCATCTCAGACCATCATAAAATCATAAAATGAAGTTTTATTAGTAGGTCAAATCGAAGATATACATAAACAGTAAGTGCTACATAATAGTAAATGACTTAGATGCATTTTTGGAGTACCTAAACTAAAGTGCTATCCTTCCATTGGATATGCTAGTTGTGCATTTCATTAATGAGCCAAGTTTTCAAGCATATGTACTTACTTATTGTGTCCATGAACTGTAGATAATTCCAGCATGGCTTGTTCAGGAGTATTACCCTGTTGTAGGCAGATTCTCCTTAAAATGTTAGTCTGTTAAAATAGATTTTAATCATAAACTTATTACAAAGGCAGTCATTTCAATTTGATGGGTTTGTTCATAAAATATTATACTTAATACTGAATTTCACCCCAAAGACATGCGGATTAGCTTATTTGGCAATTCTAAACTAGCATTGTGTAGTGTGTATGCATGAATTGCGCTGCGATGGATTATCACCCTGTCCAGGCCTTGCACTCTGAGGTTCTGGGATAGGCAACTGCTCACCATGACCCTGAACTAAATATGTGGATTAGAAAGTAGAAAGATGGATGAATGGAATTGAATTCAAAGGGGTTAGAAGTAGGGTCATCTGCAAAATGAAAATGTGGTGAATGTTGTCAATGTCAATTCATTTATAGAGCCACATTTAAAACAACATCAGTAATATTCATTCCAGACTGACAAAATTAAATGCAGTTTTTGTGCCATAAACACGTTTCTCTTGTATTTAACAATGCAGGAAAGAAATTCATATTTTTATAGGTTCAGGTCTGTCATGGTATTATTATTAGTCTTTTCGTACCCACAAAGGGCTTGCCATGCTTACTACCAGAATGCTGCTTGAGAGCTTCATTCTGGCCATGGTGACACCACATGAATTTGACCTTTTAAATAATTTAGTTGAATTAAACTCAGTTAACTAAATTGTTAAGCTCATCTTGAATGGGAAGATGGAATAAAGATTGAGATATTACTGACTTTATTTTTATGTTTTCATTTCAAATATAAATTTAGTAATCTATGGTGGTTGCTTAGTCAGGACTAGGATTGCCTTATGATATCTGGACATTAGAGGAAAAGTAGGCCTCAGCAAGATCAAAGCTAGCCATTATGCCAGGACACACAACAGAAAATCACCCTGTCAGTGGTAGATTCTATAGTTTACTAGAGTACTACTAAGGCATTTTCACACCTAGTTAATTTTTTAATAAATTCTGGAGCAATTTCTCTAAAAATTCTGTTTGTTTAGGGAGATGTTTACAGACCCATCACACTCTGGTGTGGACCAAAACTACAGCACATGGAACCTTTGGAAAGGGTGATTTCGATGTGGACCCAAGTGAATCCTGGAGCAGTTCTTATGAGGTCCGAATGTGATCCAATATGGGACCAATCTAAATGCAAAAAATATTGTGCATTATAGGTCAAATTGTACATACCCTGGTAGTCATGCTAAGCATCTACTGTCAATAATCCAGGAATATCTTTCACAACCAAATGAGTTAAGAGTTAAGATGGAGCATAAAAAACATTAAATAGGTAAAAAATAAATATGCACATAGGTACAAATGTAACACATTTCGCATAAAAAAACTTACACAATTACCGGTCAATCAAAGCAAGCCGGCTAGTACCTATTCAGGCTCAGAGGCTCATTTGCGCATGGCGAGAAACGAATAGCAGTGCCCAGTGAGAACGATGATCAAACTCCCTAAACTTACACCATGAAAGTGATGCACGCAATGGGGTGTCCTCTCACAGTTTGGATGTGATGCGTATGCGGAGGCATACTAACTTTGATAAAAGTAGTAAATGTTAGTCAAACGTTATTAATAATAATAGTACATTATTAATAAATGTTTATCGGAGTTAAGACAGTAGACTTGAAAATCAACTAAACCTGAAGTTACATTCACATGGTGAATGCAGAAGACATTATACAGTTAAATGAAACTCACCTACTGTCATAAAACTGAAGCACTTCAGTATATGCCTTCAGCAGAACTTGTCTTATTTTGTTCACTTGTGTATTTCAAACATGTCCTTTACTACCATGCTTAATAGCGCATAATTTTCAAGTAGTTTTCCAGTTGTTTGATGATAGCTGTTTTGCTGATAGAGCTGTGTTTGGTAAAATAGCCAATTAATTATGGAAAATGCTGTGGTGCGCAAACACAGCTGTTGTTGATCGTCCATGATGATTTTTCCCAGGAACAATATGTTTCTGCCCAATGAAAAAAGTCCATGACATGCCCATAGGATGTTTATTGATAAGTGAACGTTTGCAGTGTGAAAAGCAAAAGAAGTAACTAGAACTTTAAGCAAAGCAGCAAGTCATCCTCTGATTGGAACAAAGAAAACAAACTATGAGTTTGAAAATGCCTTTAGAGTAATTACTCCAAGGAAAAAGTAGTAGGAGACTAGCAACTGAGGGCAAGGTTTAATTTGAAAAGTTTCCATTATATCTACAGATAGCAGCAAGGTGCTCCGTTCACTATATGTAGAACTCTCATAGATATATAATAGTAAGCAGGTTACCTCTGACAGTTTAAATGAGAGGTGGGACACAGGAGAGCAGGAATACTTGGGGTTAGTTGGAAGAAGGCCACAGGACTTATAGAGCACAAACCAAGCCCCAAAAGCAGTCACACAGATCACCCCAAAAGTAACTCCAGTATTGTTTTTGCTTGAACTGTTCATTCCATTCCCTGTGTCCATTATTTATAATAAGGAAATCCTTTTTTTTGCAACTTTGACCTGCTGCACATACATGTTCTGATCTGGATAACAGTTCAGAACACCCCTCTCTTCCTTCCACTGATATATACAGTATGTATATACAAACATGCACATTTACATATTTTTAAAGGTAAGTGTGGCACCTATTGTAGAAGATGTTATTATGTCATCAACTCCACATTTAATAAGCAATATTCCCCAGTCAATCTATTAAACCTCCGGCAATCAATTATTCATTCACCCTCCCAGCCGGATTACAACTCCACTTCTGGGTAAGTAGTTTTCCTCAGTCTCACAATGTGTTTTATGTACTGTATGTGTGTATATATTGCATACTAGTAGTGATTTTCTAAGTGAAATGGATGACACAGCCATCTTGATGCATATTAGAGCAGAGTCATTTACCAAATACTAATGATCTGTTGTAGAAGGTGTTATTATGTCAGCAGCTCCACTTTTAAGAGCAATGTGAGGTTCATGAAGTAAAATGAGCTTTAGCTCAGCAGGCTTCCTGATTGTTTTCTTGCTTCAGAAAAAGTCAGTTTGTATGTTTGAATTGTAGCATACACTTACTGCATAACAGATGTAACATACCCACATAAAGTCAATCAAAGAGTTAGGGACCTGAAGAAAACCCAATTTAATGTCCATGGTACCCTTAGGACAAATATATAAATCAACAAATAATAAATAACAATATATGACATCAGAAACTCTTCCAAGCTACAATAAGGGGAGCTCTGTTCTCCTCTGTAGCTGGTCAACAAATGTATGCCAGCTTCTGGTTTAAATAATGTTGGGACCATAAAGGTTGGACCTTCCAATGTTAAACTGGATGTGACGTAAGGTGTGTTCTGGTACCTTCTCATCCATTCTAGAGATGAAAGTAAATACTGTAGACAATTAGTGATTATGCCAGTTCCTTAGTCTTCTCTGTATGTTTCCCTTCCGTGGAGTCTATGAAACACTGCTGTTGCTCATATGTCCGATGCAGAATAGAATAAAATAGAACAGTCTGAATGGTGGTGCAGTGGGTAGCGCTGCCACCTCCTGGGTTCAAATCACACACCAGGTCATTGCCTGCACATTCTTCTGCATACATTTTTTTCTCTATGCCCTCTACGTTCTTCCTACATATCCAAAGGTGTGTAAAGGTTAACTGGCAATTTCAAGTTCAAGTTGGCCCAATTGGTGTGTGTGTGTCCTGAGGTGGACTGGTACTCTCCTGTGAGTATCTGAGCATTAGGCAGGAAACAGAGTGTCAGTCCACCAGAGGAACATACAATACAAGATAATGTTATATTATAGTAATATAACATGTTTTATATCATTGCCTAGACTCCAACTCCTGGAACAGTAAATTGGATTAAGCAGTTTTAAAATGTTATGCTATGATAATATAACAACAAAGGTGGCACAGTGGTTAATGCTGATGCTTTGCAGCTCCAACAGGCTAAGTCTGATCCAAAATATCTTTGTGTGCTCCTCCTGCATCACAAAAGCATACCTGTCAGTTCCACTAGTAAACTGATCCCATGAAGGGGAGTGTTAAGTATTTGTGTAAGTGTAATGATTTGATGTCCTGTCCAGGTTTTGCACTAACTCATTCCAGAACAGTCTCTAGCTCATGATGACTTTGAACTGGATTATATGGATTCAGAAAATGGATCGACAGCTAAAAGAACTAATGCTGCCATAAACATAACAATTTTAGTAGTGAACAGATTCTGATAAATTATCTAATTTTTTTTGCTAACAACATGAGAACGATGGTAGGTTAAATAGGACTATGCATCAGGAATATAAATAAGAAAATGAAGTGGAATAAATGATGAGGGCTACTGGGTAGGTAAAGTAATTGTGACAGTTTGACAGAATAGAAGTTGCCTTAAAGGGCAGGCATAAAACCTGTCTAAGCTCTCAAAAATGCAGGTGCCTAACCATGGGAACTCAAATTCAATGTGCTGAGTGACTGCCACAAAATACATACTGGAATCCCCAAAAGTGGTCCTGATAGAAAGCCCCTGGGCAGCTGTAAGCTGCAGTTAATTCTCTGTGAATGTATCAGTTTAGGATTGTTTCCAGAAGGGAGTGACAACTGAGTAATTAACCAACCAGCTGTTGTTCTCCAAGAAAAGAGTCAGCCAGTGTCTGGTGTATTGTTACTATAAAAAGACCCAGACACATCTGTTTGTTTTCCCTTGATTTTGCTCTTTTGTATGTGTGTGTATTTCATTTCAACTGTTTTTGATTGTAAAAAGGCACACAATATACAAATATATCACCGAGGGGGCATAAACAAGCCCACTTGTGCAACTGATTTGTATCTTTAAAGCAAATTCCTCAGTGGTCCCTGTGCAAAACACTGATGCTGCCAAAATGTATTTCTGGGAAGGCATCTTATATGTGATCAAACAATTGTGACAGAGCGACGGGGTGCTGCCTCCATCTACATAGCACAGCTGTCCTGAGTCCTCAAAAGGACCTTCTGACTCTTGCCAGGTGATGGCGATGGAGAGGTATCGCAACACTGTCTTTCATTTATTACCTTGTTTGCCACCATCTGTTTATCCATTCCTGCGTTTTTTTCTAATTCCAAGTCTAGTGGTCAAGGTGAATTATAAAATAAATTGGATTTATTATATCAGTTTGCCATCAGTGATTATTAAATCAGAATTTTTTTACCAATAGCAACTAAGTTGATTCTGTATGTGGAATGTGTAATTAGAGACCAATAAAAACAAAACACTTTGTCATTAATAAATGCAGTACTTCTGTGTTAACAAATAAATTATAAGCATGACGACTGTCTAAATAGTTATGAGGGGAAATGGCAGTGTACTTGCATGGTCACAAGGAATGTGCCACTCAGACTCTGTGAATGGATAGTAAATGTCAAAAAAGGGAAGAAAACCCACAGACAGGGAGGAAAGGGCCAGGCAGGAGATGCGACAGTCCTATTTTAAAGTGACAATGAATGGTTGTTCCAAAATCTGTCAAGAAATGCTGCCAAGGGAGCACTCTGTGTCAGATCATATAATGCAGCCTGTGAAGACTCAACATAAGAAAGCCACTAATCCACTTAACGTATTCTAATCCATTTACAATTTCAGTGATCTTGGATCTGGTCTGTACTGGGTGGTATAAATTGGCCCAGTATTAGTGAGTGTGGGTGTGTGCCTGAGATGGTACCTTTGCCAGGTTTGGTTCCTGTCCTGTACCTGATGCTACCAGCTTTGGATCTGCACCCACAGCCCTGAATTGGACATTTATGCACAGCTCTTTTTTTAACATTTTATTGAATTTATTAAAATCAAATAACATTCCATACAAGCAAGTCAAGTTTTGCAAAACTTGGTTCGAAATGCACAGCTCTTTTGAATTATGCTATGATTTGTGTCATTCTCACATCCTCATCTCCATATCTGTGGATACACTTTGACGTACTGTTTGCCATGTATCTAACCAGCTCAGGCATTCCATTCTTCACAGGGTATAGCATTAGTACTTCAAAAGCTACAAATTACAAAATATTCAAATTTGACATATACACTACAATATTGGAAAGACTGTGCTCATGACTGAAACATTTACAAATTGTCCTCAGTAGGTTTTCTTGTCTGAAATATCAAAAACCTTTAACTTCATTTTTCTTTCTTACATTATCACATTGCTGCAGATACAGAAGTTCAAAAACAGATGGCAGCTGACATTTAAAAAATGACTGCTGGTATGACTGCACTGTAAATTACCAAGAGGCATAAATAACTGCTGGTGAGAAAAAAGTAAAATTTAATTGGTGTGCTACTCCTTTTCCTCTTCCGTCTACCTAATTTAATGTAAATGTTTGTTTACAAATAACTGGCAGCCCATGTGCTGCTAATGTAAACAACCACTTTGACCTGTGGTGACAAAATATAAAACATCGCCATCTCCTTAATTTCCATAATTTCTTTAATTTGCTTAATTTCCATACTGGGTATGACCTGAGTGAATAAACATGTGGTGAGGCTCTCTGTTCAACACACACTCTGAATTCACAACAAAGCTTCATTTTGGCAATGGTGCCACCTATCTGGGTTGGTCTGGTAACTGTTCTATCATTGATAGCACTGAACTGTTAATACTGACTACCAACTGTAAACCAATGGATGGGAAATGTTTTACTAAACATTTACTAAACAAGTATAGTTTACTTAGGAAGAAAAATGTATTTGCTGTATATTATCTAATGATTCTAAATTGTCTAATCAATGGTGAAAAGAAGTTATGTGCTTCAATGAATGGTAACACAAACCCAAAAAAATACTTCAACATATGCATTAAACTAAATATTTTACTTTTAAACAAATAGACACTACAGGTCAAAAGCTTTAGAAAACCCAATGTTTCCAGTTTTTTCTTCAAATTTAATAAGCTGAAATGCAATGAATGACCTAAAATGGTGAAAAGGTAAGCAGTAAACTGCCAGACGTTTACATTTAAAGTTTAGATTAGTAAAAACTGAAAACAATTTGAATAATACAAATAGGTCTTCTTCAGGGTATAACTAACAGGTTACAACGTACAGATGTTCTGCAGCAATTAAAATAAATTAAGCTCTGCAAGTTGAAGAAAACAAGTTGCACAGGTGTCCCAACTTCTACTGATTACTTGGAAACTGGAAGAAACTCTGATAGGAAGCAATATGGCAGACTCAACGTCACAAGTCAATCTGAAGACAAGATTCTGAGGGTCACCAGCTTGCGTGATAGATGCCTTACGGCACAACAGCTTCTAGGACAGCTCAAGAGTGGTTGAAAAAAGTACTTTTGGGCCCCATGGATGCTGCACGAAGCAGGAAGGTTCTCCTCCCATAGTGTACCCCCAGGTGCCACCCTTCTGCACTACAATCCCCAGGAAATGCTGTGGGAGTCCAAGCTGGGAGCCAGCAGGAAGAATACTGCCACTCTCACGATAGAGGGTGAATTGGTCATAATATCAAATCTCCCCCAGTCCATCCATTATTCGTTACACCTCCACTTCCATTACAGTATCCCAGCTGGGTAGGAAATTACCCACAAACTATGTGTTTTATGCACTGTATGTATGTATGTTTATATTATATAGTAGTAGTATTAAGGTGTTGTACCATGTTAGCCTTTATGGATGTGTGAGAAGTCAAGCAAAATGACACCTTTTATTGGCTAACTAAAAAGATTACAACATGTAACTTCTTATGTTCCATCTTGCCTGAAGAAGGGGCCTGAGTTGCCTCGAAAGCTTTATATTATATTGTATACTAGCAGTAATTTTCCATGTGTAATGGATGACACAGTTGTGATAGTCTATATAGGAACAGAAATGTTTACTGAATACTAATGACATACTTATGTACTAGAATAATAATGTTTCATTGATTTTTTGATACTGCTTACTTAATAATTACTCTTATGCATAGAAAACATAAATAAGATCAAGACAAAAAAAGAGAGAGGTGAGACTCATACTTTGATGCCAGGGATTTGCAGTCAGATATGTTACCATCTGTGCTGTTCTGCCAACCCCATAGACTGGCACAAAGATCACCCTTTCTGTCTACTAAATGAAATAATAATAATACACTTTATTTATATAGCACCTTTCCTATGCTCAAAACATCATTATAGTTTTCTGTGATTTTTTTCACAGTTTAAATGAACTTTTCTGTAAAGTTGCATTTTTCTGAGCTTCAGGGTATATACCCTGTACAATTGATTCTTTATAGAAAACCGTTGTTCCTTAGGTTTTCTGCAATTAGTTAAGAAGTTCTTGTCAAGGAGTCAGTGATTCAGTCAGGAACCTGTAGCTTTTTATATATCCTGTTCACATGTCCTATCTTGATATTAGACTTGGACAAGGTCCCTGTATATCACAGCATAAAAAAATAATATAAAAATGTACATATACAAACATACATACAGGATAGATAGATAGATAGATAGATAGATAGATAGATAGATAGATAGATAGATAGATAGATAGATAGATAGATAGATAGATAGATAGATAGATAGATAGATAGATAGATAGATAGATAGATAGATAGATAGATAGATAGATAGATGATACAGTGGATTCAGACCCCTTCACTATCTGCACACTTTATGGTGTTGTAGATTTAAATGAAAGCAGATACATTTGCCATAGTTGCTTATCAATCTAAGCTCAACATACCATAATGACAAAGTGAAAACATTTTTTCAGAAAGGTTTGCAAATTAAAAATCAAAAAATGAAATCTTTCATTCATATAAGTATTCAGACCATTAATTCAGTACTTTGTAGAAGTCCTTAGGCAGCAATTCCAGCATCAAGTATCCTTGTGTACAAGCTTTGCACTCCTGAATTTGGACAATTTATCCCAATCCTCCATGCAGATCCTCTCAAGCATCTGTAAACTATGTTCTTCGAGACTCTCCACAGATTTTCTATGAGGATTAAGTCTAGGCTTTGGCTGGACCTTTCAAGAACAGTCAGAGACAACAAGTTCAAAAGCCACTCCAGCATTGTGTGCACTCTGGTGCAGGTTATCGTCAAAGACTTCTCTGCATTTGGCTGCTTTTATCCTTCTCTCAGTTCTCAACCAGTCTCTCAGTCCATGCCAATGAGAAACACTTCCATAACATGATGCTGCAACTACCATGCTTCACCATAGGGATAGTATTAGGAAGGGGAGAACCAGTGCCTGGTCTTACCAAATTCTTGGAGTTCTTCCCAAAATGTTCAATTTCTCTCTTATCAAAACAGAAAACCTTTTTTCTCATGCTCTCAAGTTTTTTGTCCTGACATGCAGTGTGAAATATGGACCTTACAGGTATATACACAGGTGTGTCCCTTTCTGAAACCATGTCCAATGAATTCAAATTGCCATAGGTGGACTCCAATCAAGTTCTAGTCAAATCTCAATAAGTCAAGCAAAGAGTATGCATCCGACCAAAATTTGGAGCACCACAGTAAATGGTCTAAATACTTACACGAATGAGGGATTTCAGTTTTCAATTTAAAAAAAATCAAAAGTAACAATTAAGTATAGATTGATGGGGAAAATAAGCAAATGTATCCATTTAATGTTAAGCTACAGTAGAATAAAGTGTGCAGAAGGTGAAGGGGTCTGAATATTTTATGAATCCACTGTATTTATACAGGATAAAATGTTGCACTAGCAAACTAAAGGCAGATAACCATGAATTGAGTAAGCATGCTCAGAAAATGAACACATAGCTATCCCAGCATGTTCATTGTTATAATAATGTTTGTAAAATGCTGTGCTTTTTTTGGTCATTATTTAGGCTAGTTGGAAAGAGGACAAGACCACATTAGCATTAAAAAAGGACAAGAGCTTCAGAAACAAAGACAACTTAGTTTGATGAGCTTTTGTAAGATATGTAATAATGTATGTAATAATGTGACATAAAGGAAGTAAACTAACAAGTGTTATAAAAATAAAAGGGAGAGAGACCACTCTCTGCGGTGGGTTGGCACCCTGCCCAGGATTGGTTCCCTGCCTTGTGCCCTGTGTTGGCTGGGATTGGCTCCAGCAGACCCCCGTGACCCTGTGTTCGGATTCAGCGGGTTGGACAATGGATGGATGGATGAGACCACTCTAATCTCTAATTTTTTCAAAATTCAAAGAACAATAAAGGAAAGGGGGGCGGCACGGTGGCGCAGTGGGTAGCGCTGCTGCCTCGCAGTTGGGTGATCTGGGGACCTGGGTTCGCTTCCCGGGTCCTCCCTGCGTGGAGTTTGCATGTTCTCCCCGTGTCTGGGTGGGTTTCCTCCGGGCGCTCCAGTTTCCTCCCACAGTCCAAAGACATGCAGGTTAGGTGGACTGGCGATTCTAAATTGGCCCTAGTGTGTGCTTGGTGTGTGGGTGTGTTTGTGTGTGTCCTGCGGTGGGTTGGCACCCTGCCCGGGATTGGTTCCTGCCCTGTGTTGGCTGGGATTGGCTCCAGCAGACCCCTGTGACCCTGTGTTCGGATTCAGCGGGTTGGAAAATGGATGGATGGATAAAGGAAAGGGAGGTAAAAGTATAATGATAAGAAAAGCAAAGCCAAAATAGTAATTTCAAAATAAAAACTTTAAAATCTGAAAAGAAAACAAAAGACTAAATTCAGAAATCCAAAAAACAGCTTACTCAAAAGGAATTTATTACAAATAACTAAATCAAATAATCTTCTTTTTCTTCTTCTGGCTGCTCCCATTAGGGGTCGCCACAGCGGATCATTTACATCAAATAATCTGTCATCTGAAAAACAAACTGCAAGATAATCAAGGCAAAATTCAATTACCTTTAAAGTTAAAATGGGAGAATCAAAAGATCAAAAAACAGAAAAAGGAATCATAACTTTCAAGGTAAATACACTACAATAATGCCGTAGCTGCCGGAGGTTTAAATAGGATGATTTCACCCATGGGCCATGACCAGTTTAGGAGGGATTGCTCCTCCACTATCACAAACCACAATTACATTTTAAAATACACATTAGAGAATGAACAAAACTAACAGAAAAAAATCTATAGGAACATAACAAACAATTCTACAGTAAAACAATTGACAGAAATAGAACTGTAAGGGATGAATTCCAAAAAAAGAAAAGAAACAAAGTAACGTAATAACATTACAAACTGGGGGCAAGACTTGACGACACCAATCAGGAGGCAGAAAGTCTTACAAAAAACACCTCTTCATTCCTAAAGATTTATTATTAGATTTATTCCTATTATATACGAAAAGACTCAGTATTAATCGATGAAACTAAACAAACTCCTGCTGCTTCTTTAGGCCTGACTTTTTAAATTAACTACCTGTCTGGTGGGTTTACTTGTTCACCTGTCCACCACAGTACCACAAAATGTGTTTTCTTTTCCTCCTGCCAGTTGATCCTTCATTGCTAGCTCTTTTTTAACTCTATATTCAGTAAACTTTTGATTGTACGTTGACTTTAGTGTTCCTGGGTTAGGAGCAACACTTTGTATCTGTGCACATTTGAGCCTTTAATTGCCTTTAAATGTCCAGATCATCACTAGAATGGACAACAGGGTCTCCGCGCACCCTCTAGCTACCAAGATGCATTAACACATCTGGTATTTCCTTCCTGTTTTTACTCTCTTCCTCCAACTATTGATTTGCCTGTTATCTTACATTATGGCAAAGAATCGCATGATTTAATGATCACCGATCGTGCTGCTGACCCTCCCCATATATTTGAACTCTATTTATCTGTACTTGCACTCTGTACGTGTTTACGTATGTATGTTTGCAATTAATTGAAAATTGTAACTTACGACTATTCCTGTTAGTATTGTGTGCTTTAGTGTGTGTCCTGTGATGGTCTGGCACTTTGTCTTTGGAAGTTTGCTACCTTTTACCCAGAGCTAATGGAATAAGCACTGACTCCCCATGGCCCTGAAGTGTCTAATCTGGTTATTATATTTATAAATTATTTGTATTATAATGCCTAAACATTTTTCACTTTATTCAGGTAAACAAAGTATGTGGGGCACCAGCGGAAACAGACACCTATCTTCCTACAGAAAGTCTGGCTGCTCATGTAACAACTCCGACAGGCAAACCTCTGGCACCCTCTGGTGAGCTGTCCCAGAAAAGGAGGTAAGATTCGTTTTACAGTGCTATGTGAAAAGTTTGGCTTGTTTCTAATATTAAAGATATCCTACACTATTGTACATGTATAGATAACAGCAACTTCCTCCAGTTTAGCACATAGAATAGCTTCATGTTGAATGATTTTAAATCAATCCACAGTAAATTCCATAAATAAATACATTTCACTAAGCACATAAGCACTCCAGGTGACATGAATCAATCAATCTTTATTTCACGAGTGCTTGTCAGAGTGCCCTGTCACAAAATACCTTACTAGACATTTCACATAATAGTATTTGCCATGTTAGCAATTTCAAGACTCGGAATGTTTTGCATTGCAACTAACTGGAAAATATTAGAATAAACATATTGAAAATCAATATGTCACTCAAACCTTCATGGCAAGAAAACATCCCAAGGAGATTTAGAAAAATGCACATTTGCACAGTTTGAACACTGGCAGGTTAAGCAACTTGCTGAAGTGGTGGGGATTAAACCCAAAGCCTTGTGACTTTTTTGTCTCAGTCACTTGGCTACACTATGAATTTGGAAAGAAGCTGAGTGCATTTTAACTAAGAAGGCCTATTACTGCTATGTTAACCTGTCTTTCTTTAATTTTTTTCTGCTCAATCATTTTTCCTGGAGGTTTCCTTATTTTCTGCTATGGTTTGGTGTGGAGAATTCACTTTCACTATTCTTGTACTTGTAATGTGTTTTTGGACTTGTGTTTTTATAGTACTGGTTATATTTTCAGTTTTCATGACACTATGTTGTTTCCTTGTGGGCACCTCTGTTTGTGGCATGGTTGCTTTGGTTCAATGATGGTTGCTAGAAAGTGTCATGTAAGGTCATTGACATGTAAATATATATGTGGGAGCTGCATATTGATCATTGTCCATGACTGTGGATAATTTCAAATTATTTCTTGCAAGTGCTTTGTTTAATTTCCTGAGAACACAGGCTTTCTGCCCCAACAAAGCCCAACAAGGAAAGTCGTCCTCCGAAAAAAACACAAAAAGGACAGACCTTTCCTTATTTCAGGTGGGGGCCTACTGGGTTGGCTTCAACCCCAACTCAAAAATCAGGATTCAGGCCTGCATCAGCCCTAGACCGGCAGTAAAGTAAAGTTCTGAAATACCATTTTAGGAGGAGTGGTGGAACCATATTAAAACCTCTGGGCCAAAAGAAAAACCAAAATTAAGTTTCTTAACTATTTAAAAAATGTATTTTAAGGAAAAGGAATAACAAAAAAGAAAAGCATATGAAAGAAGCAAAATAGATCTTACCTAAAAGGCAAAAACCTAAAGCAAACAAATCCAAATAAATAACCTAAAAAACAGTACCTTGAACTGAACCAGCCCTCTGTAGGTTGATAATTTTCATTACATCAAACGATGTGGCATCCTTTCATTCCTAACACATTACCCAGTCCATATCAGTATAGATATCCAGCATGATTTTTTCCCATTGAGATCTGATGTGTTTTCAAAGAGTTCCTTTAATTTTTTCAGCAGTTTTATAAATATATATATATATATATATATATATATATATATATATATATATATATATGTATGATATATATATATATATTATATATATAATATATATATATTATATATATATATATATATATACACAGAGAGAGAGAGAGAGAGAGAGAGAGAGAGGGAGAGCAAGCACATAAACACATTTTTATAAATTTTTCTATGTATGGCATTCAAAGAGCAGAATATGAGACAACTATTCTCTGACCAGAAACAGAGCAGACTTGGAATATGTTCACTTAGGATCTTGGAAAAAGTGAGCACTGCAACAGAGACAGTTTACATCATCTCCTACTTCCATGGCAACTCACTAATTTCAGGTTTTGTGATGCGCAGTATAGCTGCTTGCTGTTTCCACTGAGTGCCTTTCAACATTTTTTGTGTACTTCTTGCTTCTGCCTGGCCCTTTATGTTCCATTTGGAGTAAGGTGAGCGACTGGTGTAAGTGAGTGTGGGTTTGTATTGGCATGAAGTCTGCGACAGCCTGGCAGCCCATCTAGCTCTGGTTCTTGCCCTGCTCCCAATGATCACTTCAGCTTCTGCAACCCTGATATGGATAGAGTGGGTGCATATGATGGATGGATTTGAAATCAGATGTGTTCCAACCAAGACATGTATCCTGTGATAGTCTTTCTGATGTCTTCATAAAGTATGAAACCTATGTTCCTTTTGTCTTCTTTTACACTAAATGTTGCATGTGCATGAAACTGTTTTATAAACCATGGAATGTGTGTTTTTTGGACATATTGTTTTTGTTTGTATGTTGTTGTTTTTCTTTTTTATTTTCCAAACCCCCCCTTGCATCCTTCCTGCTTGCATCAATTTACCCTGGGTTCCTTCTGTCCCTGATGCTTGACTGGCCTTAGATCTCTACCTCTGAAAACCTTCAAGAGTGATAAGCCTAGAAGTCTAAAAAAGATATCTAGGTAAGCATGGCTGCTCAGCATTGCTGCTGTCATCATCTGTCTAGTTTCATAGGTGTTTGTGTGCTTTGTAGGTGAGGTGCTCAGGGGTTGCACTGTAAACATTACAATCAGTTTTTTGTAATGTGACCATTAAGAGCCAAAGCAAAAAAAATGTGACAAAAACTTTATTTGTGTTTAAGGCTAGAACTGAATATATGTCAAAAACATTTAACAGTATTTTTGACTAAAAGCAACTTACAATTTAGTTCTATCAAGTTTAAATTGGACCACAAATTCTACATCGAGCACTGCAGGCAAATTCCACTATGGGATCATTGCATACCCTCCAACAAATTTTTAATGTCTCCAGTTCCAAAGGCAATGTGACAGTGCAGAAGCAAAGACAAGACTGTCATGGCATATCTGAAGCATAACTATCCTATCGGTGACTCCTGACTATGTCTGGCCTACAACAGACATATTTTGGGCATAGTGTCTGCAGCATGTTCCCACAAGGCAAAAGCAGTGTTTGAATCTCAAGTCTCAATTGCAATAACTATAATGTGAAACAGAAACCTTTTCATCCAATAGTGCTACTTTTAAAAAATAAACTAAAAGCTGAAAAAGCAGGAAGGAGGTGCTGAAGTAGTGATACTAGTGCCACTTCTGGCTCTCTGTAGTTGGCCTACTGAGAAAAAATATTAGAGAATTAATGAATTTTCTGAAGGATATTTATTCTCACGTTTGACTTTTTTTTCCTTAAAATGCATCACCCCAATGTGTACTGTAATGAGCTAAAACAGACACATCTTGGGCTTTATTTCTCAAGGACCTCTGGAATTCCATACTACCATTAATGATTAGTGGGAATAAAAAATGGTACTCTGTCTTTCCTAGCAAACAGAGACAATTAATACATCATATTAAGAAGCAGAAACAAATGCAAGTTAATTACAAGTTGACAAATGAAAATAAGGTAAGTGAAACTGAAGCCGATGATTGTTTTTTCACCTTTATTAAATTAACTTTTACTTGTTTTTGCCATCTATCTGTAGTGATACTTCTGTGATTGTTGGCTTGAAGTCAAATGTAAGGCTCATGGCCTAAACTGTGTTTATGTATAATTTATGCCAAAAAACTAAAAACAAGTTGTTAAGTATAAATTGAATCAGTTTCGAAGCTGAAACCAAAACCAGATTTCTGTGAATTTATGGTAAGCAGTTAACACCAGACATCACGTGTTCTCCAGATGGAAAGCAAATATATTGGTATTGTAACAATGTATCAAATAAATTAAAGCAACACATATTGCTCTACTGTATGATGTGTTTACTCTCAGACTCATGCACATAAACAGTGGATTCAGAAACTTCTTAAGTATTCAGAGCTTTTGCTGTAGGACTCCAAATTGTGGTCAGGTGCATCTTGTTAAATTATCCTTGACATGTGTTGAAAACTTGATTGGAGTCCACCTTTGGCAAAATGAATTGATCTGACATCATTTATAAAGGCACACTCCTGTATATAAGCTCCCAAAATTCAAACTACACGTCAGGACAAAAACCAAGCCGCGAATTCCAATGAACTTATCTGTAGAACTACGCGATCAAATTGTGTCAAGGTACAGATTAAGACAAGGGTATAAAACCGTTTCTAAAACTTTGAACATGCACAGGAGCACAGTGGTCAATAACTGTGAAATGGAAAGGGTTTGGAACCACTGGGACTGTTTCTAGAGTTGGCTGTCCAACCAAACTCAGTAACTAGGCAGAAAAGGACTTGGTCAGAGAGGTCCAAGAACTCAACTGTCACTTTTAACCCAGCTTTACAAGTCCTCTGCTGAGATGGGTGAACCTGTTGGAAGGACAGCCTTCACAGCAGCACTCCATCAACCACATGTTTATGGAAGACTGATCTAGAAAGAGGCCACTGTGGATTAAAAAGCATTTGACAGCCCTTTTGGAGTTTGTTAAATTACATTTAAAGGACTTTGAGATTGTGAGGAAAAAGATCCTCTTGTCTGATGGGAGAAAAATGTAACTCTTTTGGACAGAACTCCAGGCACCATGTCTGACAAATACCAGGCACTGCTCATCACCTGTCTAAAATTAACTCTATGGTAAAGTATGGTCAAGATCAAGGTTACTTTATTGCCATCAACAACTGTATATACGAGTGCAAGTTGTGACAGGAGCAATATAATAATATACAACAGACAATAAATAGAGAAATAGACAATGCAACAATGTAACAGTATTGGATGAAAGGGAATACCCTAGAATGACACTTGGTTAGATATTAATTAGACATTTTTAAGCATTCAGAATTCTGATGGGCTGCAAAATGAAACTGTTACTCAGTGTTACTGAACCACAGCAGAAACTACAATACCGTTTTTCAGATGGTAGAAGGGAGAAGAGATCCATGGAACGGGTGGGAATGGTCTTTCGCAATGTAACTGGTTTTGTTATAGCAGCAGGTTTGGTAAATGAGTTTCAGAGGAGGTAGAAGTGCACCGATAACCTTCTCAGCTGTACTCACTATCTGGTGTAGTGTGTTGCAGTCCAAAATATTACAGTTCCCATACCAGACAGTAATGCAGCTAGAGAGCAGACTTTCAATGGTACTCATATAGAATGTGGTAAAGATTGGTGGAGGGAGGCTTACTCTCTTCAGTCTCCGCAAAAAGTAGAGATGCTGCCGTGCCCTCTTGACTATGGACACAGAGTTGAGGGACCATGAAACTTCATCTTTGATGTGGACTCCCAGGAACTTGGTGTTTTTGACCCTTTCAGCAACAGTGCTGTCGATTGGTGAGATGTGGGTGTGGATTGCTGGATTTCCTGAAGACTATTATCATCTCTTTTGTCTTTTCAACATTAAGAGAGAGATTATTGCGCTTACACCAGGCAGACACTCTCACTATATCCTCTGTGCTGAGACATCATCATTCTTAATGAGACCCAGAGCCAGGCCTAGAGGTATTTTCACCTGAGGCAGGAGGATAAATTTGAGCCCCTATGTATGTAGTTTTTATTACTAATAAGTATTAAATAAAATAAATAATGTTGAGAACAAAATAAATTTATTAATTATTACATAAAAAAAAATCACAACGCAGTAATAGTACATAATAGGAACATAAAATTGCACGTATTAAAAATAAAATCACACCAACCTTAACAAAAGAAAAACAAAATAAGTATTACACATGAGATGAATTAGAATATTAAAAATTTTTCAGTAATTTAATTTAATAATAGAGACAAAATAATATAAATAATACTTTAGACAAAACAAAATGTAATATAATTACAATTAATAAATATTTAAATAAATGCACAATATAAAATCTTTATTTAAAGTTTTACTTTTCTTGCTTTTATTGAAGCAAATTCATCAATTATTTTATCAAAATTAATTTGTTTTGTCAATTCCTGTTCGATTGATAAAATTGCCATATTTGACAATTTTTCCTGAGGAAGTGACGATCTTAAATATGTTTTGATAATTTTTAATTTACTAAAGCTTCTTTCACCAGAAGCTACAGTAACAGGTAGTGTTAGGAATATTCTCAATGCAACTTGCCTGATTTTTGAAACTGATTATTTCTGATGGGCGGCATGGTGGCGCAGTGGGTAGCACTGCTGCCTCGCAGTTAGGAGACCTGGATTCGCTTCGTGGGTCCTCCCTGGGTGGAGTTTGCATGTTCTTCCCATGTCTGCGTGGGTTTCCTCCGGGTACTCCGGTTTCCTCCCACAGTCCAAAGGCATGCTGGTTAGGTGCATTGGCGACTCAAAATTGTCCCTAGTGTGTGGGTTGGTGCCCTGCCTGGGGTTTGTTTCCTGCCTTGCGCCCTGTGTTGGCTGGGATTGGCTCCAGCAGACCCCCGTGACCCTGTAGTTAGGATATAGAGGGTTGGATAATGGATGGATGGATTATTTCTGATAAGAATTCTACAGAATTGATATCATTTGGATATTTAAGGGATAAATCACAAGGTGCCTTTTTAAAATTTTCTGTATCCATCGACTTTAATTTTTCACCTGTTAAAAATTCAAAATCAGACGAAATCCCATATAGTTTTTCATATCTTCATCTAAGTTGTGATGTTAAAATATCTATTACACCTTATATCATATGAGGAAACGAGTGTATCGAGCAAGAGCGTCCAATGCAAATCCTCAGTTTGCTTAAAGTATTTGACGAACATTGCAAAATACATTTGGCTTTTTTCTTCTTTTTTATTTTGCAATTTATTAATTTTTATTTTTTATTAATTTGGCGCCCTTTCCCATTGTCCACCCTTGTCCCAGCCCTGATGAGACCTACCAAAGAGAATCATATGGTCTTAGGAACCATGGATCCATGTTGCACTTTAAAATGTGTAACTGTCATACAAGCAGTTTCTCTTTAGTCTGTTTATCTATTAGTATACCTTACTGGATGTTATGATCTGTCTAATACAGATATGTCAAAAAATAGTTAAAAGACTTAACACACACAAAGATTTTAGTATTGAGATAAAAAAAAATACTTATATTATGGACATTAATTTATTATTCTAAATAAAAAAATAAAATATAAAGATACAAAAATTTAAAAAACAAAATTCAAACATTCAGTCACTAAATCCAAAGTATTAAAAATCCCTAAAATAATAATTTAATAAAAGTATTGTCAAAAGATAAAAATTTCAAGAGGCAATTAAACTAAAGACAGAGCCAAAGTCCATACACTCAAATGAACTACGCTAAATTTAAAGTCAAAAACAAAGAAAAAAATATAGTGAATTGTAAGTAGTCAGAAGAGCACAGACATAATAAAGAGAGTAGAACATAAAAAGAAACTGAAGAAAACTGCTGCATAAAGTGAGTATTACACCACATAGAAAATAAAATGTGAAATAAAAAACAGAAAATATCTACCAAAAAGATCAGAAAAATCAAAATGGCAAAACATATAGATTTGTATTTAAAATCTCAGACAACCAGGAAGATTGGCCTTTATACCATCACAATGATGATGTCATGTGCTGCAAACGTCTGGATGCTCTACCTTAGCAACACCATGGAAACTGACAACAGATAATATGAAAATGGCAGTGGCAATAAAAAAATAAAATAAATAAAAAATATAAAAATATAAATAAAAAAGCAAGATGGTGTGTAGGTGATTAACGAACCTTAAAACAATGTTGGAAAAAAAATAATGAAAGAAATGAATTCACCATACTTAAAAACACCTAAAGCATTTAAAAGTGTTCCCATCAACAATGGGAGAATTAGAAAATATTTTGAAGACTAGCATATAATAACATTGAGCAAATGCCACAACAAAGTTGCTGTGCTTGCAGGTGTCTTAAATAAGACTGTTAAGAATTACTTTCAATTAAGAGCTTTATTTCATTAAGACTGAAGTAAGGGAATAAGAACAAAGAGACAACACAAGGCAAAATGTAAACCAACAGTAAGTAAGGGACCAGAGATAAATTACAAAAATAACAAAACAGAAAACGAATGCAAAACGGAATGGTAACCTGACACTGGAGAAGATAGCGTGGACACAATGATTGCTTAAGTGGCATGTGAATCTTTTTAATAAATCAGATTTTTTTTTTTCAATGGCAGATACAGTTCCTTTAATCTCTGCTGTTGGTTATATGCTTGATACAGTGCATAGTCGTTAGAATAACAAAAGTACCACTAAAAGAAAACGTTTCGATTGAGATGAATTGGTCTACTTACCTAGTACACATTGCAGATACAGTATACTGTTGACCCTAAAAAGGTATGCCTATACAAAAGTTTTCTGTTTAATGTGTAATTCACTCCACTTCTTGACTTTAGCTAGTGGGCCAAATTCCGTTTGTCTGGGTAAAAGACATAAGTTTTAAGTAACTGAGAGAAAAAAATTAAAATAGGATTTTCCTTATTTTCACGTGAAATGGATTCCTACATTTCTGATACAGACTCATCATTTATTGTGGGTTAAAAATAATGAAAGCTTTTTGACAGATTTCTGTGTAAAATAATTAAAATGTATTTTTTTGATGAACTGTTTTGGTTTTAAGTGTAGATTTGAGCAGTTTCTGTTCATCATTTCACATTGTGTTTTGTTGCCATCACACAAACCTTTGAAGACCTATTTAAGCAAAATTATATTGTCTTTGAATGCACTAAGTAAGATTTTTATAATTATTTCAAAATAAAGCTGATACTGTATATGTTAACGTGGTTAAATGAATACATTTCCACAGTTACACTGAAGATATTAGAAGGTGCTAAATCATCATTAATTTGAAATAAGAAGTGGGCAGACACTGCATTAGAAATCTAAGACATCAGGAGGTGTGGCCGCATTGATGTTTCAGGTTTTCCTACTGGGAGGTGAAGGTATGACCTGTGGGATTTTGCAGTATGTCTGATCTCACTGAACCAGTGTGAGTTGCTATGGCAAGACAGCCTAATAGAGCTCAACACTCGGATGTTTGTGTCATTTTTGTCAGGCTGCTGAATCCATAGCAAAAATCTACAAGTGCAGCATTATTTAAGAAGTTAATATTAATACAAGAAGAACTTTACTTTTGTTACAATTACTGTTGTTCCCATAAGAACACGAGAAACAGTTTTGATGAGGGCATTCCATTTAGCCCAAAATGGATTATTGTTTCTAATTCATTTAATGTTTTTAGAATATCGTCAGCATATGAAATCATTGTAGTGTTTTTTTTCAGTCACTCTATCTGGTAACCTGTTCCAAGTACACATAGGAAAACATATCCTTTATTATTTATGGAATTTGAATATATATGCTTTAGTGCTCATTTTGAAAAACTAATTTTAAAGCAGCAAATGCCATCCATCCTGTTTTTTCTGCATAATTTTACTCACTTCTACACTGCTCAGGGTGATTCTGTTTACATTGTAAAGAACTAGTTATTTAACCTTCTCCTCGTAGCTCATATGACACAGTCCTAAAAACAAGTCTACTGTATTTTCTCTGGAGTTTTTCATTGATGTCATGACCTTCTTGTAATGTGGAAACTGAAAATGCACATTTTGTAACATGTGGCTTCCTAAATGTACTAAACATATAAAGCAGAACCACTCTTGGCTATGTAACCCAACATCCTGCTACCCTTTTTTATTGACTAACTCTGAGACATTTGTTCCCTACATTCTAGTTTTTGGCTTTATTGGAAGGGAATGGGATAATTATATCTTGAAACCTGAAAAAAATAGGTTTATATTTTAACAAATATTAAAAAATAATTAAATATGCCAGTCCTTGTACCTTTTCATAACCAGGAACTACATAAAATTGATTTGAAAATGTATGCAAAATAAAACTGAATGAAAAATGGAGCTGCTTTTATCATGGAGCATATTTATATATTTCTGCTGAATTCTTAAATGAGTTCAAAAAGAGTGCAAAAAGAGTTCAGATGTAACATCAAAAACCTTGCCTAACATAGCCAATCTATTGTCATTTAAGTTGAACAGCTATGGTAGTGCATCTTTTCAGGTTCCCAAAATTGAATTGTTACTGAGTTGGCAAGGCATGGTTGAGTATAAATGAAACATATAACGAAAGCAAATCCATAGTTCAATAAAGATAAACTTTATTGAAAATTCAAAAAAGAAAAAAAATCACAAAAAATACAGGAAAAGTTATTACACACAAACCAAAAAGTAAAAAGAAGGTTTCTTCTTAATTTCATTTCATTCTTAGCTTTCTTATGTCAAGTTTCAATTATTCATTATTCTTAAAGTTATGCTATGTTCACATAGGATATTCTAAAGAGCTTATCATTTCATTGTTCAAGCTAACAGGGCTTAAGTTACATTACGAGTTGAAACTGCTTGCTTTCCATGCCTTGCCAACTGCAATGCAGAACAAAGACTAAAATAGTCTCTACTCAGAAAGAAAGACAAGAAATAAGTTGCAATATCCCATTTACAAGTTAACTTATAGAGGTTAAAGTAGAATCTTCCATTATGTATGAAGTGTAAGAAAACACAAGTGACAGAGTTGGGGACCTACTGAATATACAGTATTGTTGCGAAAACAAGTAGGCTGTTGGAGTTCCAAAACTGGGACTGACTGAAAGGGAAAATGGGAGGCTTTTATAGCATGGAGACTGGAAGGGTGTGTTTGCAGGAACAGGAAGTGGCATGAGGTCATCTCTGGGTGCTGCTAGTGAAGTCATCGAGGAGGGTTGGAAGTGAGGTCAGGAATAGGTGGAAGTGACTTGTTTAGTTGGCCTTTTCTTTGGAAGATCTGTAGAAAGAAGAGAAGAGGCATTAATGCTCAACGCCCACCCCTGGTCATGCATCTCAATACCCCGATTTGGACCCTTTGACTGCCTCCCCAGCACACATGTGTGACAGTAGCTATGTAAAACTAACATTGTATTCCAGTTAAGCAAATGCAAACATAAATTTAAGATTAATATTAATGTATTAGGATCAAAATTGCTTGTTACTTTCATATGTTTAAATTAAATATACAGGGCTATTCAAAATGAAAGAGCAGATTTCAAAAATGTATTTCAAACAAACTGTATAAGATAGAAACACATTCTGCATATCACTGGATAGAGGAAAGTTCAAAGTTTGGTCCTATGGTCCTTGAGGTTGCATGCACTCAACATGAGCACCATGTGTAGCGTGACAAACATCAAAATGGTAGACCATTTTTTGCTACACATGAGTCAACTGGTCCCTAGTTACTGAATTCACAGGTTTCTCAATTCGATGTCACAAATCTTGAAGATTACCGGGCATAGGTGGAACAAACACTCTTTCTTTAATGTACCCCCATAGATAAAAATTGCTGGGGGTAAGGTCTGGAGACCTGAGAGGCCATAGACGATGAGCAAGATCTTGTTGTCCACCTCTTCCAATCCATCGTCCTGGAATGGTGTCGCTCAGGTAACACTGGACCTCCAAGTGGAAATGAGTCAGGGCACCATCTTGCATGAAAATGAAGTCATTCAAATCTTCTTGAAGTTGAATTTTTAAACTTTGAACTTTCCTCTATCCAGGGATGCGTGGAATGTGTTTCTGTCTTATACAGTTTGAAATCTGCTCTTTCATTTTGAATTGCCCTGTATATATGGTTTTGAAATATCCAAATAGCATATAATAAAACTTAGAAACCTCTCTGAGGTCACCTCAAGCAGCTTTTCTGTCTAAAGGTTGTTTTATGCATTTTTCAGAATAGACCCAAGTTCTTTCAGTCTGCAAATATTTTTCAATAGGGAACAGAAAAAGAAACATGAGTTAGTAACCAAGCCAAGTTCACAGTCAGAGACAAAAGTTGATCTTTCACCAAACCAAAAACCAAAATTGTACCTGACGTTCAAAATTATTATTTTTTTTTTGCCTGGAAATCACACTCTCAATTCATAATCTTTGTTTGAATCTCAGATAACCCAGAAATATACAAGGGTGACCTTTTAAAGCTGTTGCAACGGTGATGTCATGCACAGTGCATGTCTGAATTGTTTCATTTAGTGGTTTGGTAGCAAAAATGGCCGCATTGGTAAAAAACAAGGTGACATCGGCCAAAGAAGAAAATAAATTTGAACTACGTGAACATGAAACCAAAACAAAAAAATAATGTTGGGAATTCAGCAGCCTAGAAAACCATAAAAATTCTATAAATAAAATAAATTCTATACAGAAACTTGTTTTAATAATGGAAAATAATTAAAAACATAACATAATGACAATATCAAGATGTTTTGTGGATAAGGGATAACATTAATTGTAGAAATCTTCCTCTAAAACCCCCCAGCTGACCACTAAATACTTGGCACAGTTACAGAACCACTAACTGTGCCCATTCTGGGAAAACTCTTAACTTCTAATTTCATCAATGATTGATATTACATTATGCCTTTTATTTCACCAAACAGTTTAGATTTTCTTTACCTCATAATATTTTCCTGTCCAAAACTTTTAAATCTGACCTTTATGAGGTAGAAGTTAATAAATTTATGAAGTCATCCATCCATTTTTCAAACCATCCAAATCCAGTTAAGGAGTCTATCCCACCAAATATTAAGGCCAAACCTACCCAAAAAAACCTTGTCCAACATAAAACCTTAAATGAATCAATTAGATTATTTAATTCAAAATTCAAAGAATACAAATCTGAAACAATTTAACCTAAGTTGAAACAACTTCTTATAGCTAAAGAAGAAGAAGAAATCAGTCACTATAGTGGAGAATAATATCAAACATTAGCCACATCCCCTGTCCAAGATAGGTAAGAGAATAAATTTAAAAATATTTGCTATCTCTTGCCCTGCATGTACCTTCAGCCCCTTTCCTCGGTATCCTTGTGTGTCTGAACCCCTCTTGACCAACACTCCCTCTTCTGAGGGTGTTCCTGTAAAATCTGCTTCTGAGATTCTGCCATTTTGAATGTCCTTGCTCACTCCTGTCCCATTTTATACTTTGAAAGCCACTCTTGGAGTGCCTTCTATGCCTTTACTCCTCGTTATGTGTCTCAAACATGCACTTACTTTTTCTACAGTGACACTAAAGCCAAACTGGCCAATCAGATTGCTTGGATGGACTATATATATATATATATATATATATATATATATATATATATATATATATATATATATATATGTATATATATATATATATTTATATATGTATATGTATACATATTGTGGGGAACAGCCCAGACACAGACAGGTAGACATGATTTAAGCAGCACAACACGTTTATTTACAATTACTGTATATACAACTAATGAAGCACACAACCCAGTGCCGCAGCACCAATCAACTTCAGTCCAGGCCCTCTCTTCGCCACCTCCACTCCTCTCCTTCATCAAATGGAGGGAGGCGGCCCCTTTCATACACACCTGGATGTGCTCTACGTGCCTCCCGATTAGCTTCCGCTGGCACTCCCCAGTGTGGTGGAAGTACCAGCTGTGCACCCGGAAGCATTCCGGGTGTCCCTGGTCTTCTTCCCCCCAGCACTTCCGGGTGAGGCAGAAGTGCTGAGCGCCAGGGCTCCATAGGCATTGGGGCGCCCCCTGGCGGTGACCACGAGCCCCTATAGGGATGAGTTTCAAAGCTCTGTTCCTGTGGTCCCCAAAGCCACCAGGGCGGTCGTCCCCACGTGGTCTGGGGGAGGCGTAAGCCCTCCTCCGGTCCTCCTGGGCGTCCCGGCTGGGTACTACCCCCAGCCTCCTGTGACAATATATATATATATATATATATATATATATATATATATATATATATATATATATACTGTATATATATATATATATGTATATATATATATATATATATATGTATATATATATATATTATATATATATATATATATATATATATATATATATATATATATATAAATATACTGTATATATACATATTTATTATTATGCAGGTAGTCTATAGTTGAAATTCCAAAGTAGGAATTCACTGGCCTGGCTAATCAGTCTGAGGAAATACATGTGGCTAGGATATGAACAGAACACAACTGAGCAAAGTAGCTGGGGTGTGGATTGTGCTTGAATTATTTCATTGGTGAATGGCCCAGGAAATGGCTAATTCTTTTGGTCATTGGAAGTGAGTTGTGGCTGTACAGGATTGGTATGAAGTAGTGAGTCAGCATATCACCATTGGTCAGGAGGTACATCAAGGAAGATGAACTACGATAAAGACAAGTAACAAAGAGATCTCTCTTTGCTATTTTCTATCAATGGATGAGGCCAAGTTATCACTCACTCCATTCAAGAGCCATGCTGGACCAACTAGGTCAAAGACTAATTAAACAGAAGGCCACCTAGCAGCTTATTATTATGTTATATTATTATTTAATTTACACTCATTGTGCTCTGCTTTGTTATAATTTGGGAATATAATCTATAATATACCTAGCTTCACACACTTATACTGGACTAATTAAGCTAACATGTATTTCTTTGTGATGTGTTATGAAAACTGGAGGGCAGGGAGAAGATCCCACACAGGCAGTGCTAGTAACAAGAATAGAGTTGATAAACTAAAACACAAAATTATATGTAACAAAAACACAAACTCATTAATCAATTTATTTTAATTAAATGTCAAAGTTTAGAAATTTATGTAAACTGGCATAAGATCTGACATGGCATTCCAGATGCTTAAATGCCATCTACATGACTGATTTTTTTAAAGTCCTGGAAAAATGGAAATTTCTGAAACAATAATAATAAAAATTGTGAATGGAAGCCAAAGTCCACTTTCAGTATAAAGTGTGAATAAAACAGTTGTTCCAATATTTGGTCTACTGCTTATAGCATGTGTTTCTGTCTATGCACACTTGAATTCCAGCATGTGAATATTATAACGAATGCTGCACTTCTGTTGGGTTTTATATTACCACAATGGCTATGCCCCATACAATAGCTTCTTTAATGGGTGCAATTACTACCATTTGTTCCCTTTTCTGAAGTTCAGCTTTATTTTTATCTGTCCCTGACAGTGACCCTTGTCAAGGTAATGAGAGAATGAAGAGTGTCATAACTTCTTTTTGAATGATTTTAGATTGCCCTGTAACATTTCAAGTGCAAGGAGAACCAAAGGATGTTAAAGGCACTTGGAAAATGTTTACTGAGAGGGGTTGTATTAATGGCATCCTCAAGTCTGGAAATATGTACACTGGGGGTTTGTTTTTATTTTTGTTGCTCCAGATCAGCCCTGAATTCACTATTTGGCTGTGTGGGACTATTACTTTGCTTACACTGGTTATTTGTCACCTAAGTGAACAGCATTTTTAATTTTCAGAGTAAAGATAGAGGGGTACAACCCCAATTTCAAAAGTGACATTATGGAAAATGCTGATTAAAACTGAAAGGGATTGTATCTATATTTATTTTGACTTCAAACAAAAACAGTAAAGATGAGATATTTCTTGCTTTACCTAATCAACTGCATTGTTTTTTGTAGATATACAATGTAACCACCAGGGTGCCTTCCTGAACCCCAAACCTCAGACACAGTAAAGCTCAACACTTTTCTGGGATAAAATAAAAAATATCCAAAACACTCACACAATAATCACCATTTAAAGATCAGTTAAATAAACAATGAATCAAACCAGTTCTTCCTCCTTTCTTCCTTCTGTTGAGTGTTGCCTGCTGCCTCTCAACTCTGACTCAACCCATGTGAGGTGGTGGGCTTCTTTTCAAGCCATACCCGTGAATGCTTCCAGTGCCTTCCTGGAAGCATTTCTGGGTCATATGGAAAGTAGGGAAGTTCTCTCCTGACAGAGTCCTCCATCGGCACACAGGGACCCCGACAGGGTTGCACTTCCAGTCTCCAAGTCCCAAGCACCCCAGTGGGTGTCTCACCTTGGCTGCCACAAGAGGACCACTGCCACCTATTTCATGGGGGATGGAATTGCTCCCAATTTCCCACTTCCACTGACCCAAGCACTATTTCCTTCTGGCTGGGTACAAAGTTGTTTCTTAGTTTGGCTGCCCAACTTGTCTGTCTTTCTATTCTAGCCTCCTGTCTGGATAAGAAACCATCCTCCTTCCTGGCCGAGATGCCTATTCTTCTACCATGTTTATTCTGAAAATGATGAACCTCCAACAGGTTCCAAAAAATTTGGGGCAGGGGTAGTTTAGGACTAATAATTGATGTGACAAATTAAAGTGACAAAGTGAAGTCAAACAGTGGAGGCAATCACATTATAGCATAATAAGGAGCCTCTAAAAAAGTCCAAGTCCTTCAAGAGCAAGGATGTATTGAGGCATTTCACCCACTACAGCGCAATATAATATAAAAAAACAATCAAGGAATCCGGTCAAATCTCATAAAGAGCAAGGCTAAAAAAACTCTTCTGAATGTGTGTGATTTTTGATCCCTTAGATGTGCATTGCCTTAAAAATTGTTATGTACCTGTAATGAATATCATGACATGGGCTCAGGAATAGTTTGGTAAAGCTTTGTCAGTCAGCTGTGGCTGTGGCTGCATCTACAGATGCAAGTTCAAACTTCACGGTGCAAAGCAAAAACCATACAGCAAAACTGTCCCAGAAGTACCACCGACTACTCTGGGCACGGTGTTATATTAGACAGAAAGCAGCACAGCAGAATCATACAGTACTTTGCAGTGTGATGAGTCAAAGTTTCAAATAAGTTTTGGAAAAAAACAACAGCCATCATATTCTCTGGGCCAAAGAGAGAAATGTCGATCCAAGTTTTTACAGCGTCAGGTCCAACATCTGTCATGTTATGAAGTTGTGTCAGTGCCCATCACACAGGTAACTTGCTCATCTCCGAGGGCATCATTAATCCAGAAAGATATGTACAAATTTCAGATCAACATTTGCTGTTGTCCAGATGCTGTCTTGTCCAGGGATGACTCTGCATTTTTCAGAAGAACAACACCAAAACCACATTCTGCCTGGATTTCAAGTGCATGGCTGCATAAGCAGAGAGTGCAGGTACTATATTGACCTACCTGCAGTCCTAACCTGCCTCCAATTGAGAATGTGTGGGGTGTTATTAAGTGCATACTGTAATACGAAAATGAAGGCCCTGTACAACCGCAGAGCTGAAGGTCTGCATAATGGATGAATAGGATGAGAATTCTGTTTACCAAACCTAACCAACTTCTATCTTCAATGCCCAAATGCTTAATACGTGCTATTAAAAGAAATGATGATGTTACACAATGGAAAATACTCGACTGTCTCAACTTTTTTGAAGAGTATTACTGTCATCAAGATTTGACATGAAGGGTATATTTTCAAAAAACAGTTGAAGTCACAAGGCAAAACTTCAGATAATGTGTAGCTGTCATGTTTTCAATATAGTGTAGGGTGAACAGAATATACAAGTCATTCCCTTTTGTTATAATTAGCATTTTCCATACCGTCAAAACTTTTCTGGAATTAAGGTTACAGAAATCAGCATTTACTGCATCCAAGACACAGCCTTTTGACTTTTAATAGCCATTCAACTGGAGTCTCTGATAACAAGAACAACCCTTTCATTACTCTCTGACTTCTCATTTAACTTGTCCGTTGGTTTTATGTTCTGCTCAATGTACCAAAATGTCCTTTCTTATGTCATTTTCTGGTCAGGGACGGATGAAGTGGACACACGACCGATTTTACACTCAGCATAATCTTGTGATTAATATTCAGAGCTGTTTGTTTTGCTCAGTTCACTGAATTGTGCACAAACGTGTGAAAGTTTTACATCTGCTGTCATTTTGTCATGGCCTTTCGGTTTCTGAATCCCAGTTCTTGCTGTAATCGTTCAGACAAGCTCTGATCTTTAATATTTCTTATCATTTCTTCAGAGAAATGTCATTCTGTTAGTATGCAGCTAACCTATGACAAACATTTTGGCTGTCTCACCTGGAGCTGACTACATTTGTTTAATCTAGAATCTTCTTATCAAACATTATACCTGCCTACACATGTTTCTTGGTGCTTAAATTAATAATCAATAATAATAAATCTAGAAATGTATTATATATGACGGCACAGTGGTTAGCCCAACATCATTATAGCTCTGGGAGACTGGGTTCAAATACTGGCCTGGTGGATCTTGTATGTTTTTCTTGTGTTTCTATTGCTGTTTCACCATATCTTCCAGCTTCTTCTCATAGCCTAAAGTCTTTTGCTTAAGGCTGTCTTTGAATTTCAACTAACTGTCACTAATAGTTCATAATGATTGTTAATCTTTTATTTTACTTGGAGTAGATCAACACTGAAGGATGTGCTCTTCTGCCAGCTCTACTGGTCCAACTAATGCAGCTCCAGATGACATAGTCTAACAGCTATCGTCCCTACGTGAGAGAGCAGCTGGGAGGCACTGTAGCAAGTGAAATGACATGAGAAAGCAGATATTTCTAGTAGTGAACGTTCCGTGTTCACACGAGACATACATTCTTTAAAAAGATGCTCTACTTCACTTAAATTGATTGTTTATTGTGTGCAAGAACAGGACTTGGAAGTAAGTGGATTTATAAGCAAAACCAGAATACCTGAAAGAAAACTCCCTGTGTTATAGTTGCACGTTTATTTTGTATTATAATTTCTTTTCTTCTCTGTTATTACACAGACGTTATTTCTAGTGCTTCAAATGTTTTTTTAGGACATTTGATATTGTTCATGTTTTTACAGACTCATTTTAGTGGACCAGTTATACAGTAGACCAGCGGATGAAAAAAGTAACAGAGATTTTAGATGTAATGTAAGGAGTAACAGACAAAGGATTACCAGTGAACATGTAGACGTCAATTCACGGGAGAACTAGAATCACTAACAAATCTAACCAAGGCGTAACCCTAACAAGTCGAAAAATAAAGATATCAGACTCAATTTCCTAATAACTACTTAGAAACACAAAGTGCCTAAGAACAAGTGTTTTGTGAACTGTCCCATAGATTTCTCTTTATTGAACCTTTAAAACTATAAATTCCTATACAGAAACTCATTTCAATAATAAAAAATGAAAAACTTAAAAACATAACACAGTCACAGCAGAAAGGGTCTTTTGTGGGAAAGGGAGAACTTGAATCTGGCAAATAGTTCAGATAAGTCTGCCAGCTCTTTACTGGATTGTTTGTGGCACAGTTACAGAACTACTAAGTGTGTCCATTTTGGGAAAACTCTTAATTCTGCATCCATTAATGATTGGTTTTGGGGGTGTTAAATCCAAGAAAGTTGGTTAACACTTTTATATAAGGAAACAGAAAAGTGTTAATGTTTACAAAGAATTCTGAACTTCCATGTTGGGAGGTGGGGGTTTCAAATGTGCAGCGTGCGTTCTCCTTTTGCTATTATGAAGCCTTTCTCTTTTTCCCTTCCTTGCTCTCTCTCTTTCTTATTTTCTTGCTCTTTTGCTCACTCCCTTGCTCCGTGCTGAAGGCAGCAGCAAAGCAAAACACGAAGGGGGCAACTTGTAACTCCCTTGCAAGGCACTTGCAGATTTTGACAGTTTCTGTTTGTTTAAAAAAACAAGTAAAGTAAAATGTAATTTAAATGGTGGTGTGGTGTAAATTTTATTTAAACTAGACAAGACCTATTTATGTGAAGCAGAGTAGACCAGTTTTTAGTTTACACACAACTGCACTCATTTCCTTTTAGACCAAACTCTAAGAAGTTTGTGGCCTGTTTAAGACAAGAGGTGCATCCTCAAATATTTATCACTCCAAGTTTAATACAATGATAAAGTATGTACATTCCCCAAATTCAAGATTTGCTTGTTTAACATTGGAACAAAAAGAAAAAATTGCATAAAAATTAAATATTACACAGAAAAGTTGGGGAGCTGTCGTTTGCCACAAGAACATAGCATGAAACAAAGTACAAAATGAATAAATGGAAAACAAAATGGCAATGTGAGAACATTACCAAAATAATGATAAAGATAAATAACAACCATATAGAAACATGTACCCCCCAGACATTAAATAAAATGAAACAATACAAATGTGAAGGGTTCCTCACATTGTGTTAAAACGTTCACTCAAATGGAGCCTCCCCATCAGTTAGGCCTCTCATTAACTGTGACTAACCTTGTGTCCACTTTCTTAGATTCCGAAGGGCACTGCCAACTGCATGACATTTCAGTCTTATGTGCCTTTAGGTTGACTGAGACAACAACAGAGTGTTTCTTAAATTTTCATAAATCCTTATGAATTTATTATCCATATTACTAACCGAGAATGGTAAACCAGATATGGAAACAGGTACATGCCCATGAACGCAGGAGACATAGTGTGCAGGTGTCACAGGTGTCTGGTCACACTTATAGGTAATCTAACTTAGACACCATTAAAACATCCGACTACGCCACCCAGTTTTATTAAGGGACTGGGAACTCCTGAAATTTACCAATAATAGCACACAGGTTTCTTTAAATTGGGCGGTGAGTAAACACATAATGAAAGACACAACAGTAATTTTAGAAAAAAGCAACAGTAAGTTCTATTACACAAGACAATATAAGGTACATTAAAAAGATAAACGAACATAACAAAAACTAAACATATCAGGAATCAATTTCCTTTTTTTAAAAAAGGAAAATACACAGTCCACTCTCTAAAAGTCCGTTAAAAACAAAAATTGGAGGATACAACCTTTAGTGGTGCAGAGTCCAATTTGTGCACTGTTACCACAACACTTAATTGTTCAACTGTCCATGGATGCACTCTGTTCCCCGGACACTCGTTCCCCTACAGAAGTTGTGTCAAATTGTTGACTCCTTGTCAGCGTCTCTTCGTTGTTCCTTTTTCTTCCACTCTGGGCTCCTTGTGTTGCTGGGGCCTAGGCACGCCTCATTTCTCATCTGTCAGCTTTGCTGGGTCCTTTCATGCAGATTCCCTCTCTCGCTGAACCCACATCCGGCGTCTCTTTGTGGAGCTGTCTCTTCCTCCCTGGAAGTGTTGCCGTCCTTGTGCCTCACGTCGTGCCAGCCAGGTACCCTTGTCTGCCTGCGAGCCCCTGTGCCCTGTCCGAGTGTATTGGCAGTGTTTCCTGTGGACTGTCCCTCCTGCCTTCTGCTGCCCAGGAGTTTATATTTACTTCAGTCCCTGCTGTTGTCAGTCCTGGACAAACAGATTAAACAATGGTACATCTGCATTTCACAAACAATCCTGACACAATCAGTAACTGGATTATCCAGGATCCTCCAAGGAAGCAGCAGTTCTGTTATCACACATGGTATTGTTTGTAAATCTCAACCGGCCATAAACTTCAAAGTGGTGACTCCTTTGCAGTACAGCAAATAAATACATCCTGCAGACAAGCCTTTTAACTTCTCACCCCCCAGTCCCAACAATGGGTGCCTAATGGAACCACCCAGTGCACAAAAAAAAAATGTCCCCCTCTGACACAGGCGCCACACAAAAACGAGGAATCAGCCCCCCTGCCCCAGAGTGAAACGGGAGAGACTACGAACGACACAGCCACACAAACAAGAGGAGTCAGCGCCCCACCCCAGAGTGAAACGGAACAGACTACGGACTCCACAAAGGTTCACAAATCAAACCCGAGATAGTACGGAAAGCGGTAACGACACAACCACACAAAAAAGAGGATACAGCCCCCTGCCCCAGAGTAAAACGGGACAGACTACAGAGTCCACAAAAGTCCACAACACACAGCATAATCAAACTCGAGATGGTACGGAAAGCACAGGCGCCTACAACGCGCTATACACCGCCAACAAAGAAAGAGCTCAACTAACAGAAATAAGAAATAAAGCAACAAACCCAAAGAATACAGAACCCTAAACGTCCACACCACACAGCAGAGGCAAACCCGACATAGTACGGAAGGTGCAGGCGCTTACATCGCGCGTCTAAAACACCGCAGGCAAAACCCCGAGATGGTGCAGAAGCCCCACAGACCCGGACTCCATAGCATATGTGAATCACATTACAGTAATACAATATTATAAGTACTCACAGAAACAACAAACACAAGAGGCGTCTGCATCCCGCCCCACAGTCAAACCGGAGAGAATACGGAGTCCCCACAAGTCCACAAAACACAGCATAGTCAAACCCAAGATACCCATGCACGCAGGAGACATGGTGCGCAGGCGGCTACAGCGCGATCCTCCAAGAATGAAGGAGACACGGCTCAAATACGAAAGAGCTCACCTAACGTGGATAAGAAATGAGCAACGTGCCCATAGGTGACGACACAGCCACACAAAAACAAGGATACAGCCCCCCGCCCCAGAGTAAAACGGGACAGACTACAGAGTCCACAAAAGTCCACAACACACAGCATAATCAAACTCGAGATGGTACGGAAAGCACAGGCACCTACAACGCGCTATACACCGCCAACAACGAAAGAGCTCAACTAACAGAAATAAGAAATAAAGCAACAAGCTCAGAGAATACGGAACCCTAGACGTCCACAACACACAGCAGAGTCAAACCCGACATAGTACGGAAGCTGCAGGCGCCTACAATGCGCGTCTAAAACACCGCAGGCAACACCCCGAGATGGTGCAGAAGCCCCACAGACCCGGACTCCTCAGCATATGTGAATTACATTACAGTAATACAATATTATAAGTACTCACAGAAACAACAAACACAAGAGGCATCGGCATCCCACCCCACATTCAAACCGGAGAGAGTACGGAGTCCCCAAACGTCCAAAACACACAGCATAGTAACACCCGACATAGTACGGAGGGTGCATGCGCCTACAACGACACACTACACAGCATAATCAAACCCGACATAGTACGGAAGGTGCATGCTCCTACAACACGCATCTAACACACCGCAGGCAAAAACCCGAGATGGTGCAGAAGCCCCAAGGATCCGGACTCCACAGCATATGTGAATCACATTCCAGTAATACAATAAGTACTCACAGACATACATATGTTCTCACAGAAAAAACAAACACAAGAGGCTTCGGCATCCCACCCTACACTCAAACTATAGAGAGTACGAGGTCCCCAAACGTCCACAAAACACAGCATACTCAAACCCGAGATAGTACGGAGGGTGCATGATACATATGTAACAATTACCAAGAATGACAATAATCTCTTTCAACTGTATTTTGGCTTACCCACGACCAGGGGTTGGCGAGCGAAGCGAGCAGGGGGCAGAGCCCCCAGTACTAATTATCATATACTATATATTATAAACACCCATTTTTTGCACTGACTTTACAATGTAAAGTCATGGTGTTGTGATGTGAAATTTTGCATACAAGTTGATAAATATTTTGTATGTCTTTATTTGTAACTTAGGCAAAGTAATGTAATATTACTGTTACATTAGTGAAAAGCATTCATGTTTACAATCCCACCCCCCCAATAACCAGAACTGAATCTCTTTGAATTTTACGGCAGGATCTGGGGGAAGTGCCTGAAACAAGTTTGGTAAATGTTTCTCTGAAGTCTCTCAACTCCCACAGAAAGCCAGACTGCACTAACTGTCTAGCTTTACCTTAAACATATGGTTTTGGGGGATGGCAGGTGTTAAGATGTTCTTTGCCCCATTGGTCTGAAGTATGGCTGTTTGGAATTGGCTTGTTTCAAAAGCCTTTAAGTATCATGACGACCTACTGGCTGTAGGGGTTGGACAGAAAACCCATAAATTTGCTTGCTCTATCTCACCCTCTCTCTTTCTTACTAAACTGCTGAATGACCATCTCACACACCATGAACTGAAAAGGACAACACAATGAAGAGCACAGCTCAGCAGCCATATTGAGACAGGCATGCGGCCTGTTCTGAAGAAAGCTCATCACCAATGATGCCTTAACTACAGACATTTTAAGTAACTTACAAGTCTGTGTGCCTCCTGAAATTACACATCAGCATTTAATCAGGTTGTATGGTTGCCAATATTCAAATGTACTTTGTATATTGTTATTATTTATGAATATTACCAATAATACATTGTTTAAATTGTAACTAAACTCCTGCTTGTCTTTTATTACACCTAATTGCCTGAGGATATAGATGTAGGAGGGAAGGTGGGGAGAAGTTATATACTATAAAACCTTATAAACAGTGGTAAGTCTGGGAGATTTGAGGCATTCTGACAAAGGCTACATATTAATAATACAAAAGGGGAAAGCAGAGTAATATATTACTCTACCAAGACAAAACACATGGGGAACTATTTCCTATGCCAGCTGCATTGGGCGTAAGACAGGAACCACTTCTGGACAGCCGGCTTCATCATTATCTACTGTAGCTCAGTGCTAAGGCACCACCTTGCTGCAGAATGAGGTGTCAGAACCAAAAGCCAGAGGTTATTCTTCTTTCATATATTATGAGGTAACATTCTGGAACTGTATGGTGGCCTCTACACCTTTCTTCAATCCTGTAAATAAGTAGTAGTGAACTGTGTGGCTTTTTCATGGCTATTTTTGAGGGTGTTGACATTAGAGAGAATATTAATTGCGTTGGTGCTGTTAATGCCATATATAACTATCATTGAACCTGAAAATCTCTCTTTTGTATTTCTAATTTTGCATTTGTCTTTCTTCTTTTCATAGTTGACAATGATGGATTATTCCATCTACAGAATTATTGATGAATCTGACAGCTGCCTAGACGTATAGACTAGAGCTGAAAATCTAATTACTAAAATTTATTTTGCTCCATTTTTTTCTTGTGTCATTCAGAGTTTAGATTGGTTATTGTTGGTCGGTGTTAGGTGGCAAAGGAATAATTCAAACTAAACTAAGACCTAAAGAACTCTTGCACACGATTTACGACTATTCACAGACTTTAGTTTTTTCCAAGGATTTCATATCAGATGGGCATAATCATTTATACCAGTTCCATGGTTAATTCTTGACCTAAAAACTAGCAATGGCTCATAAAGGTAGATGCATCCCTGACCCCATCACATTCTGAGCTGTAGTTCTGTTAGCAATATGCTGAGAATGCAGAGTCCATTCTTTCCTGGTGTTGTGTGCTTTGTGGTGGTGAAGTGGACATGCCACTCCACCTAACTGACAGGAGCAAAACCTCAGCATATTTTAAGGTTGAGCAATTTTGTTGGTGCAAAATAAGGTTTGTGATTATTCTTTTTGTTGATTTCATTCTAGTGGTTTATTACAAAGTCATTAATTTTAAGGTGTTTGGGTTCAATTGGCCAAATCATTCCTCAGGGAAGCATTCAGTTACACTAATATAAAAAAGAACCAGACAGAGGAAGGAAAAAGCAGAGGGGGTATCAATGCTGAGGAAGACTTGCTAAAAGGCCATGCCTTGTCATGGTAACAGTTTGTTCAGTTTTATTTTGCCTGTACTGATACTACATTTCAGATGTTATTAATAACAGTGATGTCTGAACTACAGAAATGTATGCCTGCATTTTATTATTACATATAAGGAACCATAAAGAGAAATGACACACTTTTATTAATCTGTAACAATTAAGATCAGTTATGCATGTTACTGATTAAATCCAGAAGAGGGGAGCTGGTGATGGTGATGAAAGGGCTTGGGTGACACTGCGGCCTAAGTTTCAATCTGTTACAAATTTGCTTCTGCCTGATGGTTGCTTGTGACCATGAAGGATGCTGGGGGCCATTGGGCTGACTATTTTCTTAGTAACTGAGGCTCTGTTATGTTAAGGGAGTACTCCACCCAAAAATGATACTTTTTTATGTATTGCTTACCCCATATACTTTGTAGTGGTGGCTAAGAAAATGTCTAATCTAATGTTTTTAGGTAGAAAGGAAAGAAACAAATTCATGATATAATAGAAGCAAATAGTGACTGATGCTGCTTAATGGCAAATTATGTGAAAAATAACCATGAAATAAAGAAAAAAAATGAATGTTGCTCATGTTACATAATTCACATGTTCATCCTGATGAAAGTACCAGGGTATGTCACAACTTCAAATAGTTCATGTTTTGTGTCAACAGTGCAGGCAGCAGTTGATGTAATGGAGTGAGGTGTATTTTCATGGCACATTGGATCCATGTAGTCATTTGAATCCAAGCTTTTTTTTAGGTTAGGAACATATTGGAATCCATCTAGGAACATGACAGTGAACTCAGGTTAATGCATCATCCTCCCGGTCACCAGATCTCAGTGTGGTTTTGAGAAGAGTTGGAACAAGCCGTTTGGAGCAGAGAAACATAAATTGTTCTTTCACAACAACTATGGGACTCTTTGAAGGTGACATGGGCCAGCATCCCTGTATTCAATCATCAAGACATTTATCAGTCTGTTCTGTAATGTATCTGGTCTGTTATGAGAACAATTGAGAGGCCCACTCGCTATTAGGTAGATGTATTGTGAGGTGCAAATAAACAATACTATTCAGTAAATTTAATAGTAAGAGGCTGCGGGCATCAATGCTGCCATGTTTTCTCTCTTCCTAATCTGCAATTTAGAAGGGATTACAGATGCACAAAAACATTTGTGGTGTCATGCTATGTCTAGCTGAGCTGATCAATATTTCTGTAGGAAGCATGCCTATGACATTTGGGCTGTCTGACTGAGACAAACAGAAAGTCTAGATTGTTCATTGTTTAAAATCTGGTCCACTAAACTAGCGTTGGGCCCCATTTGACCAGTTTGACAATATTAAATATTACAATCAATTAATTTAATTTTTTCCTAGCTATTTTGTTATTGTATTTTTTTCTTGGAAATTAAACTTACAGTGTTGTTTGGTTTTGACCTATCTCCATCTCTGTGTTCATTGCAGGGAATTCATGAGCCACATGCAGCGCTTTAAAGCTTTCTACTCTACATTACCCAAGGCATATTGTGAAGGAGATTTGGTGGGAGATAGCTCAACCTGCTGGGATGGAGAAGATGTTGTTGAAAGGTAACAAATTAATGATCAGCTTGTTTAAAAATAGAAACAAGGTTCTACCAGTGGGCAGCATGTTGACCTATCTGCATGACACTGCTTGATCCAAGTTGGTGTATATTCTTTATAAAATTTACATGTTCTTCACAGATTTCTTCCTCAATGAATATTTGTGGTCAATATGGAGGTAGAAGAATTCACCACCTAGGCGTGTATGCCCTGTAACAAATTTATTAAGACATTAAGTTAAAGGAAATGTACAGTTGTTTAGGTATATTCCCTTACCCTTTTCACTTTAGTAAATCAGAGATGTTAGGGTTCTGAAAAGCATGCACATAAGGTTTAAAATGCTTTAAGCAGGCATATAATATCTTAAGATAGATAAAGTTTTGATTCTGTAGTATCATTTTACTTATTTACATTTCACTTATTTACTTGGAATTCTTATTTTTTTTAAATTGCATGGTATTTTTCTAACTATGGACAGATACCATTAGATAAATTGATTTATTATAATAGATACAAACAAAAGAGAGAGTTAACAGGGAAGCAAAAAAATACAGACAAATAGAAATGTTCTTTCAGTCTTGCTTAGGGTTTCAATTGAGATTTTTAACTAAACTGTAAAGCATACTTTGAGTCCTAAATTTGGCTGGTTTAGTCTTCACCATTGACAGTTGCCTGCACTGTCTTTGTAGAATAATTGTAGCGATTGTTCTGTAGTACATCAAATAGTGGTGTTCCTCATAGACAGACTCTTGTGTGTCTGAGTACTCCAAACTCAGCCTCACCACTGCCTTTCTCAAGATTGTGCTATGAGAACATAAGACATTTTTTGGTGAGAACCAGCCACTTAGTTCAACATACTGTACCTTGGTAATTAAACTTGAAATAATTTAAGTTTTCAAATTTGAGTTCCAAGGAATTACTAACAATTGTACTAGTGGCCAACTTCTTGTATGTACATGTCTGAGGAACTAATTTGTAAGATCTCACTTTCTGACTGAGGGTTGTGGTGGTAGAAGGCCAAGCAGATCAGCCTAGACTTTCTTGTCACTAACTACAGATTGCAGTTCTTCCTAGGGAATTCCTAGGGGTTTCCAAGGCTGCAAAGAGATATCATCCCTTCAGCAGGTCCTTGTCTGTTGCAGGGTGTCCACCCAGTGGTATGTCCCTGGAGCAGTTCTAGGTGGAGCTGCTTGGGGGCACTCTTACAGTATGCCCAACCAACCCCGACTGACTCCTCTTGATCCGGAGGAGCAACGACTCTATTCAGAGGCTCTACCAAATTGCAGAGGTTCTCATCCTATTACTGATCGCCAGCCCAGCCACCCTTGTGAAGAAACCTCATCTCTACTGGTTTTACTCACAATCTCATTATTTTTGTTATTACCCACAGCACAAGACATTTTTTTAAAATGTATTAACTATCTTCTATTCTGGCCTTTATATTCTTGATTTTTAAATAACAGAAGCCATTAACATTTTTAATCCTGTTCAATTTTAATAATTCAATGATCTCCCCCAGTTAATTTCTGTATGTTTATTTTAAAATTTCTTAAATATTCTACATAGCTTAGTCCATGAGATCCTGAAATCCATTGTGAAACATTTCTCTGTACTTTATCCAGGGCTAATAGTGCCCTTTTTAGAATTTTGAGACCAAAACTGCACACAGTATTTCAGGTGTGGCCTTGAAAGTGTATTTTGCTGCTTAACTATAAAGTTTCTAAAGTTGACTTGTAGTTTTGATGTTTTAATAATCTCTTATGTGCACTGTCTGGCTAAATTTTTCATAAGCCATGTTTCCTAGCTAATCAGGCACATTCAATTAAAATAAATACAAATCAGTACATTTTGGGTCATCAATGATGTGAATGGCAACATTGAGACATAAGAAATAAAATGGGCTTTAAATGTATTATGAATGTACCAAAAAGAATTAATTGGTACTTGTGGTCCAATATGTGCAGAATGAGTACCTACCTCAGTCAGCTACCTCCTAAAGAGCACATAAGAACCAGCACAGTACTTCAAAAGGTAATGTTTATTGCACAAAATAATGTGCAGAGATAATTCAAAATTAAAGTGGCCAAATACATAAGCAAGCAAGAAACATTTTTTTTAAATAAGGGATGATAAAAAGGTCAAAATGAAGGAGTATGGCATTTCTAAAATTAATTTGAAAAGTTTACAATCTTATTATATTTTGAGGCCTCTATTTCTGGGGGAATATTGCTGACATGACTTCAAACAATGAGTCAGTTAACAATTCCCAGAGTGATGCATTGATGTATCCTGTAACAACTTGGCTGCAAGCCTTTCTTAGTAAGCTGACCTGATCAGTATAATTTGATATCATATCTTTTATTAAGATCTGGCGGGGACTGCCAAAGGAGGATAGCAAATACATATGCCTCATGTTTCAAAAAAGAAAAAAATACATTTTGCACAGAATAATTATGTGAAATTAACCATTGCACCAAGTCTTTCCTAAAGTCCTTGCCCACTGTTGTTGTGTAATGAAAACACAAAAGAGTGTGTGAGGCTTACTAAACATTTCAAAAGCAAGCAGAACTTTCTCTCACCTACCCAGATATGGTTTCAGCCTCAACCACCACAGGCAGGCTTCGGCCTATACAAACCCCAAATTAGGAACTGGCTTTTAAACTTTAAAAAATGTAATTGTTCCAGACCATATACAATGCCCCTCTTGTGAGAGGAACTGTAAAATCTCTCTGTAGGTGAGATACGTCTGAATAATCCTTATAAATTGAAGAATTTATTTTGCTTCTGATAAAAAAAAAAGGTAAAGGGTAAAAACAAGGGCAAAAAAACTAGCCCAAAGAGGCAATCCAGAATGAAGAAACCCTAGTATGAAATCCAGAAACCAGAACACAAGAACATAATAATAATAATAATAACAACACATCTTATTTATATAGGACCCTTCCCATGCTCAAGGCGCTTAGAAGCAAATAATAATAAAAAAGAAAGAAAAGAAGAGAAAATCAAATTGAAAACAATACTCATAATAAACTCCAAACAACTCTCAATGATCCACTCTTTGACCTTTGACATTCAGTAAGGAGGACCCAGCCGCTGTGATGTCAAGATTGCCCTGCCTCCTGAGGTTCCACCCACACAACAGAAGAAATGGCAGAATATTTAAAGACATAGTACACAAATAACAAATAATAAGAAATGACATAAATATATGGATAATAATAATTCAAAAAGAACAAAATCAACAATAAAACAGAAAATACACCTAATTTAGGAAGTTGTCATATTTCAGCCAGAGTTCAAATGCTTGCTTTGTGTCTTTGTTGTACATTTTTTGCTTTATTTGTATGCGTGGCTTTTTCTTTTGCTCATGATTTGCAGTATCATGCAGTAACATTTTATGTATCTGTGTTTAAGTCTTTGTCATATTCCATTGGTTTTATGAGTGACCTCAAAGACATGTGGCACTTGCCAGTCATTGCCAGGAACTGCCCTCCACCCTTTAAATCCAGAGGGTCTCTCACAAATCCTACTGGTTCATTTTAAATGCACTTAGGAGTTTTTGGTTAGTTACTAGATTGCTATTGTGCCTATTGTGATTTATTGGATTTTTCGACCTGTTGCTCTGTCTTTTGACCTCTCTTTTGATTTTCGTCTTGGGACTTTGTTCACCTTGGATTTCCTTTGCCAAGAACTCCTTTATTCTCTTTGTGCTATCCAGGGATATAAGGTGTAACAGAGCACTCTGTGAGAATAAAATGTTTCATTTTATAAGGATCCTGTGTTAGCCCTCTTAACGTTTGTCGGTAAATCTCCTCCTGGGCAGGCATTATTGGAAGTCTTTTTGTGTTTTGGAACTCCTAGTTCTTGTCAGAAATAAACCCTGGCTGAAACATAATAATCCCCCTGCCATGGTACTTTCGAAAAGACAACCTCATTAGATCTTTCTTGAGATTTTTACCTACAAGTTTGTATTGCAGAACTAAAAAGATTGTTTCATCCACCATGAAGACAGTGCTAAATTCATCCACTTCGGCTGTGGTCCTGAGGCTATCCCCACTCAGTAATGGTATTTTATCACTGTAATGAGCAGTGATGGCACCATATGAGGCAGCTTGTCACTAGATTACGCCTGAATGTCTATCCTCCTAACAATTGACCCAACATCTATCATACATGCCTCTCAGACCTGTGATGCCCGTGTTTGCAGCCAATGGGAATGTGATGTCAATGGGGTACCTAGTAGTAGAATGAATTAGATACAAAAGTAAAAAGTGCAAAAATTTGTGAAATATTTATTTACAATACTCAGGAAAGTAAGCAAAGACAAAAAAAAATGCTCTATAATGTCATGAAAAATTTAAGAGAAATAAAGACAAAAAGAAAACACTGTCCCTATGCCCAACAGTTAATGCTCCGTAAGTTTCTATTCAAGAAAAATTAAAAGCTATGAATAGTTACTTCATGCTGCAATTCACCACACGCCTTCACCCTGTTTACTTTATTTTTCCCTGTGCAACTCTTTACTGTGCTGAGGAAAACCCAGTCCCCTAGCTTCCTGCAAAAGTTGTCTTTATTGCAATAATTCTTTCTAATTATTATTGTTATTATTTGCTATTTAATTTGTATTATTTTATTGCAACACTATTTAGTTTGTTCATTTAAGGGATGTCCCCATATTGGTGACATTTTCTTTCATGTTCATGGCTGTGCTGTTGATAGTTTATGTGTATGTTGTGTGAGCACCTACACAAAAGCAGTACAAATGTATAAATAAACATTTTTTTATTTATCCAACAAAACCTTTAACAGGTTTCTTCCTCTTAGTACAGCCCAATGCAGCACAGCAAAACAAACATGTACTTCTCCTTTCTCTTTGATTCCTACCAGGCAAATGCTATTCAGCTTCTCTCCCAACTCCGACTCACCTTGCTGAGATTGAGTGGCTTCTTTTGTCTATGACCTGGGAGCACTTCCGTTGCTAGGACATGGCCCGTTGGAAGCACTTCCAGGTCTACTGGAAGTTCCTGAAAGTGGGGACTGCGAATCCCAAGAGCTCCCTTTGGCAGCCTTCATGTAATCCAGCAGGGCTGCCCCATGGGGCTACAGATCTTGCAGTTGTCTGTGTGGATATCCCAACCCAGGGATACTGCCATCTGGTGTACTAGGGGAGAAAATGTTCAGCTGTATTCATCTACCCTAGTGCTTCGATTGTACTGGCCTCCCGAGGGAGTAAGGACTTTTGTTCACCCTGGTCAGGATGTCAGTCACTGTGTGCCATCTATTACAGTTGCTAACACATGACGTTACATTGACACTACACATTACATCAGCTTGCCATGGCTATTTAAGATGACACACCTCATTTATCATCCAGATTTTTGGATTCAGAACAAATTTCATGAAGTAAAGTATTGTCAGAGAGATGATTTCTTAGTTATGGTAAGGGCATCTTTATTGCAGTGTTCCTCAACATTTGATTTTGCACTTACAGTTCTGATTTTGACATTGGATTTCCTGCCTGACTGGACTTGACTACTGCTCCATTTCTGACCCTTGGTTTAGATTTTCATCTCCCAGCCCTAAAAATTGGTTTCATTTGTTAGTGCATTTTTGTCAAAACCACGATAACTTGAGGATAACCTGCTCCCTGTGAATTATGTTTCCTCCCCTCTAATAATTTTCAAAATCTCATAAGCATCCATCTTCACCTGAGAAGTGCCTGTTAGCCCTATGAATTAAGCTCTCAGCTAGCATAATTCTACAGAGGCTGTTTCCCATCTGCTATTTGCTATATTCAAACAACATAAGAATGAAGTTAACTCTCTACATACGCAAGTAAAAACCACAACTGTTTTAGAAGCAAACATATCCCAGCCACACATGGAGGCTTAACCAACGTATTGTGATGGTGGGGAGCTTTCCGTAAAAGTTCAGATGGAAAGGATTAAATAATCAAGTGGCAAATATTTTAGGGACATTACTGAAGAGTAGTCACACATACCAAAGGGCAGAAACACTTAATAGAATTGTTTGTCTGAATTCAAGATAGATTCCTAAATACAGGGGGCGTTTTTTTTTTATTAGGATGTATGAATTTCCTTTATTTTACAAACAAGATTTGGTTGTGTTTCAGACTGCTGGGCAATCATTTATAGAAAGACTGTCATCATTTTGTAGGGGTTTAACCCTGGATTTCCTTAAATTGTATATTTCTATTGTATTCTGTGTCCTTTCTTTTAGTTAATTTGCCTTGCTTTTGTGTTTTCTTTGTTAATTTTATTTTCATTAATGAATCAACTTCTGGTAATCCTTTATTTTTTGGTTTAAATATTTTCCCCAGTTTCTATTAATAATGTAATTGTCAAACTGTTTTTAATGGTGGTTGGGCTGCACCATTCATTAGACTATAAGCACCAGGCACTGTGATTAGGCCTCTCATAATAAGTGCCTGGTGAGTTACATGAAAACCTTAAATATTTTTGTTTTCATAATATACTGCAGCAAAGGTGTAACTACGTCTTTTTTCTACATAGTTTCAATGATGCTTGATACAAGTCTTCCGGCATTTACAAAAGTGCATAGATTCCTCTGAAGTGCAGTCTTTTGATCACATGCACATCCACTCATGCTTCACCTGCTGTATCCTTTTATCTGACTTGAAAGACTTCCACCCATTGACTTTTTGAGTGGTCCAAAGATGTGGTAATCACTGAGGCCATGGTCTGGCAAGTACGGTAGATGTGAAAGAAACTTCACATGCAGTTCTTTGATGGTTGCAATTGTTGCACTAGAAGTATGAGGCCGAGCACTGTTATGTTGCAACAAGACTTGGACTTGGATTTGATTGCAGGTTGAAGATGGTTTATAAGTGGCACTGGTGACACACCTTGGTGCATATTTCCAGTGGGGCTGCTATCTTTATACTGTTGTTTTGAAATCTTGTAGCTCATCTGCACTGTGCTTCCACCAAATGGACAATCAACAAACAATGTTATCAAATGGCATTACAATGGTACAGTCTTTGGAATTTCTACTGCACCACAGAATATATATATATTCAAATAGAGGCACTGTTGACCCCTTGAACCCTCAGACCAGACGTCAGACTATTAGCCACCCTGCCTCCCAACTCAGCTCAACGTCTGGGATTTCCCACAATCCTTTTATAGTCCTTGACCCGGAAGTGTTTCGCCTTCTCTGTCCACGTGACATGGGACACTTCCGGGTCAGAAAAAAATTCCTTTTTCTTCTCCCCGGAAGCACGTCATTCCTTGTGTCGCTGTGATTAAGACGCACTTTCAGGTTATGGTGCAAATAATTCCTGGGCCTCCCTGCAGCGACTCATGGCGGCCCCCGTGGTATCCAGCAGGGCTGTGCATTAAAAGTCCACTGTCCATAATTCCCTGCTGGCATTCGGGATAGCTCCATGCTGCAAGGAGGGCTCCATCTGGCGGCCTGGGGGTATTGGCCGAGATAAATAGCTGGCCATATCTCATAATATATGATAATACGTCTGCCCAAGGGGGGGCGGGGTGCACTAATGCTCTTTCTGAGTTCCCTGCAGGCCTTTCCTGGGAAATCCCACCAGGAGCCACTGCCTCGACTTGGGACACATCACTTCCGGTCCCTGCCCTGAGGACGACATCACTTCCGGTCCCAGCCCCGAGGACGACATCACTTCCGGTCCCGGCCCCGAGGACGACATCACTTCCCCCAAACTTCATATAAAGCCTCACACCTTTTCCCTGGAAGTCAGTTCTGTTTTGGACTCTGTCTTGTAAACTTGACTCAACAAAAGAATCATTTACCTTTGCAGCCAGGACACTGAATTATATGGGTGGCTGCCCCAAACCTTGCCATGTCTCTTGTCCCTTCTTCTCACAATATATATATATATATATATACTGCGGTGGGTTGGCACCCTGCCCAGGATTGTTCCCTGCCTTGTGCCCTGTGTTGGCTGGGATTGGCTCCAGCGGACCCCCGTGACCCTGTGTTCGGATTCAGCAGGTTGGAAAATGGATGGATATATATATATATATATATACAGTAATCCCTCCTCCATCGCGGGGGTTGCGTTCCAGAGCCACCCGCGAAATAAGAAAATCCGCGAAGTAGAAACCATATGTTTATATGGTTATTTTTATATTGTCATGCTTGGGTCACAGATTTGCGCAGAAACACAGGAGGTTGTAGAGAGACAGGAACGTTATTCAAACACTGCAAACAAACATTTGTCTCTTTTTCAAAAGTTTAAACTGTGCTCCATGACAAGACAGAGATGACAGTTCCGTCTCACAATTAAAAGAATGCAAACTATATCTTCCTCTTCAAAGGAGTGCGCGTCAGGAGCAGATCATATCAGAGAGATAGAGAAAAGCAAACAAATCAATAGGGCTATTTGGCTTTTAAGTATGAGAAGCACCGCGGCACAAAGCTGTTGAAGGCGGCAGCTCACACCCCCTCCGTCAGGAGCAGAGAGAGAGAGAGAGAGACAGAGAAAAACAAACGAGCAAAAATCAATACGTGCCCTTCGAGCTTTTAAGTATGCGAAGCACCGTGCAGCATGTCGCTTCAGGAAGCAGCTGCACAGAAGGTAGCAACGTGAAGATAATCTTTCAACATTTTTAGACGAGCGTCCGTATCGTCTAGGTGTGCGAACAGCCCCCCTGCTCAATCCCCCTAGGTCAGGATCAGAGAAAGTCAGCGCAAGAGAGAGAGAGAGAAAAGTAAGTTGGGTAGCTTCTCAGCCATCTGCCAATAGCGTCCCTTGTATGAAATCAACTGGGCAAACCAACTGAGGAAGCATGTACCAGAAATGAAAAGACCCATTGTCCGCAGAAATCCGCGAACCAGCAAAAAATCTGCGATATATATTTAAATATGCTTACATATAAAATCCGCGGTAGAGTGAAGCCGCGAAAGGCGAAGCGCGATATAGCGAGGGATTACTGTATATATATATATATATATATATATATATATATATATATATATATATATAATCACTGAAGAAGTGTTGGTGCACTTAGTTTTGGTGATCCCCATTTAATGTCTGATTTATTGGTTTGGCTTTTGGTCAATGAGAAAAAAAAACAATTAGGCATCCACTTCTGGCATTAATAAGTGTGTATGCTCACTCTCACGGACTTCCGTGTTCTCCAAGCTTCTGGTCAACAATGACACCAGCTGTCTGGGCTGGTTGTTTTTAAGGTGGCAAGAAGTGGAAGAGACAGGGCGACTGTTTGCGCTGGTGGAAGTAACATGTTGCTAGGTTGGAAGTTTACATTGATGATGCTGGGAATCATGGTTGTTGATGATATGTGGTAAGTTCTCTCACTTTCTTGATTTCACAGACTGCTCTAAATCTTGTTAAGGAACTCTAACCTTCAAACTTCTGCCTTCCGTTTAAAATTAAATTAACCCAAGCAGAAAGTAGGCATTTGTATTGTAACCTGTGATTGTCTCTGGCTGCATTCATAATATTTGTACTTATTTGTTCTTTACATTTTTGAAGACTAGAAAATCATAACTGTTGTGATGAGCAGCATGAACAAATGGCAAAGTGTGTGTGAGACCCTTAAAAAGATTCACAAACCAGGCCAAGACCCTCAGTAGCCTGTCTAAAGAAAGGCCTCCCCTCAGGCATCCTGATCCCAAACTCAGGCTTTGGCTTGCCTGGACTGAAAACGGGGAGCTGGCTTTAAAAGTTCAACAAATTCTCTAATTTTTTATGAAGTATAAAAGAATGCCTCTGGCTTGAGGGACAAGTCCAAAAAAGAATCTTTATAAATAAGGAATTTATTTAGGTAATGATCAAAAAAGAAAGAAAAAGCAAAAATAAGGAAAAATGATTTTCCTACAAAAGAAATGCAAAGTGAATATATTGTGCCTAAACTAGAATGCAAGATTTTTGAAAAGAACCGGAAGAGAAAACCTAATTAGAGATGTGCAAAATTCATTAACCAAATGGCAATTTTATCCAAAATCATAGTCAATGATTAAGAAGAAATAGAACTTTTAAACTGAGATAATACAAAGAAACAATCAAAAAGGAATTTACAGGCTTTTACCCAAACTCAGATAAATTAGAACTAAAAATGGCAACCCTTAAATAGTTTCACCAATTATGTTATTGTTGTGCCATCCCAGTGAATAGTGGGAAACACGACTGAGGTCATGAATGCCACAAAATGTATAAATGGCAGCACCTGTTGTCTAAACAAATTCTCATAAAAAGATAAAGTAAAAAATGTTAAAGTTTTAATAATGCCTTTAAGTAGAAAATAAACTGTAGAAATGGATTCCTTGGGTATGAAAACCCCAGAGAAGACCATGATAAGTTTAGAAAGAGTTAAATCATAATTGTTGACATGTAGACTAAATGTCCTTGCGATGGCAAGAAAACTATTAACAGCATATGCTTGGGTAATATACTGACTTTGGAAGAATAACAACACTCTCTGAAGCTTCTTGACCAGGGTAAAAATACTCTGGTCATGCAGTCTCCTTTTTATTAAAGAAAAATAAATCTTTTACATGCACACCGCCGTGCACCAAAATCACACGAGCACTTAACAACGCAAACACCTCTTTCAGTTGAGAGCATTTTACATTTATATGTTAACACCCCCACTTGCTCTCACATTGCTATGCATTTTTGACAACAGCCTTCCATAAAAACAGAATAGACTTCTCAATTTACGTACCGAATACAAATCCTTTGAACCTTTCCAATTTCATCTTTGTTACAGGTTTTGTCATAATATCAGCAACCATTTCTTCTGTTGGACAGTACGTCAGAGTAATTTTTCCATCATTTAACATTGCTCTGACAAAGTGGTACCTAATGTCCACATGTTTACACCTCTGTCTGCTTACAGGGTTCTTTGCTAGGGCAATTGCACCCTGGTTATCCTCATAAATTTCCACTGGTCCATGCTGAATTTCACCTTCTATTCTATTTAAGAGCTGGATGAGATACATACCCTCCTGTACTGTTGGGAGTAAGTGTCATATACTCAGCTTCACATGTAGATAATGCCACAGTGGATTGCTTCTTTGTTTTCCATGAAATTAAAGCCCTCATTTTACTTAGACTGAAACAGTATCCAGTCATGCTGCGTCTATCATCTGCATCTGTTGCCCAATCTGCATCACTATAGGCTTGTAATTTTAATTGATCTTCACATTTTCTATAACATATAGCATAGTCAGAGTTCCTTTCAAATATCGTATCACATGTTTTGCTGTCACCCACTGTTGGGTACTTGGTTTGGACAAGTACTGTGATAGCTTACGGATGACAAAATTTAAGTCTGGTCTAGTACATGTCATTAAATAGATCAAACTGCCAACTAGTTCTCTAAACCTTTTGGGATCAACTGACTTATCACATTCCTGGTTATAATCTAGCTTCTGCTCACATGGTGTTGCTCTTGTTTTACATTCTGTCAAGTCAAACCTTTCCAAACTTTTCTTAATATACCCCTCTTGGTCCATTTTTACAAAATCATCTCCTTGCTCAAAGTTTATTCCAAGAAATGTTTCAGTTTTCCCAGGTCTTTCATTCTAAACTTCTCTGTTAGCATTTCTTTTACATTTTTCATTACCTCTTCATCACTTGCAGCTAGTATCAAATCGTCAACTCAAATGATGATTGTTATTTTGTCATATCCAGTTTCTTTGGTATACACACAATGGTCAGCCGGATTTTGTATGAATCCATTTTTGCACAAGTGATCATGTAACATTTTGTACTAATTCCTGCCTGATTGTTTTAACCCATACAATGATTTCTCCAATTTGCATACTAATTTTTCTCCTTTCTCAGAATAAAACTCAAATCCTTCTGGCTGTTCCATATACACTTCACAGTCTATCGGCGCATGCAAGTATGCAGTTGTTACATCCATCTGATGTAACAACATATCATTCTGTGCAGTTATTTGGATCAAAACTCTTTTGCTTGTCATATTTGCAGTTGGAGAAAAAGTCTCTTTATAATCTACTCCTGTCACCTGATTGTACCCTTTAGCTACATACCTTGCTTTGGATGTCTCAGAACCATCAGGATTGTTCTTAATGGCATACACCCATCGACCCCCACTGTATTTTTACCCTCAGGTAAGGTGGTTAACGTGAAAGTCTTATTTTCTTTAAATGAGTTAATTTCTTCCTTCATTGCATTCTTCCACTCATGGGTTGATTGGAATTTACTGCTTCTGTAAATGTTTGTGGCACCTTATTTATAATATGGTAACAATAATCAATATTAACTGTTGTTTGGTTGTTGTTATCTATATCAAATACATAATCATCCAAGTACGTTGGCTTCCTATGCTCTCTGCTGGGTTAGCGTGTACCTGGATTGGCTTGTGAACTGTCTTGGTTACCTGCTCCAGTTTGATTTCCATGAACCTGTACTGGCTTTTCATCAGTAATATCAGAACCACCAATAATTCTGCTAATCTGCCTAGTATTACCCCTCCTCAGGTCACAATCGTCACTCTCATCAATCTGTTCCCGGTCAGTTTGTGTGCTCTGCTCTATCCTACCCTTCTCAATAAATTTCACTAGTCTGTGCTTTAGGACCCTGCCAGTATCTAGATAGTAGATTATGTAGGCTGGGCTATATTTGTCATAGCGAACAAAAATACCTTTCTCACAACTACTGTCTAACTTCTTTTTGTCTTGTTTGTATGCATAGCATACTGACCCAAAATTATGCATCCCAGAAACATTAGGCCTTTTTCCTGTCAACAGAAAGTATGGTGTCTGTTTGGTGCAAATGTAGTAGCACCTGTTCCTGATTATCACTGCTGTTTGTACCGCATACATCCATAGCTCTTTGGGGAGGTTACTCTCAATGAGCATGCACCTGGCCATGTCAAATAGTGTTCTCCACTGTTGTTCAGCAGTACCATTCTGGTGAGCTGAGTAAGGTTCAGAAGTTTCATGTCTGATACCATTTTTGGTCAGCAGTGATTTAAAGCTTTCAGATTTAAATTCTGTACCATTGTCTGACCTCACACATTTGATTTTCCCATAAAGGGCACTGTCAGCAATAAACTTCTCCAAAGCTACAATGGTACCACTTTTATCCTTTAAAAAACAGATAAATATTACACTGGAAAAGTCATCAGTGAATACCATCACATATTGTTATCCCCCCTTTGATCCTGGGTCAATTGGACCTGCTAAATCTGTGTGAACTAATTCAAGTACTTCTTTGGCTCTTTTGTCAGGACATCTGTTTCTGCTCTGGGTAAATTTTCCCTGAATGCAAACTTCACAGGTAAGACTGGTCTTATCAACTTTACCCTTGATTTTTAACCCGTCAACAACATGTTGTAGCTTCAATATGTCATCATAATTACAGTGGCCAAGAATTTCATGACATGTCTGCACAACCTGACAACTCTTACAATTGTCATCGTTTCCATCACATACTGTGTTTAAGAAGTACAGTCTGTTCTACTCTTCGATGTAAGTAAGTAAGTAAGTAAGTAAGTAAGTAAGTAAGTAAGTGAACTTTATTGTCATTCATGCCATACAACAGTACAACAACAGATGCATAGCTGAACGAAATTGCGTTTCTCCAGGCTCAATGTGCAGACATAAAAGACAGGTGCATAAAAGACAACATACAGACATTACAAACATTTCACTTCTTACACAGAAAGTAGGTAAGACAGCGTAAGACAGCACAAGGCAGCACAGTACAAACAATAAAAACAAAAGATATATATAAATGTAAGCCAGTCAGTGGGTGAAATATAATATGAAAGAAAATACTGCACATCGTTTCACAGTGATTGTGATATTGCACTATATGGATACAATATTTATACATAATATATACAATATTGACAATGTAATATTGTACGATATTACAATACAATATAATGTAAACTTAAGACTTGTGGTAATAAAGTGCACAGTAAGTAAGAGACCAAAATGACATAGGTTATTTAACAGAGTTTAGTATTCTGATGGCCTGAGGGAAGAAGCTCCTGTTAAATCTGGTCGTTCTGCAGTGCATACTGCGGTAACATTTTCCAGAGGGCAGAAGTTCAAACAGCCCATGTGCTGGCTGTGTGGGATCTTTATTGATCTTAATGGATCTGCTCTGGCAATGTGAGTAGTGTAATTCTTGAACAGATGGGAGTGAGGACCCGATGATTTTCTCTGCTGTCCTCACCACTCTTCGAAGTATCTTCTGATCAGCGGCAGTGCAGCTACCATACCAAACTGAGATGCTGCTGGTCAATATACTTTCTATAGTGCCTCTGTATAAAGTTGTGAGGACAGGAGAGGGAAGGTTTGATCTTTTCAGCCTTCGGAGAAAATGAAGTCGCTGTTGTGCCCTCTTGACAAGAGAAGTGGTATTTGTGGTCCATGTCAGGTCTCTAATGTGCACTCCCAGAAACTTGGTGCTTCTCACTGACTCTACACTGTTTCCATGGATTGTAAGTGGCTGGTAAGGCATGTGTTTTCTCCTGAAGTCAATAATGATCTCTTTTGTTTTGTTGACATTCAGTGCCAGTTTGTTTTTTCCACACCAGGCAATGAGTTGATTGACTTCCTCTCTGTATGCAGAGTCATCATCATTACTGATGAGACCCACTACTGTTGTATCGTCTGCGAATTTTATGATGTGATTCGACTTGTAATTGGCACAGCAGTCATGAGTCAACAAGGTTGGCCATCGCTGCTTTCACTGAGAAAATGTGCGATCCCTCTGGTTTTGGTTCCATCAGCCAGCTCCATGGTGTGCCTCCCTGGCTGGAACTTGTCATCAAATGTCTTAAACCTTTTGATGTCTGAAATGATATGGGATGTTTCTCCTGTGTCAACCATCAAGCCTTTCAGCTTCAACCTTGGCTTTTTCAGGTTTTCACTTGTCTTGAAAGCATAAGTATGTTCGGTGTCCTCCTCAGCCATCTGCTTTGCATTGTCATTGTGCTGCCATCTCTTTCGGCACATTGCATCTCTGTGTGTCTTAATTTTGCAATAGCTGCACCACTGGGTCTGCCCAGAATGCTTTTTCAGGCATGCTCTGGCAATATGTCCTTTCTGTCCACAACTGTAGCATATAATATCTGCCCAGCTTTGTGCTGGGCTTTTCTTGTACCTGTACTCTCATCACATGATCATCTGATGCACAAACACTGTATTTCTCCGTGTCTTCATAACTTCTCAATTTTACTTTAAAGTCTGCAAAGGTCATAGTCTCATTGCTATGTGTCATATACACAGTGAATGCCTTAATTAAATGTTTCTGGAAGGCCCTTCAAAATCATTGCTATCAGGAGACCGTCATTTAATGTTTCCCCCGCACTTCTTAACGCTGTAATGATATTCTCTCGTGTATTATATAATCGGTTACGCTTTCTCCATGAGCCTTCTGTTATGAGGTCAACTCAGTATATAAACTAATTATTCATGGCTTGCCTTTACCAGCGTAATAGTCTCTTATGATTTTTAGTGCTTTTCTGCCGTCATCTGCAGCTTCTCGCATAATGAGGGAGAGGCTCTTATCATCTAGAAACTGTATTAATTCATCATAGGCCTCACCATTTCTTTCAGCGTCTTCCTCTCTGTCTTCATCTTCATTTGGCTCATGCAGTATCGTCTCTTTTTACCCTTGTAACCGCAGATGGCCCAAACATTTTGTTTATAACAGTTCATAGTTCTTCTCTTCTCCATCGAACACTAACCTACTCCATTGGTTACCCTGTTCTCTCTTTTTAATTCCAGTAGCCCATGCGTCTGCAGTACCCGCCATGCCGTTTTACTCGAAATTTTTTGCCAATTAACTCACGAGTGTCCTGGTCCCATAACCTGTTGACATGTAGACTAAATATCCTTGCGATGGCAAGAAAACTATTAACAGCGTACGCTTAGATAATATACTGCCATCGGAAGAATAAAAATACTCTCTGAAGCTTCTTGACGAAGGTAAAAATACCCTGGTCATGCAGTCTCCTTTTTATTATAAAATAAAAAATCTTTTACACCACCGTGCACTTAACAAAGGGAACCATCTTTCAATTGAGAGCATTTTACATTCATATGTTAACAATAATAGAACATGTTCAATCAGTGATCCAAAATTAAAGCAATCCCAAAAACAGAAGCAAAAGATACGTGATGGAAGTATGGGCTAAAGTAAAAAAAATGGAACCCATTTTTTTAAGGGTTTTTGAATAAAGTTTTTGTGAAATGCTTTGAGCCTGGGGAAGGTGCTATATAAATAAAATGTATTATTATTATTATTATTAAGTAGTGGACCACCTCTTTAATGCCACTTAGAACATTTTTAGCATTTTAGTGATCCCTGAACTCAAACAGACATCTGACCAGTCTAGTTTTTGGTTAAAAAGGTAGTTTATTAAAAAAAAAATCAAATAAACAAGGTAAGGTAAAACAGAAGGATCCTAGGACAATTCAACGTATAAACATAGTGACACTGCCCCTCTGGACCTGTCTAAACACCCATTGCCTAATGCCAGGCTGAGACGTGGTATCCTGGCAGCCAGGTAATAATATTCTGTTTGGGAGGTGCTGTATACTGCCTTGTCATACCCTCCATTCTCTTGTTCTCTCCAACAGTTAATTTCCTACCTTTCACGCAGTGATTAAAGGGTAGGCTCTGGCTCACTGTGGTACTGTATTAAAATAATCAATATTGAATTCTTTTTAATGAGGATTTTCAAATTAAAGGAAGGGATTAAGGACATCCACTTGGACCAAGCTTTTATTTGACAAAGTTCTCCGAGAACTGGCAGCACAGTGTCTAGTACACCATTCAGCCAGACGCAAAATCTGTTTCCCAATTGTTAACTCTGGCAAGACTCTGAATAGATAAACAAGTTATTAAACACTGACATGGCCTAACAAATGATTTTCTACAAAGTTATCTATTACCCTTCACACAGCAATACCACCGAAGTGTAAGCAATCAAATTTTACGATTGTCTACGTGTATGCTTTAAAGTCTCAGGTATTTAAGGTTCAGGTTTTATATCGATGAATGTAAATTAAGACAAAGAGTATTGGCATCCTGCAGAAGGTCCCATTTAATTCTGATGTCCAGAGAATGAATATAGTGCTCAGTCATGAAAAGAAAACATTTGTTGTTTGCCATCACTGAAAGAAAAAAAAAAAAAAAAGGTTCCTGATGCCCACGTGTCTGGCACAAACTATCATAAAATTTCAAAAACCTCTTCATTAGGTTCAGATAATAGATGAATATTTGGGATGGATGGACTTTTGGATTTTCTGCTTGTCTTTTGGATTTTGCTCTCCATCTCGCCTTTGAAATACTGTATTCTGTGTTACTACCTTTTTAGATTTGACTGTCCTCCTTATTTTTGTCCTTACCCTTTTGTTTATGAACTTATGCATTTCCCCATGAAATTAATAAAGTTTACAGTATCTAATCTAATACTCCTGTGACCTGGGATTTGGAATAGGCTCACAATCCGTCTTGCATTTGTAAAAGGTGACTTAAGGAGATGGCATCCATCTGTAAAAATTTCTGATCCAATACCCCCAATATTTGGGAGGCCACCAGCCAAACTATGCAAGCCAGGAAAATAGCTATTAAACTAACAGAAACTGCATTACTTACGATTGCCCATCTTTCTCTTTGTAACCTTCAGAATCTGGATGTCTGTGCATTAATCCTAGTTGAGGGGTGGAGGTCAACTTTCTAAATGCACACTGACCAATGGTTCTACAGCTCAGCAGACATTAATTATATAATACAGCAAGATCAAAGCCTCAGCATGTATAATGTGGGATTGCCTACTGCCAACTAACAAATTAGGGCCATCAGAATGGCATTGTGCCAATTGCCCATTGGACTCTGTGTCTTAAACTGGTTCCCCTAATGAGTCTTCTTTAAAGACCTTGATGTTACTTGTTAATCCACACAGGATGTTTTATCACACACATTTTACGTCTTCCAGCTTCTCCTCCTTTGCCGTGCCATCTTTACTATGCATCTGCCAGTCAGTAAGAAACAATATATGGGCACTTTACATCTAACAGCAGAAAGGGGCTTTTAGAGGTTAGAAATGCTTTAGATTTTTGTACAGTTATGACAGTCTATTTGATAACCACAAAGACATCTGGAATCCATTTTCCATCAAGCTGAGAAGCATTCTTTTAGAAGGCTGGATGAGCACTGATGTGAAAGTCTTAGCTGAGACACACAGGCTTGTGTTAAGAACCTGATTCACGTCCATTCATTCCACCTCTCCGAATTCTCTTTCCCTCACTGCTACAGTAGCATGCACCTCATGTTTGCTCTGTTCAGTCAGTAACTGAATGCTAAAAATAATTTCAACATCTGAACTACTTTTTCTTTTCTTGGCGATTTCCAAAGGAAAACTGGTCTGTTGATTATATTTTTCAGCTTTTTTCATGTTTTTTTTCCTATTTCCCGGCAATCATTATTTACTCGTTTATGTTTGTTTATAGTAATTACTGCTTGGTAGGGGAAACTCTAAATCTTTACTGTCACATAAATAGAGAAAAACAATATTGAGTCATTAAAATTAGACAAAATTGTTTCTGCGTGGTTTTAATCTTGCTGTACGCTTGGTCCTCATATATCTTTTTTTACTAGGCCCATAATTGCAATGTTTTCTTCACTGTCTCTTCCCTTTTTTTTAGGAATGTTTGGGTTTTGGCAGTTACAATGCTCTCATTTTGGCAAAAATTGTTTCCTCCCAGCAATTTGTATAGCCTGTCACCAATATTACTCTCCTATTTCACATTTCATTTGACCAAAGTTTGCAGCTCCTGCATTGTTTGCCAAGCCTCTCAGATTTGTCAAGAAGAAATCAATAAGATACTGTCTGTGCATATAATACACCATGTCCCATGCATGCTGCTTCATTGTAGAAATTGGAGAGCTAGAGTTTGAAAATATCTTGGCCTGGGGCTACAAGAAAGGTCAACAATAGTGATTTCTGGGCCTTGGTTCTGTTCTTATGCGCAATTCTTTCCCTTTTTAAAATTATATTCATATACCTTTATAAATAACAGTTCGAATTTTGGGGAGTGTGTGGGAAAAAAGAAAGCAAGGGAGAATGAGAAGGAAAAACAATCTTTGGATTGCTTTTCCGATTCAACCCGGCCGTCCGGTCAGATTATTTTCTTAACCTGTGCTATTGACCTCTCCTCAGCTGTATTTTTTCAAAAAGTATAAAACTGCTTAGTTGCTCAGGAAAAAAAAAAAGTTACTTTTACTCTAGGTCGCCCTCTTGTGGAAATTAATAATTTTTTGTCTGTTTGCTCTGAAATCAACTTGAAAAACCAACTGATCTGAGTTGTCTACAGCTGCATAAACATTTACTTAGTCACTGCTTTTCAATTATCAATTTTAAATGTAGCAGTTTACCAAAAATTATATTAAGAGTATTGCCGAATGAGTGTTTATATATAAATCATACAGTGACGTGTGTCCCAATCCCACACCCGGTTGTTACCCATGTGGATTTAGCATGTTCCCCATTGTGTCTACATTAGTTTTATTTCAGGAAGAGACTCCAGTCCCATTCCGCCCTCAATTATGTGTTATGCTGCGTGTTTCAGAGTTCCATCCACTACAAAAATATACCACTGCCCCAGCATTCTGAACAATGCTCGATAGTGTTGTGTGATATTTTTCCCAGTCTCTAAATCAATGCTTTTTTTTATAATAAATACACACTAAAGAAAGTTCCATATAAAACAAATCTCTTCATTATTCTATTTAAAGTATGTTTAACAATGGATGTTGCTGTCCTGCTTCCCCTAGGATCCGCAGCCTCTTAACTCAACTTCACAATCTGTCTCTTGATACCCACTCTTCCTACCACAGAAAGGGACTTTCCCTTTTCCTTTTGATTTTCCTTATAGCACTTCTTTGGGTCAGTCAGAAATAATGCTTGGCTCGGCTGGCCACACCAAGCGATGTTGCCTCCTGGTGACAACTTGGAACATTAGCTCTCTATTATGGAGTACTCTTACAATTCCAAATTATATTTGTATAACGTTCTTCACTGAGTGCAGGCACAGAGTGCTGTGAGCAATTCTCAGTTAAAGTATACATTATACTAATTAGTAAATACGGAACTAGTACTCCTAAATACGGGATTGGTAAAGCACACAAAGAAAAAGGCAGAAACTGATTAAACATAAATGGAGACCAACACTATTCAATTAATTAATAGACAGATATTGTTGATCGGCAAAATTCACCAAAGTGTTTTTTGCAGCATATTATTCACCGGAGACCTTGTTCGTGTAATATTTTCTTGGAAATTTTCCAGGTGGCTGGGTAAAGCAAACATTTTTTCCATGCGCCCTATGATGCTTTGTGAATCCAGTATGACATTATAGAGCTGTAGCAGCCACGCGCACATCTTTTACACATGCCTACTGTAAGATTGTTACTGAGTTGGCCATAGCTGAGTCACAAGCTCAAAAGGAAAAAAAAAAAATGGTTTCAGCCACTGAAATGTGCTAAACCCCCCCCTTCCACTTCATAGTGTTGTGCAATATTTTTCCCGGTCTCTAACCACACAAGGCTCTTCCACTTGCGGTCGTTTCAACCCGTAGGGCTCTTCAATTGCTGTATGTGTTGTCAGTCTTCTTGAAAAGGTATAAATGGGTCCCATGCTACAAAGGCTGTGAAAAACTGCCAGATTTCCATGTGTTTAAAAAATTAACAAAAAAGCTTGCAGTATTACAAATACTGCCACCAGATAAATAACATTGATCCCAGTGTGCCCTTCACCACATGGGTAATTATGCATACAAATTATCCATGTGACCAGCAACCAACTGAAAACGAGCCTCATCCATCAGAAAACAGAGGACATGCTTCGAAATAATTAAAACAAAAGATTTATTACTATTTACAAGGTGTTTTTTTCTTCTTGATGGAAGAAGAAAGTGCAAAGGATCTGCAGAGATGCATGGGAAACAAAAAAGATGTTCCCCCTGTGTCAGGAGCCACGGCTTCAAACAATGGAACAAGCCAGACCCTCGCCACTGCTTCGTGGCATGGCCAATGTGAGCATCAAGATAGGAACTCTGTGAGCACAATGATCTATATTTTATTTACTTATTGCTAATTTGTGGCTGTTTGTTGTAGTTTGTTTGTGATATTCATTCAATTTGTGTCTTTTGTTGTTTGAGACATGGTGGCACGGTGGTTTCCTCTGTATACTCTCCTGTATTTTCCCATTACATCCCCAGGTTTCTTTTTTCTTTTTTTTTAAGTAAAAGCTGCACCACAGCATAGGCTGGGACTGAACAAGTCCCAAGACAACCATTTTTAATGTCCAAACTGCTAGGCCCAAAAGCACTTCAAAACCATCTTTAAGAAGAAAAGAGGGAACTATATCTATAGGACAAGTTGTGAGTTTAACTTGATGCAGACAGAGAGACACAGACTCAAACTGATGAAAAACATCTGATCATGGAGGAGGAGCAGAAGGGTTATCAGGTCATCAATAGAGAGGGAAATGATGTGCTTTAGTTACGATAATTCAGATAGAAAAAAGAAGAAGAATTTAATTTCATAGATTTGAGATTTTCTCCGGAATGCTTCCGCCATTTATCATACCTGAAAAAAAGAAGAAGCCTACACGGCAGGAAAACTGTTACTTTTTAGCCCTATATTTCCTGCAAATCACCGATTGGTGAATAATGTCTGTTGATGCAACTCTGTCTCAAAAATTATTTTTGTTCCTTCCTTGAACAAAAGAAATTAATTGATAAACACTCACAGAAACATGCTGTAAGTCAATCCTACACAAATGGCTTCCTATAACTTTGTTAATGTTGGGTTTCCTCTTATTCAAATTAAAGTGATACATCTTCATTTAAGGTTAGGTGAATAAAATTGAGGAAACTGAAACTAATCTCTAAATTCAGACAGTAATGAGGGAGGAAATCAAAACATGAGTAGATGGCACAAGGTGGAAAGCCTGTTCTTCAGTCATTTCAGATCATTTAGCAAGAGCTCGTATAGTCTATGCCGACACATACAATGCTAAAGAAAGGACACTTTTGAGTATGACAGGCTAATGGTAAATTAGGTGCTTTTCAAACCTGGATGACTTCTTGCAGGTCACCAAGGCATAGAGATGTTTATTCGTCTTTATCCACTAAACAAATTGTGTTGTTTGCTGTCAGGGGAAGAGATTTTACTGATTACCTGGATACTTGCCATGGTAAGCTTGCTCTGTTTATAAGAGGTGGGCTATACATGAGTTGACATGAACTTTGTATGTTAGCTGGAAACACTGCTAACTTGTGACCAGTGACATAGTAATGCACAGGGCTAGGGAAAATTTAGGGAATGAGATATGTTGAATCACCACAATGTTCTAACTACTGTTTTCTGTCTCACACTGTGCTCTGGCATATTATGTGGTGAACCACAAGGGAAGAGGGGGATGGAAATGTCATTAGTGAGTTTTGTGTTATGTCTTTTCAATAAAATAAAAAAATTGGAAGTGCACTGAAGGGCTGGCCGAGGTCTATGCTTTACGTCTTGTCATCCATCAGAGTTACTGCTTTTGAGCGGTTTTTTTATTGTAATTTACACTCAATGGGAAGGTCAACAATGCAGAAACCTTCTAGAACTCACAATATAAGTTAATAAACTTGTAAAATAATAAATTAAAAACAGAAATCCAAAATACAATAATTAAAGTTCCAAAATATAAAGAATTAAACTAACAATAACTTAGAGAAATACCCATCAAACAACAAACTAAGAAAAAGATAAAAAGACAAGATAGTAAAATATTCAAAGATGGAAAGAACAAATAATAGTTACCAAAACTGAAAAGGGCAATCCAAGAGCAAAATCCAACAGTCAAGTTAAATCCATGACAAACCAAAAAGATCCTAAACAAAATCTCAAATGGTCAAGTTAAATCCAGCCATCCATCCATTTTCCAACCCGCTGAATCCGAACACAGGGTCACGGGGGTCTGCTGGAGCCAATCCCAGCCAACACAGGGCACAAGGCAGGGAACCAATCCCGGGCAGGGTGCCAACCCACTGCAGGTCAAGTTAAATCTTTTGACGAAATATAATAAAGATCAAAAAGGTGCCCAAAAACACAGCTGTCTAAGCAAGCCATTTTCAAGGGATATGTAGGTGTCCTATCGAAATCATGGGTAGTTGCAAACCTAATAATTGCAGTTCCTGAGAGTTCTTAAGCCATAATAGGGTCTTGCCCCTGAAGACACAGAAAACAACTGAAGGTTGTTACAAGATGTTTTGACTTTTCAGGTTTTTATGAGCAAGAAGGACCCAGAGATAAAAATGTGAGCTAAAAATTGTAGTTGAGGTCAGGAAGAGGGTTGTTACTGTGAAAAATAAAGATTGTGTTGTCAAAACCAAAACGTAAAACCTGAATCGAAAGACAAAGTCAAGAAACCTAATGCTAAGACCTGCTTGAATAAGAAGCTAACATCGCTACAAGGTTTTTTCAAAGAATTGAAAGAGTATTCATCAAGGGATAGCAAAAACAGTTAAATGCTGCCATATTAATGTCACTTCCAGTGACATTAGAAATGCAACCAAACTGGTTATGTGATGCCACTTGAAGCACTGTGTAAAGAATAAGGACAGAAATTAAAAAATATTCAACGTTGTCTAAATTAGTTATAATTAAAAATAGACTTCAAATCAATGATCCAGAACTGAAAAAAAAAACACGCATAACATACACTGAATTAAAAATAAAAAATAAAAGGTGACAGTTAGGGAGCATGGAATAATAACAAGTACAGAGAAAAGTGTAAAAACAGAGGTGATGTGCAACAGCAATCCTAACATCAGCTAATAAGTTAAGCAATTTACTTGAAAAAATGTCTCTAAAATATGAAGATGTGTCTTCAAACAGAAAAAAGCACAAAAGACAATTGATTCTTTCCATACATTTATTTTTATTTATTTATTTTATTACTTATCGATCAATCAATTAATTGATTTTGTCTTGTGAGTCTGTATCCTTGTTTTTTATGTTTCTACCTCTATATGCATCTGACTCTCCCCATGGGATTAATGAAGTTTATTCAATCTAATCTAATACCATCGCTGTACAAGAACCTCACCAAAATGCAAACTCATACAGCAGTGAGTGAAAAAACAGCATTATTTGTCCCTCAAATTAGAATAAGGCTCCTCCTAATGTGGCTACTTGAATTTTAACACCAAGTTCTTATTTTGAAACAGATTCATTTTATTTTAATCTTCCTCCATAAGGAAAGAAAAGTGGTTAGTTAAAACAAATTCCCCTTTTGTACAGTTCCTGATTGTCAACTTATAATGTCATGAAGACAAATATTTCCAGTTGTATTGGTGTTATTAATGAACTGGTTAAAGATCTTCACAATAAATAAGCATCATACAAGAACCAGAATATTATTACATGTTTATTTTTTTAGTGATCCTCAAACCGACAGTGAAATTTTGCTGTGGAAAATCTGTTTTCAGTATCAACAATGCCATAATGACACCATGCCTACTGAATGCTGTCAGCCATGTCATTATGCAGATGTCAAGCCTGTACTTGAAACTTTACATTCTTTTTTGAACATTCACAGTCACTGTGGGCAGTTACTTTATTTTGTGCAATACTCCTTCTTTTTGTGTACAGTGCAATTAGAAGTATAATGAACTTGATGACACTCAATGACATGTGTTTTCAAAATTTCCATTGTAAGCCCTATCAGAGTGCGAACTCATTGGAAATCTTTGTGTGGGGCGGTGGTGGTGACTTTTTCATTGTTGATTCATAAATGTAATGGACTGATTAAAAAGTCCTATGACTTTATCTAATGCAGACTGTAATACAGAGATACTTAGCTAAGGAGTCATATTTCTACACAACATTCAAAATTCTGGAATCAACCAGACATTTTAATGTTTTTGATAGAAATTAATACCTTTTGAGCAAAGGTACCATTAAATTGTTTTTAAAAATATAGTTAAGACATTACAAATGGCTCTAATGGCTATTACTGCTTGAAATGACTGATTATTAATTTATTATTCACATATGACCACCAATTCCCAATTTCAGCAGCCATTATTCTAGTGCAACTAATACTGAACTCTTATATCTCACCCTTAGTTTACTTATTTATTTTGATTTGATATACAATATTAATCCTTGAGGGGAAATTGTTTTTTTTTGCGTGACTGTTGTGGGAGTCAGAGCACAGGGTTTAGAGGCCCAGGAGATATTTTCAGGTTAAGAGCTTTGCTCAAGAGCCCAACAGAGTAGGATCCCTTCTGGCAGTAACAGGACCTAAACTGGCAATTTTCCTGCTACCAGCACAGATCCTTTACCTCAGGGCCACCACTGCACCATTTGTCATGTTTAAATGCTAATTGGTCATTAAAGAAAACTTTGTAATTGCATTAGCACAATTGATATCTGTTAATCAATAAAGCAAGTAATTTGTCTTTGTTTGGTCTGCAAAGTACTGGCATTTCTAAAGTACAATTCTGGGTTCAAAAATGGCCAAAATGAAACAATTTTCTCAAGAAACATGTCAGTCTGTTGTGATTGTGCTAAATAAAACTTATTCCATATGACAGATTTTCAAGAAACTGAATATTTCACACAAAAGTGTTAATTTCTGTCTACTACAAACTGGATCTAATCAGAATAGAAAAAGAAGCGGAAGATACACAACTGAATACGTGGATAAGGATATCACAGTGTGTACTTTGAGAAACAGACGCCTTACTGGTCCAATACAGGTCCACAGTTGCCTCCTTCTTTAAATACACAGCAAATGCCAGTGTCTCCCGCAATAGTGAAAAAACAAATCCAGGATGCTGGCCTTAGAGGCAGAGTTTTTAAAAAAAAAAGCCATATTTGCAACTGGCAAGTAAAAAGAAAAGGTCAAATGGGTCAAAGGTTTAAAATCACCCAGAAATCCACTGTCCAATGTCTTTTTCTTTCTTTGGTCTATTTTAATATATTCTTTTCACTGCTGCAGATGTCTCTGAGATTTAGTGGGTACTGTTTAAGGAAGCAGCCAACAGACTGTCAAAGCTGAAAGTAAATGGACAAAAACTTAAGTTACAAAAAAAAAAAAAATCTTAATAATTCACCACCGTGTCTCTTAAGATATGCACAGAAATGTATAAGTATTCAATTGGAAAAACAGTTATATTTCTGAAAGAATATAAGTAAATAGTAGTGTAACAGCAGTTGTAGTACTGTCAAATGTACAGAGTACAGTGAAATTCTTACTTGCATGTTTGAGTAACATCCAGGACATCACCAGTTTCCAGCACCAGTGAGGATCTATCCAAATGCAGAACAGAACTTCCCTTAATACAGTGGAAAACACAAATCAGCATACCTGATGAATCAACATTACACTTGTGTTTTAGATCATTTTTATTTATGTGTAGTTGCAAATTCACTTTTTGTTCAGATTAATTTTAAATATCTATCTATCTATCTATCTGTCTGTCTGTCTGTCTGTCTGTCTGTCTGTCTGTCCGTCCGTCCGTCCGTCCGTCCGTCCGTCCGTCCGTCCATCCATCCATCCATATGTATGTGTAGTTGCAAATTCACTTTTTGTTCAGATTAGTTTTAAATATCTATCTATCTATCTATCTATCTATCTATCTATCTATCTATCTATCTATCTATCTATCTATCTATCTATCTATCTATCTATCTATCCATCTATCCCTCAATTATTAAAACCCTCTTTCCTAAGCCCAGGATTGTAGTGGCTGTTTCAGAGTGAACAACATTGCGTGCCAGACAGGAACCAACCCAGGAAAGTGTGCCAGGTGCCAGTGCATCACAGGGTTCAGGCATACACATGCCAGCACTCACACAGGGCCAGTACTGTACACTGGGAGGAAAAACAGTACATAAAAAGACCATTAAAAAAATGCATGTTGCATGTTAGGCAGACATGCAAGAAAGATTTTCACTGTGCTCTGTACACTTGATGATACTATTATTACTAATACTAAGGTTTCCAAACAATCAAAAAAACTACAAGGCCTTTAAGATCAGGAAATAAATAACAGCAGAAAGCATTAAATGGTGTTGGCCACTATTAGCTGATTGGCTCAGTCAAATGTTAATCAAGTTAAATAATTTAGTGCTACCTTTAGTGCTGCCTACTTTAGCACTTTTTTTATACCATCCTTATGGATTCCAAGAAATAAAAATTAACTTAAAATTTCAACAGCAAAAAGGGGTTGATGTAAGGCATTGAATAAGCCCTTTTCAGAATCAAGCTCCTTTATGATTTTTTAAAAGACCGGCATCCAATTTTCTATATCTTTCATAAATAATATTGAAGAAACATTTATTTTGAAAATAGAGGTTTGAGTTTAGGATTTAGAATAGCACACAGACTGACTAGAGATTTTCTCTCCTCTGTTGTCAACTGGCAATGACTCAGCTAAAACATCAGTGGACTGGACACATACTGTTTAGATGCTTTTTGTGTAAATTAAATTGCTTTGTTTACAGTTTGCCAAAACTAATCTGTATTTTTATTTGTTTGCATTTTGTAATTTGTAGAGATTGTAACTGAACTTTACCTATGAACTTGTTGCAGCAAATGTGAGTTTGCTGTGCAAAAATAAATTGCCTTCACATGACTGGACTGAGATATCTTTGGAGAAGATAGAGAATAATCTTAGCATTAATGCTGCACATTTTCATTTCTATAAATTACTATACTGTACTGTACTATACTATACTGTAAACCATAGCAGACTGATCAATCTTTTAGAAGACTTCTTATTTCTTGCAGCAAATGTTTAGCTGATTCATGGTTCAATGGGTCAGTAAGTGATGGACATCTAACTGGAAGGCACAATTCTTTTTGTATACTGTTTGTGACCGTGTGTTAAGCAGTATGACTTTGGTTACATACTTCCTCTAAGGTTATTTGATTTTTAAATTCCTTAACTAAATTATTTTATTTGCAAAAAAGAAGTATGCAGATTGTAAAGCGCTATACTGTGTCTTTAGTGCCAAAAGATGTTACTCCACCTATAATTTGAATTTCACAGTTATTTAGACTAATAAAACATTCAGTAAAAATCCAAGACTTACTTTTGATTAAGGAATTATAGAGTCAGACTTAAAGAAAAACATTTGAGCAAACTAGTTAATCTTGCTCTACAAGATTTTGTAGAGTGATCGTTATTGTCAACTCGAAACTCAAAACAGCCTTTTTTGATCATCTTAATAATAAAACATGAGTTAGACTTTATCCAGCTTTGCAGGATTCCAAGAAGCTGTTTCACAATATTTTTTCTAGTCCATTGATGTAACTCACTTTTACTGGATTATCAAAAAGACTACAGCCAGACAAAAGTTTAAGCAAAATATTATAGCCAATGTGCTTTTTGGAACTGATTTGTTTAGTTTTTAAAAAACATCCAACCCTCTCCAAACCCACATCATACATTCAATGCTTTTAAAGGTCAGTAATCTTTATATACTGTACAGTATTTCATAATAATGTAATACTGTGATAGGCTGGCGCCCTGATTGTTCCTGCCTTGTGTCCGATGATTGTTAGGATTGGCTCCAGTGGGCTCATGGCCCTGCTGTAGATAAACAGGTTAAGAAGACTTATAGATGGATAATAACGCAGCATAACATTTTGTAATCTGCTGAGTCCAGTTTAGGATTGTTGAGGGGATGAAGCCTTTCACATCAGCATCCATCCATTTTCTCGACCAGGACAGAATCTTGGGGCAGCTGTAGCTTATTCAAGCAGACACAAGACAGGAGCAATCCCTGGACATGACATCAGTCCATCACAGGACCAATCACACAGGGCCAATTTAGAAATGGCCAATTAACCCAACCCATGCGCTTTTGGGGAACATACAACAAAAAGCAAAGCATAGACAGAATGTGCAAACTCCACTAAGGAATTGCCCGGCCATTGCATTCAAACTCAAGATGCTTCTGCTCTACTAACCAAAACACCTATCACATAATGTTGCCTGAATATTTTATTTTCTCTATTTAATAGTCTGTAGCATCACTATAACAATTTTGGAGCAATCTTTCATTATGCATTCATCGGCCACTGACTTCAAATTTTTTAAATTTTCTGAAAACACACATTCTTATTTTTTCCTGAATGTCTTTAGTTGTTACTTTTTCTTTTTTTTTGTATATTTTATTTATATACAGTATGTCAGCAGTTTCTAAGCATTGATATAAGTGAAAAATGACACTGTTGTTCCTGTAAAGACCACAAAGCTTTAAATTGAAATGAAATATTTAAAACGGACACCTTCTTGCTCTCATTAATCTCTATCTTGATCAAGTTTGATAATCCACAATATTCACACAGTTAGACTTTTAGAGTGCATATAATTTAATCTATATACAGAAAGATTTGTAGAAAACTATTTTAACATGGCTAATGGCCATCACGAATACCTGTTTATACCCAATGATGGAGTGATACCTCACTCACATTTATCTTCTGCTTCATGCCTAACACTTTAGGCAAACGTTCTGGCAATAAATCAGTTCAGATTATGAATGGATGAAGGGATGATTGGATCAATGAATTGACTGATAACACCTTTTTCCATTTTTCAATAATTACTGAGGGACATTTACCCAATATTTATGGGAAGTTTATAAAGTTGTTTACACATTTTATTCCAGCCTTAGACAAGCTTATCTAAATTCTTTTAATGAAATATCTCACATGTACGTTTCTCTCTGGTCGCCCCTAGTATTTTCATTTGCATTAAAACTGCACTTATTTGTAAGACCTCACAAACCATTTTGTTAATGCAGTGTGAAGTGTGGCCTGGTGAGGAAAGATATGAACAGAGGAAAAGGGCAACTGAGGATAAGCATGAGAGTCAAAAGTTCCTTGGCAGACAGAGAAACCTATTGGTTGGCACTGCTAACATAAGTCATAATGCCTGTGTGCAAGAAGGATGCTGCCAAGAGACCATATGCTTTGCATGTCTGCTGCATTCTCTGGAAGTACATCAAGCCGGGAACCAGAATAAGTAAAAGAGAAGCTGAAGACCTGAACAAAAGCATTTTATCCTTCATCGGGACAGTATTGGGCAGGTGACTTAGCCATTGGCTGGCATGCTGGACCTTATTTTAATAGTGAGTGACGTGAGAGTAGAAACACCAGTGTTGACACCACCACTGCATCATGCCATCCTTTGTAAATTCTAGGTAACCTGGAGGTTGACTGTGTGGCCCAGCCCTTTATAGTTTACAGAAGGATTTGGGAAGCCATGCCCTTGGGGGCTGCCAGAGGAAACTGTGGTGTGTGGCCTTGGGACTCTGTGAGATCACCCTTGATCCTGCAAGTGATTCTGGGATTAGGTGGAAATGACTTTAGGAAAAATGTATAACCTACTTATTGCTAAGGGCTAGCTGAGTTTATAGTCTGAAGGTGAGCTGTGGGCAAGCAGTCAACTGATGGGAGGAAGAGAGGCTGGGGTCTAGGAAGAAATAATAATAGAAAGAGAGAGGTAGCGATGTGAAAGGAGTGTTTGGCGCAGGTAGAATGGTAGTTTGAAGCGGGCATTTGGGTGAGCCACCTCACCAGGTAAACAGTGGCCTGATCACTGTGAAGTCCATCCATCCATCCATCCATTTTCCAACCCGCTGAATCCAAACAGGGTCACGGGGGTCTGCTGGAGCCAATCCCAGCCAACACAGGGCACAAGGCAGGGAACCAATCCCGGGCAGGGTGCCAACCCACCGCAGGACACACACAAACACACCAAGCACACACTAGGGCCAATTTAGAATCGCCAATCCACCTAACCTGCATGTCTTTGGATTGTGGGAGGAAACCGGAGCGCCCGGAGGAAACCCACGCAGACACGGGGAGAACATGCAAACTCCACGCAGGGAGGACCCGGGAATCGAACCCAGGTCCCCAGGTCTCCCAACTGCGAGGCAGCAGCGCTACCCACTGCGCCACCGTGCCGCCCACTGTGAAGTCTCTGTGGGTTTTTTGTTTTCCAGTACATTCTGTGCTTTTTATCTCCTTTTTATTAATCTGTTTATTTTGAGATTAGTAAACACATGTGTTTTTGTAAGTTCTGGCTTTTTGGCATTGTTTTTAGTAGAAGGAGGCTGTTAGCATGCCTTCAGTAGTTCCAGCAGATGTCATTAAACTGATTCTTGATATTCACTGCTCCTTCAGTCATTGGCTCTTCACATACAAGTACTTATGCTCTGTCCTGCTTTTAAACATTCATCAGAGATTGCTTAGGCCTCTTGTTATCTGATTTGTGTACATTTGTATGGTCTGGGTATTATGACAGTGTCCTCATTTGAAACGTTTTATCAGTGTTTGTTACTACTTGGACTTTGGACTTCCATTTCCAAGTTCTATTTCTGGAACACGGTATTAATCCCCCGAGGAGAAATTGTCTCTTTGCATGACCTTTGGGGCTTTGCACTGAAAGTGGACTTAACAATGGGTCGGGGTAAAAACTTATTTTGGGGCATGACCAAGCGTGCAACAATATAACCATACTTGCATAAAAGAAGAATCCTTTTGTAGAGCATAAAAATGTGAATTCCACAGTAAATCAGTTATCTCACTTTTGCAAGTGGCCTTGAGGAAGTTTAAAACTGTAAAATGTGAGTAATAATTTATTGTTTTTGGAATTATTATAGAAAATATGTAATATTCTCCTTCAAATACTGTACTGTACTTGTGGGCAGCCATTTTTGACTGTTCAGAAAATTTATGTCAGCCTTCCACATTAGCATCAGTTCCTTGTGTATTATTGAAACTGTTTAATAATTTTTTGTACTACATGGTTAACTTTAAGAAATGATTTCTGTAAAGAGTGCAAAACAATAATCTGATTTAAAGGGTGGAAAATGAGGATGAATTACTGATAGCGGCCCCTCTCTGCTCAGTATTGCTTACCTTTTTAGAGCCTTGAAGATGTTCCCGAAGCTTGCATGCTTGACATTGTATATATTTTTTTTTAATAAACTTACATTTTAACCATTATTTGCACACACTCGTGCATATATGAGTTTCCCCACAATTTTTTTTATCATTGGTTTACTTAACCTGTTTAGCTTGTAGGGTTTTGGGTATGGCCTGACAGCATTGGGCTAAGAAAGGGTTGGAAAAATCTCAAATGTTACCTTCTTTTTTTCAATTTACAGAGTATTCCTTGTGGATACAGTGTGTGACAAAAATTCCCAGATGGTTTGGTTTTATTATGAGTTTGTAACATGTGCTTCTTTCAGGAGGGGGAGAAGACTTCTGTACACTGTTATGCAAATGCTCTTTGTCGTTTTGCTCAGATTTTGCCTTCAGGGTATAATAAATTACAATGCTATTGCAACATACAGGATGCTGATCATCTTATGTTTAAAGCTACTGTTTCCTAGTTTACCTTTATTTTTTATTCTGTTTTCTTGAAGTTACACAGACAGAACAGTTGACATTGGATTTGACACACAAAAGCCAAACCATGAGACTAAAGTTAAGGTACAGGATCATCTGCTGAACAAGGTCAAGGAGAAGCTGCAACACTTCAATCAGGTGAGGCTGAGACCTGAATGGCCTTATCAGCATGCCTTTGGCTTTACCCTACAACTGTACTTGGTTTTCGCATTGATAAATAAAATGAAAAAAATGTAAGCATTAAGAAAAATACCAAAAAAAAATGATAAGAGGTGGGACTTGATACAAATAAAGTATTTCTATAGTTACTCCTATAAAGATTGACTAATAACTAAAGTTTCAAGACTACTTACAAGGAAGCAATGGAGGCCTGAATACAGCAACTGTCTTTATATACCCCCAGGGCTTTACAAAATGAGGTGGCAATATTACCAGCTGAGCCACTTGCTGCTCATTTCTAACATTTGCAGGAAATTAAACCGTAGCTATCCTCCAGTGACCCAGTCTTATTTTCTGGTTAAGAATATATTTTAAAGGAGCACCAGGTTTGGTTTCTTTCATAATTTTGAATACTTCCATCATGCCTCCTCTTATTCGCTGTTGATTTAAATGAAGATGTTTCTTGTCACAAGAATGGACTGGAGACATAAAGAAGGTTTGGGGCAGCCACCCGTATATTGTTTCCTGGCTGCAAAAATAGGAATAATTGCTGTACAGATATGTAGAGATCAGAGTCCAGAACAGAACTGACTTTGTTACCAAAAGATGGCAGCTTTAAAGGCCAACAGAGGAAATGACGTCATCAATGGGGCCGGAACCGGAAGTGACATCATCAGAACCAGGCAGAATTTCCCATAACTGGTCTGCAGAGAAGTGAGATAAAGAGTTAGTGCACTCCACGACCCCCTGGTCTGGTGTGGAACTACTCTCATTCAAGCCCTTTAGCTGCCCCCTTGTGCACGTGTGTGACACCCTGTACAGTATAGGTCAGTCCCTACAGTACTAGAATATGTCTGACAGCTATTTTCTGGACATTTCTGTTATGAACATTAGTGTTATAATACAGGTGTCTCAGCTGCATGCAATATTGAACATGTGACTTCACAGATACATTATACTGTACAACTTTCCTAGAGGCAGCTTTGCTGTGCACTAACCAGGCAGTCAGGCTAAAACCACTTCAGATTTCACCAGCTTCTTATATAGTAATAGCTACAGTGCCATCTACTGATGAATTTCACAAAACATAACACTTCCCATCCAGTTAAAGCAAATAATGTATTGTAACTGGAGGACCTGGCCAAAAGTATGCTCAAATGATATCTTTATTGCAAAAAAAAGACGTGTATAGGGATAAACTAAAGAGAAAACAGGATAAAATGCTGCTGCCATTTTGCATAGTACTCTACTGGTCCACCTCAAAAGTACCTCAAAAAGTAATCAAGCACTCCATTCTTCACCTCCCATCTCTATCTCTCTCTCTTTCTCTTTGTTTTTCACATACTATCTTGAGTTTTTTGAGAATGAGCATTATCCCAAAACTCTTCTCCAGACTCTAACTTCAATGTACAATTTTAAATCCCCTCTACGGATCATTTCTAGCCAAATCCCCAAATTAACTTCATGACTCAGGGATGGCAGTACTTTTGCTGAAGGAAATAGCATAAAAGTCCCTCTAATAACCCAAGTTTCCACTGCTTCTCTCAGCCTTTGGTTGTCATTACAAATTTGGATTTCAAATTTAGCCTCTCTGCTGCAATTTTTCTTATAGGTATACCCTACTGCCTCTCTGAAATTATGCATTGACCCCCATAGGTTTGTTGTCTCTGCCTCGGAGTTGACCTTGATTTTCCCCAGTGTATCTGGCCAGTTTTTCTGTACAGCCACACGTTGGCATTAAGATGGCAATCTTCTGCCAGTCCTCCTTGACAACATACACTCTCTAAAGAAACAGTCCAGTGTTCTGGGAGAACGTTGCACGTTTCCTCCCAAGTCACACTTCTGTTTCTTCCTTACTGGTAACTTTGCCTCTTACTCTTTGAAGTGTTTTATGATGTTATTAGATCACCTGTGATGTAAAACTAACTTGAAAGTTACCAATTTAACTTTGTTGATTCTTTTCGTAACTGGGAATAGGAAGAAATGTCAAAGCCAGCTATGTAACTGTAATCTGTATTCTCTTACTTGTCTCATTGTTCTTATTGCACCCTGCGTAATCAACCCTAGGGACCTCTATCAGCAGGCTCCTTACTGACTGAGACTGTCATTTTTATTCCTTTACTTCAACCAAATTTACCTCAAACAGAGAGTTACACAAAGTGTTATTTGTTAACTTGAGGGACCACATCTAGACAAAGAATGATCAATCAACTCTTGGCTATGCTAGTAATCAATCATCGGACAAAGACATTGAATTTAAGTTTTTATTTGAATAACAACCAATAGCAGATATAAGCAATACAAAGAATTATATAACATGGGTGGGTTCGTGCAGTCTTTATTCAGTCCCAGATTTTTCCTAGGTTCTCCAGTTTCTTAGTTACTTTATATATCCCTAATCAAAAAGTGAAAAGTAAGATTTCTTTCCAAGCTCCGTTTAAATGTCCATGGCTGTGTGTCAGAAAAGTATAAAAAAAAAAAAAAAAATGAACTCACACTACACTACAAACTGAACAGACTACAGTCCTTCAAAAGCCAATCTCCAGCCTGCACCAATGTTTACATTGTAGATCCTTAAGAAATGCTTACACAAACAGTTTAAAGTTTTGAAAATGAAGACATTTCTCCTCATTTGCTTTGAAAACTACAAAATTTCGTTGACACTGACAAAACTGAACATCACAGAAAACAAACAAAACAGACAGATGGCAGACAAGTTCAAAACGTAAAAATGTATTTCCTAACCGATTTTACATAGCACTGACAATGTTCTAATGATCCCACATCAAATGATATTGCTGCTGTGTTCACTACAAACAATGGGCAGACACCACCACAAACAGATTTAGTTATTTACTCCAAACAAGACAAACCCTGATGCCTATCGATTTTGAGCTATCGTGTCAATCCAGTTGTGTATCCTTCATTGATCCCACTTGGTGAAGATGCCTGGAGTCCTCTTAATCGACAGCTATCACAGAGAATGTCCCCCCTTATTTATAGTTCCAGCAATGTTTTTCAGCAATAGATACGCATTATCAACACCCCGTGAGAGCCTTTATTGCTGAATCCCCAAGACATGGTCTTTACATTATGACGTGTGAGTCCCTGTCTTGCACCCCAAAACACAAGGCTGAGTCTCAGTACTTTAGCAAAACCAGCTTCATTCAACTTGAAACATTTATTGTAGTGGGATCTTCTATACATAGACACAGCAATCAGGCAGGGCCGTGACCAGGTTAATGGCCATGTAATACTGTTCCCCACATTTACAATGTTCCTTGCATCACCCATCGATGGCAGGTGCTCATAACGTGACAGCAGTCTTTTAAATTTTGTTTTTGCAATGAGCTGCTATAGTGCTGGGAGCCTGTGGTTGCCCCGGTGACCGATATGCTGTCTTCCACAGACATGGCTATCGCCCTTCGGACACTCTTTGGTGTGTTGTCCAGTTGGGGGGAGCCCCACTCCGGTGACCATTATGCTGTCTTCCACAGACACTGCGATCGCACTTCGAGATGCTCTTCGGTGTGTCGTCCCATTGGGGGAAGCCCCAAAAGAGTTTAGAAACCTTACAACATGTTCATAATTCATAATCTATTTTATCATTATATGGGTGGACTTCAGACCTTTCAATTCCTTTTCATTTGAGGACTGGAGGTCAATGTGTTTCACTAGTAATTAAAGTAATCTAAAAAGACTGTTTTTAGATAGATAGATAGATAGATAGATAGATAGATAGATAGATAGATAGATAGATAGATAGATAGATAGATAGATAGATAGATACTTTATTAATCCCAGTGGGAAATTCACATAATTTTTTGGTTGTTTCCTGTGTAGAGTCTGCACATTCTCCCCATGTCTGCATATCTTTTTTCCTTTGATTTTCAGATCTCCTCCCACATCGCAGAGTTGTGTAGGTTAAATTGACTCTAAATTGGTTTAAACATGTTATCCATATTACTAACCGAGAATGCTAAACCGGATGATGGACGCAGGCACATCCGGCAATGGGCCGTAGCTGCAAAAAGACGTAATGCGCAGGCGCTAAAAACAGTCCGCAAGAGTCGGCTGAGGAGCCGAGAATGGCGGACAAAAGAGGGCGAGAGAGGCGGATGAGGGGCCGCGAGAGGCGGACAAGACCACAGAAAAAAGGAGTGAGCACAGGAAAAATGGAGAAATGAGGAAACGCAGGCAAAGCACGAAACACATTGCACACGAGACTAGACCCAAAAATAAAAAAATAGAGGCTCGCGCACAACAGCAAGGCACCCCCCCCCCCTACAGGCACCGGACGGGACACACACCAAGAGGGGGATTCAACAAGCCCATGGAACACAAAAAAAAGAACACAAAACCACCCCACAGACCCTACAAGCAAGGGACGGGACACACACAAACAGGGGGATTCAACAAGACACAGGAACACAAAAAGAAAGAAGACGCTCGCGCGACAACAATCCTCAAACCCCCCCCCCACACACATCCATAAGAAGTGACACCCAAAGCCACATACAGTAATCCCTCCTCCATCGCGGGGGTTGCGTTCCAGAGCCACCCGCGAAGTAGGAAAATCCGCGAAGTAGAAACCATACGTTTATATGGTTATTTTTAGAATGTCATGCTTGGGTCACAGATTTGCGCAGAAACACAGGAGGTTGTAGAGAGACAGGAACGTTATTCAAACACTGCAAACAAACATTTGTCTCTTTTTCAAAAGTTTAAACTGTGCTCCATGACAAGACAGAGATGACAGTTCTGTCTCACAATTAAAAGAATGCAAACATATCTTCCTTTTCAAAGGAGTGCAAAGCAAGCAGTCAAAAAAAAAATCAATACGGCTTTTAAGTATGCGAAGCACCGCCGGTACAAAGCTGTTGAAGGCGGCAGCTCACACCCCCTCTGTCAGGAGCAGGAAGAGAGAGAGAGAGAGAGAGAGAGAGATAGCGAGAGACAGATAAAAAAAATCAATACGTGCCCTTTGAGCTTTTAAGTATGCGAAGCTCCGTGCAGCCTGTCCTTCAGGAAGCAGCTGCACACAGCCCCCCTGCTCACACCCCCCTACGTCAGCGCAAGAGAGAGAGAGAGAGAGAGAGAGAAAGTTAGCTGGATAGCTTTTCAGCCATCTGCCAATAGCGTCCCTTGTATGAAATCAACTGGGCAAACCAACTGAGGAAGCATGTACCAGAAATTAAAAGACCTATTGTCCACAGAAACCCGCGAAGCAGCGAAAAATCCGCGATATATATTTAAATATGCTTACATATAAAATCCGCGATGGAGTGAAGCCGCGAAAGGCGAAGCGCGATATAGCGAGGGATCACTGTATTCTAAAGTGAACATCAACACCTTCACACTAGACAGCATAGGTGTCAGCATTGGTGGATCTCCTTACAATAAAGCACTATTAACCGTTCAACTGCAGAAAAGGAAACATTAACAGTGACTGCGATCCTCCATATTACTTATCCATATTTCGCATGCTGAGAAAGAAACAAGTCATGAATACACGGTCACGGGTACAAAACGAAAAGGAAAGGATAACAGGAACAAACACACGAACACGAAAGAGACAACAAAATAGACGGCTATGCAGCATAGGTGGATCTCATTACAATAAGGCACTATTAACCATTCAACCGCAGAAAAGGCTCCATATTAACAGTGAGTGCAATTCTCCTTATTACTTATCCATATTTCTAAAAGAAAAAATGACTCGACTCCAAATACGCAAAGCTCAACTAAAGCTTCTAACTAACGATGTACCTAAAAGTAAAAACTTTATGAACTGCATTAGATCCTACAATAGTTCATTTAATATGCACAAATCTACATCCTAGATCCACATGACGCAAACTATCAATCAAAGTGCTGCATCGCAACAGGCACGGATTCAAAATGAAACACCTCCCGTCTCAGACATACGTTAATGGCAGCGAAGGCTACAACGGGCTTCTCACACAGCACAGACAAATCGATTACAGCTCCAAAACAACACGTCCCAAATAATACACATGCAACAACGCGCCTCTCAAACGGCACAAGCTAAACATACACCAGGAAAATTCATTCGGATTAATGAATGTCATTTGCAATCATTGTCATTCAGTTCACTTCCCTGAAGAAACAACTGGCAATACAAGTTATACATTTACACGTTGTTGTCAAAAGGGTCAAATTAGACTGCCTCCTTTACATTCATATACTGAATATCTACAGAAGCTTATAACTGACGATGTACCTGAAAGTGAAATCTTTATCAACTACATTAGATCCTACAAATCGGAATCCACTATGAACATTAACGGTGGCACTGCACGTGACATCCGTCTTGAAAAAATGTTGTTTATTGATGAATGTTCAATGGCATGAACAAACGTTTATGAATAATAATATTCAATTTGGAGGAAAGGTACTTTTATGAGGAGGAGATTTTAGACAGTGATTAGCTATTCTTCCAGATGCCATGCACTCAGCTATTGTTCAGTGCACCTTAAAATACGCAGACAATTGGCATTGCTTTCAAAAGATACAGTTAGTAAAAAAGATACGATGTCCAGAAACAGATCATAACAATTGCTTATTACAACTGAGAGATGGTACACTCACCAATACAGATGGACTTCACCCACATATTATTACAATTCCTCAAGCCTTTATCTGCGACGACTTAGTTACAGAGAGATTTGGAACAGCAATCTCATTAGACCAAATGCCCCTTTTAACACAACGCACTATATTATGTCCAAAAAATATTAATGTGGAAAACATAAATACCCAAGTCATTCCATTACTTCCTGGAAAGACACAACTCTTTCTAAGCTCTAACAAACTTGACTCTGATCACAACAATAACCATCTTAAATGACCTTACAAGTTCTGAGCTGGAATTACCTTTTACACTTAAACGGCGTGTACAAAGAAATTTTCAAATAAACCTTTACACTGTGCCACACACTTTATTGTTTGCTTTCTATTTGCATCATCTACACCGTCACACTATTCTATATCTCATTCATACATCACGCTCTTTGTCATTCCCAACACCAGGGGTTGGCGAGCGAAGCGAGCAGGGGGCAGAGCCCCCTAGTAATGAAAAGAACATCTATAACTATCCATATATCTTGTCCATTTGGGCTTTGAAGAAGAATGTAATGGGCTGGGTTGGGTAGTTCAATACTGAACATAATCAAGTTAATTAATACTCTGTCAAGGTTTATTTAAAGATTACTCACTACATGTGTAATGCATTTTTAACTGAGGTTTCTGATGATAATAATACATCTGCCTGTTTATAAATGAACTTTAATATTGTTTATACTGTTAAATTTTGGGTGTGCCCAGGACTCTTGTTTACTCTTGTTATGAGCATTACTTCAGTGAAATGTGTCATTTGTGATAATGCATTTTCTAATGATAGCCTGATGCCTTTACTCACTCAGGCCACCTTTAAGGAATCAAAAACCTAGGCAAACAGATTGCACATTCCACTTGTTGTTGGGAAACCTTGAGATATGCAGCAAGTAACTTCTTGTCAGGAGCTTTAATTTACACTTCTAGAATGATGGAATGATGTTATGTTGACAGACTCAACCCGAGAGATCTCTGTGCCACAGGGATTTTATTAATTTTATGTTTTTCAAGGGAAAATGATGTGATGTCAGTCACTACCTGGTCATATAAAGGGAATGAGTCATGGAATGTCAGAACCTAATGATGCAATGGCTCAAAAGACAAGCCACATCAGTGGGTAATAAAAACACACAGCTCTGGCACAATCAACCCTTTGAGTATGTCTGCGGAATTTAGTCATGAAAACTAAATTCTGTAATGCATTCTCATAAACATCTCTCATATTCATTTTAATAATTTGGTAAGACTTTGGCAACCTGTGCTTACAGTAATGGACACAAGGCAGAGGGCACTCATCCATCATGGATCACGTGCACTCACACCACAACACTTATTTTGTGGAAAGTCTGAGATTCCCATTAGGCCTGACATGATGTATTTAGGAGGAATTTATGTTTTCCTGAAATATACATTTTAATGTAATAAAAAAGCCAATAAAGTATATCATGCCCTGCCATTAATACTCTATACTCAGAATCTGATCACATCTCCCATGCACACTCTGCCCTTTGCCCCATTTCTCTGTTTGGGTTGCTTGGAAACAACAATTAGATGGCAGTCAATTGACAGGGGTGCTGTGTGCTTATTGAGGCATATCAGGGTTGCCTTCTCTCTTTTATATTGAGTCTGTTATGCCCTGTAAATGTTTGGTCTCGCTTAACCTGGGTTACTTTGTGTTTTTTTATGATACTGTATATGTGATTATGGTGTAACATATTTATGTAAAGCAGATTTCTGATAAAATATTCAAAGCTGGTGGCGGCATACTGGCTCAGGTATTATTAGTGCTACAGATACTTTCCTGGGTTTGGTTCAATGGAAAACCACTGATTGTGTGGAGTTTTCTTTATATCTAGGTGGGTATTTCCACTGGTTGATCTGCTTTTCACTTTCAATTCCAAGATGCATTGCTTTGCCAGAATAGTAATTTCTAAATTTAACCTGCAGTAGTGAATAATGTTGTGTGCACATGAATGCTCTTGACAGAACTGTCCCACACAAAAATTGTTCTTTCCTTGGCACCCCATGATATTGGACTGAAATATGCATTTAGGGGAATGCTCTGGATTAGCTATTTTAGATCTATTTATCCATTTGTAAAATTGGTTTAGGGTTACAAAGGGTCAGAGCCCATCATGGCAGCATTGGGGAAAAGGCAGAAAACAACACTAGGCAGGAGATCATTCCAATGCACACTGTTATCCAGTTAATAATTATTTCACACACCCCCACTGACTCTAGCAAGGCTAAATTAAAGAGAAAGCATTCATGTTATTGGAATGTGTGTGGTATTTTGAAGAACCTGGAGGAACACCCTGTGGAGAACTTGGCCACAGTCACATGGAGACCATGCAAACTCCACAGACAGCAGTATTCCAGGATTCCAAAACAGTTGTTTGGAGCTGTGATACAACAGGCTGATAACTGCACCAGTACACCACTCTGCATACTTTAGTCGGATATATAACCCATACAAGGATAACTCAAAAGATTTCCACAAGTGTGTGAAAATCGATGGAAGGTTTCTAGAATGGCTGCATGGCTCTCAATGATGAAGAATCATCAGATCGCAAGCCCATGATAATATTAAATGTACCCATGACATGGTTCTCACAAACAGGCATGTGGTTGTTAGACTAAGTGTGCTAATTAAGTAAAAGACTATGCTGAAAAATGATACTTAAATTAACTTTCTGTGTTAATTTTTATAAATACACTAACTGTGTTACCCGGCTTTGCCAAGGACATTTTTTAAGTCAATGAGCTTCAGTTACTGTGCCATTGAATAATCGAATGTATCAAAAGTACTGCTCTGTATGTATTGGGGGGTTGGACACACGAACCCCACCCATTCTTCAAATGCTGTGTCTGGGCTGTCAATAAACTTAAAAAGGTAAAATTGGGTCCCAAGGCCACAAAGGTTGAGAAATACTGCTCTAAGATAAACTCTGTAATTCAGCGACAAAGAAATTGTAATTGTAAAGTGATTGAGGAAGAAAAATTCAACAGTTGTTACCTTTTATGACATTCTGCATTTGTCAATGCCATTATTTAAACTTTGTGAATGCTGAAGATCACTGGCTGATGGGAATTGTAGTCCCAACTTTGATATTTGCATAAAGCTGCTCATACAACAAAGGTGGTGGTGTTAATATATATTAGATATCTTTCTTATTGCATCAGTTGCATGAAATTGACTAAACTCACAGCCACAGAGTCGGGAAAGCACTTGCTAAATGCGTCTTCTTCGAGCTTAGACAAACTTTGCTCCTTTCACTCCATTTCTACAGGCAGACTTCATTTGCATAAACCAGCACACCCATTTCTCCATGCAATTACGGTCAGTGCTGTGGTAAATTGGGGGATACGGTGCTTTAGAATGTCTCACTCACTAGAGCATTAATAACAATAAATACCAACAAATAAAAAAATGCATGTTAGCTACTTACTAATTTTTCTACAATTTCAAATTTCAGTCAGATCCATCAAGGCATTTTGGGGTATATAATATTTCTAATGTGAGGGGTTTTTTACCTCTACATATTGATATATCAAAAAGACATTTCTTAGTTGATACCTACTGTCAAATTTCACCTTTCTACCTAAACAGGAAATAGTGTTTTTGTTGATGAGTGAGTAAACTATGCAATTTATGTATATGTACATATACTGTATATATATATTTTTTTTTTTGACTTACAGTTATAAGGGTAAGTAGGCAGAAGGTAGACTTTCATTATCACACAGGGATGTTCGTTTGGGGATAGATAGATAGATAGATAGATAGATAGATAGATAGATAGATAGATAGATAGATAGATAGACAGACGGACGGACGGACGGACGGACGGACGGACGGACGGACGGACGGACGGACGGACAGACAGAAAGAAAAAATTTTATTGAACCCCAAGAAACACTTGACTTATCTCTATCACTGCTATGCTTTTTCTGTTGGGTCCAGGAGTGGTAGTGCTTACCACCGATGAGCCTGGAAGGCAAACCTCAGATGTTTGTGCATAACATAATGCTTAAAATGTCACCAGAAAATAAGAAGTAAGGCTGCTGGCATATAATATTAAAATGATCTATTTACGTGTTAAATATTTCATCAGCACTGGGTACAAGGCAGGATAGAGCTCACCACTGGGGTAAATTTTGAATCTTTTTTTTTTTTTTCAAAACTATTACACTTATTTTTTGATTTCTGGAGTAGAAGGAGCACAGAGGGAGACTTTATTCTGTGGTAAAGGAAGAAGAGCAGATTGAGTGCCCATCTGAAATGTATGCTAATATGCATGGAAGCAAGTTGTTTACCATCCTAATAAGCTCATTAATCACACGCCCATATAAAAATGCAGAATTGATGAGCCACTACCAGTAGCTTTCAAGGTTGGTGCTTCACTTCACTTTACAGCTCAGCTTCACAAAAATAGCAGTTTGTTGTTCACTGTGGGCTGTGCTTGAAGTTGCCATTGGAAGTATTTCCATGGATGCAGTGGAAACAGAGCAGCCGAGTTCCATTCAGATCTTTATAATATCTCTGTGTTGAGATGGAAGACCCCCTTTTAACAGGGTTGCCCAATTCCCTGCTGAAGAAAGTGAAAAATATGAGATTCAGGAAGTTCATGAAGAGATGTGAATGGTACGAAAAAACAGAACTCATAAATATATTTTAAAAACAACATGCTTTAGGAAAATATATACTGTCTTCAACATATCTCATGACATAGTAATTAATGCCATCTATCCACTCATCCATATCCTCCATTTCCTGGGAGTGTTCAGATAGTGCTGGAGGCTGTTTTGGAAACTATGAACACAACACTGACTGAAATGAAACCTTAGTCCTATATTAATTATTAGCAACATGGCTGTGCAGTGGTTAATGCTGCTGCCTCAAGTCTCTAGAGCTCTGGTTTTGAATCCTGGTCCAATCATTGAAAATATGGCATTTACAGTATATGGTCTCCTTGTGTACTTGTGAGTTATTGCACTGGGTACTAGGGCTTTACTCTGTCATCTCAGGCACATACTGCACATACTGGTGAGGTTATTCAGCAGCCCTGTAATAGAGTGTCCCTCTTCCCAGCTTTCATTGTTACCTTCTGCCTGATTCCCTGGCCTCAGAGACTCAGAACTGAATGAAGCAGTTTTAACTATATGTGAATGATTTTTCTTTTTACATATTTTGAACATCTCCCTATTTAAAATAAAAAAAATCCTGGGACGAGACGAGACTTTTTAGCCTGGGACAAGATGTGACTTTTTCAGTGAGATACTTTCACATCCCACAAGATTAGACTTTGTGCCAAGAGATTTAACCACGCCCGGTGGTGGAAATAAAAGACAAACAGTAGAAGACAAAGTAGAACATTGTACAGAATTCAAAAACGTTGGTGCGATAGACATGCAGAGCAGGTTAGAGATAATGAAAGTACTAAAATTCGAAAGTCTCAAAAAAAATGATAGTAAAGATCGCATTAGTGTAAACAAAAGGAAATTATTACTTGGTGAACGGAACAGTGAAAAGAGATTGAATATATTGTTTGGATTTAAACTTTATGTCGGAGACTTGTAGATCGTCTAATTCATGTTGCCATCTGGGAAAAGTAGTGTTTCTTCCCAATGAAGAGGCATATCCACGAGAATTAAAAGATTTGTTGTTTGGTGAAAGTGAAATCCACATACACGAGAGTGGCAGAGACGTGAAGTGGCTGGTGCGTAGTGCAGGCCTCAGTTGGCGAGTGAAGCAAGCAGAGGGCAAAACCCACTAGTTTTTCACAATCATTACTTACCGGTGCAGATATTTCCTTCAGCTTAGATGAATTCTGCATCCTTTGTACTCCCTGGATTGTGATTCAGCTGGCTCCTGCTTATAAGTTAAGCTTTGTGCTTGCCTGACGTTAGCCTCACAACAAAATATAGAATCATCTCATCATCATCATCTCCGCCTGTGGTTCCATCTGGGACATAAGCTACCAATCAGCTCTCTTCAGCCTTTTCAGTCCTAAACCAGTTTATCTGGCTGTCCCCATGTTTGGCCAGTCCTCCTCATATCTGCCTCCAGGTCATGGTGCCAGGTGTTTTTTCGCTGACTTCTCTTCCTCTTCCATTGTGGGTTCCAGGTGAGGGCTTGTCTTGTGATACTGGTTTTGAAGGATGTTGTTTCAAATGGGCTGCTGTTTATTTCATTGCCACAGGTCTTTGTTGCTGATCTTGTCTGGCAGGTGCATCCTTAGTATCCTTCTGAGGCAGGTGTTGATGAAAACTATTGTGGTGGTGACTGTGGGTTTCGGCTCCATAAAGTAAGGCAGTCTTCATAATGGTGTTGAAGACCTTAGTGTTGGTATTGATTTCAGAGGATCTCCAAATGAACGAAAGCCACACTCATCTTGCTGATTTTGGGTTCTAACATCTGCATCTGTCCCATCCTGTCTGTTGATGATGCTGCCAAGGTAGATAAAGTTGTCCACCTCTTCTAGAGCCTCTCCTTCCAGCATGATGGGCAGTGCACTGGCTGTCTTGACCTTTAGCACCTTACTCTTACCTCTGTTGATGTGGAGGCCAAGATTTGCTGAGGTGTCTGCTACGGTGCTGGTCTTTTCCTGCATAAGTGTGTTGGGAGTGTTAAAGAAGGACCAGGTCATCCACAAAGTTGATGTCATCCAGCTGTGTCCAGAGTGTCCACTGGATGCCATTTTGCTTCTGAGCTGTGGATGACTTTGTGACCCAATCTATTGTCTGCAGGAACAGGAAAGGCAATAGAAGACAACCTTGCCTCACTCCTGTTCGTACTTGAAAGGCATCTTTGAAAGGCTGTCTCTTTTTTCAACAACTATTGCAGCACTTGGAACTTGTTGGAGTGAGTGATGCTGAATTCTTCATGCTCGTTGTTGTCCTTCAGCAGGGTGGTATTATATTGCTGGCATTGGCTGGGACCTCCAGACCAGTTCTTCTTTAACTTGAGCTTAAACTGTTCTACAATGAGATGATGCTCTGAAGCAACATCTGCTCCATGCTTGTCGCATATATCCAGAAGAGATCTCCGGGACTTCCTCCCAATGCACACATGGTCAATCTGGTTCTCCATCAACAAATCTGTTGATGCCTAATTCGCCCTGTGTACCCTTCTGTGATGAGAGAAGCTCCCTCCAATGATCAGGTTGCTTGTGGCACATAGGTTGGCGAAACTCTCCCCATTGTTGTTCATCTCACCTAAACCTTACTGCCCTTTGATCTCATCATAACCCCTGTAGTTGCTGCCAATCTTGGCATTAAAGTCACCCATAACAATGATAATGCTTTGCTTGGGTTGGTCTTCTATGACAGTCAGCAGTCTGTTGTAGAAATCATCCTTCTCTTCCTCAACACTGTCATCCATTTGGGTGTAGCACTGGATCACATCCTAATTAATCCTCCTCTTCTTTGTGCAGAAAGAGGCTATCGTGATCCGTGGGCTGTGTGTCTAGCACCTAAGGAGTGTTCCCCATGCTGTCTTGAACAGCATCAGGGCCACACCCTGAGTGTGTGGCGTGTCATTCTGCTGGTGTTCTGAGAACAGTAGCGACTCTCCAAAGGTCAGCTGTCTCTGGCCGGAACCAGTCTGTCTTGACTTGCTGATTCCCAGAATGGTGAGGTTAAATTTTCTCATCTCTGCAGCCACTTGTGCTGTTTTGCTGGTTTCGCACATTGTTTGTACATTCCATGTTTAGATGGTGGTGGTGGTCCTGGTGGAGATAATGGTTGTCTGGTTGTCAGTTTCATGTTTCCAAAGTATCACAAGCGTGCCCCTTTTTTTTGACAGTCAGTATATTACATGCTGACCGACAGAGCTGGTGCCCATGTACAGGGTTTACAGGTACAGCAAGGTCAGCAACAGTCTTGGGTCTTTTTTTTTCCTATTCTGTCATGGCAAGTCTGTCTTATTTATGAGGTCCAAAACACCCACGTTCCTCATTCCACATTGCTGCATTATATACACTGTACATCTGTGAGAGCACTCATTGCTTGTTAGCTCTCATCCACACAAATCAAGCCCCTACACTTTAAGACCCTGTTTGATTTTGTCAGGGCAAATTGCAGACTGGTTGGACTGAGTCGGTGTAATGTCAGACTACAGGACTAGCCATCATAGGCGTGTGCCACTGACTGCCTCAATTCCCTAAGATTATGTAAATAAAATCCACAACTGAAAATCATTGGAAAAGTCATGAGATGTGACTTGTCCTTTAGGTGTTAAGTCTGAACAAGATCAAATGTCTTCTTAAATTATAACTTTTTTTGTCTTTCTTGCACTTACAGTTTATTACTTTCAAGGTACATATATGAGTTTCTAAGGAGACTTGAAGTTTTGTAGATTAAAACAGTCACAGATTCACCACAGTATCGTTCAGTTGTCTGAACTTTATGTGATGTTTATTCTGTTAGTTTTGATAGAGTACAAATTTTGCTTCTTAAAGGAAATCGATGTATGAGTCTAACTGGAATAATAAGGCTTTCCAAATTTTCTGCATATTTTTTTATTTATGTCATCTGTTTACATAGCACTTTTCATAATGAACACCATTTGATGGCTGTGTGTGTGCATCAATCAATGTTTACTTCAAAATGTTGCATTCTACTGCTGAAACAATAGCTGATACATTGGAAAATCATGCTTTCAAAATAACCCACTCTTCCAACCATTTTCTAACCTGTTTATCAACTGGTGCCCACCCAGACAGTCCAGAATTTAAAGCAGGGATCATTCTTGTACAATAACACACACTCTTGAAGACACACAAACACTCTCGCCAAATTGGAGTGGCCCATTAACCTAAAGCACATGTCTATGGAAGACAACTGCCATAAACATGAGGCAAACACTCAAACTGTGCGTAGACATAAAGCAGGATTCAAAACCAGGACTCTAGAGGCGTGAAGCACCCACACTCACTACTAATAACAATGTCTTTCACTGATGATCATTATAATGAAAAACATGATAACGTTTTCTAGTGTAACAATTATTATAAAAAACTGAATTAGAATAGTCACCATATTGTTTTAAAGCAGTGGTAGACTCCCATCTCTAGGAAAATGTTAAGGTGGGAATCATTGACAGGCAACCACCCAGCAGTGGAAAAAAGAAAAAAAAAAACCTTGTAACATAGATTTCTTTTTTTTTTTTTTTTTTATTCCAGGTAATTCAAGGCAAAGAGATTCAAAAGGTTAGTGAGAAATTAGGAGGAAGTGGTTCAGGTCAGAAGTCTTTAGAAGCCAGCGGGGACTGCGATGATGAAGATGGCTGCTTTGGATCTGGAGAAGCAGAAATTGTATCTAACAGAAACAGTAAGCTTTTTTCAATTGCAAATTTATTTTTATATATTATCATGCATTAAACACATTGTTTTACTACCTAGATAGTTATAAAGGCAGGTTGTTCAAACCTTGAATCTTAGAGACTAAAAGGCAACTTTATGATATACATTGGTAACATACGTGCTAGATTTTTGTGAGTTTCCCAACATACTTCTTAATTAGCTACTTTGCAAGTGAAGGATAAAGTACTACTTTGTTAACTCCACCCCGAAGTCACCTAATAAAGCATCATAAGTCAATTGAGAGACAATCAATAGACAATACTTTCATTATGTGGTGACATTTTTGGTCCTATACTATATGAAGTAAATGTGTGTAAAGTACTATGAGGTAAATAGGACATTGTAATTTAATAACCAATTAAGCCAAAGCATATAGCTGAGTGCCAAATTTCCGATTGTTTCTAAAATGTATGCAAAAGAATCAACATACCCAAACTCTAATAGTAAACCATCCCTTCTAAACAAAGTCTTGTTCATCTTTTAGATGATAATACTGTGTGTTGCTTACTAAAGTACTTGATAGCAAAAAGCAAAGAATGTGTGGCGAAACAGTGAAGAGAATAAATAGATGCACATAACAGTCTCCCTTTAGTCTGTTTAATGACACACAGACACCACCGGGCAGAAATTTGTGAATTGCTTATGTAAATATTTAATTTACATTATTTTTTATTTCTTCCTTAATTCTTAAATGAAGATGAGTAAATAAATTTATTATGTATTAAAAAATTCTCACATTCCTTCGGGCTGTGAATAGTGTTCTTATATCTCAAATGTGTAGGGAATAACTCAAGTACAATGAAATGCAAACAAAGTCTTCTAATTAGAGATCAATGAACAACACAAAATATGATTATTTAAAACTGGTAATTGTGAATGCCTGCCTAGCCTGACGCGCCAGCCTGATATATATTTTCTGCTCTAAGAAAGAAGGAATTTTGACATTTTCATAGCACATCCCTTTTATCTTGTCCTCACTGGGCATGGGTTTTCCTGCTCTCACAGATATGAGAAAAACAAGCAGGGGTTCATTACTAAAAAGTCCAAAACATTTTGCCACCATAACAGAAATTGAAAATCTAGAAAAAAAATGTTGCTCAAAAACCAAAGTAACAAAACTTTGACATCAAAAAAGACAAAAGAACCGCAAGGAATTATTTATATTTTTATCCAAATATTTAGATCATGTTTTATAGGTGGCACTGTCATGATGCAACATCCATCCATCCATTTTCCAACCCGCTGAATCCGAACACAGGGTCACAGGGGTCTGCTGGAGCCAATCCCAGCCAACACAGGGCACAAGGCAGGAACCAATCCCGGGCAGCGTGACAACCCACCGCAGGACACACACAAACACACCCACACACTGGCCAATGTAGAATCGCCAATCCACCTAACCTGCATGTCTTTGGACTGTGGGAGGAAACCGGAGCGCCCGGAGGAAACCCACGCAGACACGGGGAGAACATGCAAACTCCACGCAGGGAGGACCCGGGAAGCGAACCCAGGTCTCCCAACTGCGAGGCAGCAGCGCTACCCACTGCGCCACCGTACCGAATGATGCAACATGTTACATGATTTGAATCATGTGGCTGACAATAACCATCGGAGCTATACACAGAATGGTGATGCCAAGGCATTAAAAAATATGCATTTTTCCAAAACAGAATCGTGATAAGTTAAAATAATAAATAATATAATTGTTTTGATTTAAAACAGTATTTAAATACTCCAAAAGCCCCAGAGAATCACAACAACTGCACTGCAGCAAACTTGAAGTTTTAACTTATCAGGTCTTTGTAGGTTGTGCACTGACATGACAAGAGGTACATACAAGCAATAGACTGGAATAACCAAGTTACAATTTTAGAAATTCATCTTGTACAGTAGAGTAGATGAATATCTAGATATGCCTCTATCGGTTTTCAATAAATATAAATCTGGAGATGTCATGACCAGGGAATTACTATGGTGCTTTAGTTAGCTCTGCTGCCTTATAGCTTTAAGAGACTTGGCTTCAAATCCCCATTCAGCCACTGTCTGTGTGAAGACTGCATGTTCTCCCAGTATTTGCCTGAATTTTTCTCAAGAATCCAACTCAGTTGCAGATAGGAAGATGAAGGCTCAGCTGGTCAGGCTTCAAAGGGAGACTGGCAGAGTCAGAATCTGTTTTCTGGGGTACTTTCCAGATGTCAGGATTGTGAGCCGACCTATCAAACAGGCAGGATTTCAAAACCCATTTAGTTAGCTTCAGAGAGTCAGCAGCAAGGCACTGTTTCTGTTTACATTTATTTTTATTATATTTGCCTTATTTATTGCAGTTTTGTGGGTTTTTTTTGATAAAAGCACCCTTTTGGTCAGCTTTTGCCTCCTTTGGCTTTAGTTTGTGCTCAAAGTGCTACTTCCTGTGTGGTTGATTTAATCGTTAATTTCGTGGCATCATCACATGCCATTTTGTTTTCGGTTTTTCATTAGCAACTACTATTTTGTATATTGTTTATCATTGATATCACAATACCATTTAGAGTGACAATGCCCATTGCTAATTACATTTGCTAAAGGCGTATGAGAGGTGATATTGTCACATACTTTGTTGTCCTGGATTTAGCTTAGTTGGTCTCCTTTGGACATTTTCTAGCACTGCCACGTCTTTTTTGTAGCCTGAATACCAAAACTGTACACTGCACAAGTGAAGCCTCACAATTTGTTATAAAGCTTAAGTATATCCCTCTGTTTACATGTACGGTACAAAGTGTGCTAAATAACCTAACACCACTGATTAATCACTTCTGTGTACTGTCTGGATTTAGATAGTGAAGAGTCCACTCTGAGTCCTAGAACCTTCTTAGAAAGTCCACTTTCAAGTTCCAGACCTCCTATTGTGTGTTCAAATCTAATCTTTTTAGCTTTCTATATGTAATAACTTTTATTAACAGTACTCACATCAAATTTCATCTGCCATAAATCTGCCCAAGCCTGTATTCTGTCCAGGTCAGTGTGAAGTGATTCATCTGATTATACATGATTTGTGGTTCCATATATTTGGGCATCATCTGTAAAGTTAACTCCCTTGTTATTAATGCTCCTATCATGATCATTTGTATACATTAAAAACAGCAGTGGCCCCAGCCCTGGTAGTCGAAGGGCACTCCTTCTCCTGTGCAATTCTGAAAAAGACCCTTGTACTATAACCCTTTGCTTCCAGTGTTTAAGCCAAGTTTGTTAAAGATTTGTAAGGAATGTCATAATTTTTATTCTACTGCTTGAATGCTGAGTGACATGGATCTGAAATAGTGGTGTCATGTGAAACACTGCTATCAGTCGCATAACTGACAACTAATGTTGTTGTCAGCAACAGAAAGGCACAAACTGGTGGTGTCCTTAAAACAAATGAGAACCAAAATGAAAAATAGGGTGGTAAATTAAATAAACAATGGAAAATAACAAGAGCAGAGAAAACGATTATGTAAAACAATATTAGCATATGTTCAAAACAACCTTCACCGCACTTGATAAGGATTGCTTATTAGATCTATCCCATATACATTAGTATTACATACAGTTTTACAAAAATAACATTGTAATCATTATAAGAACCAAAGTGTTGTCAAAGCTTGGCCTTTGGTCAGAGATACAGTAATACAAAACGCACAGTCACAACATCCCTGAAACCATGCTAACCAAAGAAGTCATCTTCATTTTGAACCTTCTTGACTTAAAAATTAGGTTGTGTGCCAAATGGGGCCATTATTTTGAAAAAGAAATATATGAGAGACACAACAAGCAGAATTACACCACAGGGAAGTGCTTTTGGCCGATAGAGCTAGCAACAGGCTTAGAGAGAGGGAAACGAAAGGCCAAGCCCAATAAAACTACAACATGAAGTAATAAGGGGAAGCTTCAGTGATGCTTGTGAGAAATGGACTCTGCCGTTGGGTAACAAGACACTGTTGAATGATGCTGAGAGGAGAGAAGTAAAATGTAATATTCATATGAATATCTACAGTTTGTTATGGGGTTTCTAGTATATTATTACTTTTATTGGACATTTGTGTTGGGAGCATCTGCTTACTTTTGTTTAATCTGGTCATTTGTAGTACTGTTTTGCTTCTTCTTGATATCATCAATCTTATATTTTTTTAATCGTTATACAGTACTAGTCTCTTTGTAACATAATTATAATCACAAGAGTATATAGTGTAAAAACACTTTTCTATTAAATGAGCACTGCCTGACCTTGTTGTACTTAAATAAGCCTAGTAAGTCAATAATTTGTCAAAATTAAGGGAAATACTAAACATGTCCTATGAAATAAATGTGCTTTTGCTCAACAAGTTCCATAAATCAGAGCTCCCAAAGAAGGTAAGGAGTACATTAGTTGATTAAGATAGCAGTAGAACTGGTTTGATTAATTCGTATCAGTTTTTCTAATAGGTTCGATGAAATGTCATGTTGTTAGGGGTCATTAGAGTCATGCTAATGTTCTTTGAATCTTGAAGATTTATGTAATAACCCTTTAAAGGCAGTGACCACAGTAAATTATCAAACTGAAATGGAAGAGATAATTCTAGATTGAAAAAGATCCCTTTAACATCCAGCATGGCTGTCCTGTCATTTAACAGCTAATAATGTTTTGACGAGAAGAAGCTGCATGCATCTGGATTCATCTCTCCACAGAACAGCTGCTTGTAGCCTGTCAGCTCATGCTGTGCCCCTGGTAGCTGGAAAAAAAATGTTTCATTTCTGTCTATTATCACTGAAATGTTTGGAATCGTCAAATTACACATGGAGGGAGTTATACATACTGTATTTTTACGACTTCAACAAAAATAAATTTGTCTGCACAATAACACAATTTCACAACTGCTATTTAGAAGGCTAACTCTATTTAGAGTAATTATTCGGTTCAATTTGATTTAGTGTAATGTATATATTATTGTCATGTTAGTAGAGCAAGGTATACATTTTAAAATGTACAACTACAATCAGGCTAATTATTTGGTTCCATCTGATTTGGAATAATGTATATATTATTGTTATGTTAGTGGAGTAAGATATAACATATTAGCTTGGGTTTTAAATTTTATTTCTGGACAAATTTAGTCATTACAATAAAAGAGATGAAAGTGGCTAGCAAACAAAAAAAAATGCTTTCAAATCTGAAGATGCAATTGGGATCCATGGAGTGCGTTCAAGTGGGCCTGCAATGGATCGGTGCCCACTTCCACAGCCTTATGCTTAATGTTGGTCCCCCATGACCCATGTATTAAGCAGATTTAAGAGTGTGACGTCCTGTAGCTGAGTTCTTATTGATTTCAGACTCTTTAATCATATGTTGCTCTTTTGTACTACTTCACATTTTCCACATGTGACAGCAGTACTTATGGTAAGCATGTTGGTTTGACTGAACATTATGTTTTGCTTTATTTACATGTGAGCATGTTAATGGAAAATGCACTGTATAAAAATAAATGGAATGCAATTGAATACTTAAAATACATGCAAGTTAGAAATTTCGTGTACACAGTACATATTTTAAATGTCTTTAGATCACTGAGTATTGTGCACTATGTATTAAGTACCAGTAACAGCGCACTGCACAATAACGTGCAGTGAATACACTTGACTCGAGCATTTCTAGTTTTCATACTCTTTCTCCGCATGTTTAGCATCAGTTTGCTGAGAGGTTGATGCATTTGTTGCTTCCTGAGCAGTTCTTCTTTTCTCCACCCTAATAGCCCACTTCTTCTCTTCTTTCGTCGGCATCTTTTCGCATTAAAACTGATTAAGTCAGTGTTTGTGTTGCAATTACTTAGTACGTTTTCTTTAATTTTTCACTAAAGCTGGCACTTAAGCCTTCAATCTGCCTTAAGAATGATTTAAGATATGAAGAGGTAGTGGAAGTGATGGTGAAGGTGGTAGAGACGAGAACGGCACCCGTGCGCATGTGCCACACGGAGGACCACTGCCAAGAGTTGATTCTACAATAAAATAAAATAAAAATAAAAAGAGGGATAACCTTGGAGGACAATTATCACCCCAAAAGCGGATAGTAGACATCACGTAGTATAAGTGTACCAAATTTCAGGTCAATAGGTCAAATAGTTTTGCAAGCTACAGGTGATTTAAAATCCTGGACAGACAAATGAAAAGCCACTGTATCGTATTATATATAAAAATTTGGCAGCGAGTATTTACATCCTCACACACTATGTGTGTGTGTGTGTGTGTGTGTGTGAGAATGCAAAAAGAATTGAAGTAACCATTTTCATATTAATTATTACCGCTTTTATTGTTAATAGCCTAAAGTGCCAAGACGTTTGATAAAAATTGCTGCATGACTGTGTGGTATTTTACACTGTAGACTTTATTTCCTTTTGGAAGTACAGTTACTGTTTCTTCTCTTTGTACAAGGTGATGCAGTTGATAACAGTCTGAGACTGAGACACTTTTGACTTCAGTGCTATGTCATATCAGTGATATACGTTTCTACTATTTTTAATATTTTACATTCAGATTCAGCTGCTAGCCTCCAGTCTTATCAGTGTATCAGCAAATGCATTTATTGGAAAGAGAGAGATATATCATCACAAAAACAGAGCTAGAGCTAGCAACAAACTATCAAACAACTTCGCGAATGTTGTTCTCTGATAGTCTTTGACGACATCCCATCTGATTAAAGACCTTTATTTATTAGTTCAGCTATTGCTGAAATAAGACTAACTACTTCCTTTCATTTTCTCAATCTAAAAACAAATAACCATCCATCATGACATTTTGAATCTGCAGTTTCCACTGCTGGATTACTGAGAGTGGGAGCATAATACTTAAAATGAGAAATCATTGTGGCATGGGGTCTAGTCTAAAATTATTTAAACATTTTAAGTTTAAATACTGCATATAGTAATCAAAGCTTAGTACTTTGAAGCCTTTCTGTAATAATTGGGCTTAGTTATGGTGCCATGAGATTAGCTATGTGGCAACCCACCATTGCAAAGCCCAAATAAACAAGACATTGACTGCATGAGCTTGTTGCTTCTGAACACACAGACATGTTATTTGTTGCATAACCCAGCAATAGATGTTGACTTATATTTTAAGCTATTAATTTACTAGACAAGAAACATTGTAACGTCACTACATTTCAACTCTTTATAACAACACAAAACTTGTATATTAAATAAATTTATATGTATCAAATTGGAAAACACTGTGATGAAATGGTTAATGCTACCTAACAAACTCAGTGTCCTGGGGGTTCATGTATAAACAGTGTGTACACACAAAAATGTTGTGTTTCCATGCTCGCTTTGAGATGTATAAAAACTAAACCTGGTGTAGAGCCACACACATTCTCACATCAGCCTTACCCTGTGTGTACACAAGTTTCCACTTGGTTTTGCAAACTGGCAGCACCCAGCGTCAAAGCAGTGCTACTGCTCCTTGTGTGGTTTCCCAATCTTTTTTAGATTCTCATCCTTAACATGACTTTTTGAAATACACTGAAATTAACCGCATATTGTTTATAAATTTAAGGCATCTTCTTGTAATCAACCTGTAACAATATAATGGTCAAACTTTTCCAAATACCATAGCTGCTTTAGCGTCATCAGTGCACCACTCAGAATATTTTAACCCACTGTATCTGTGTGTGGAATCACAGCTGTACAGCAGCTGATCAGAAAGCCCTACAGCAGTCTGTGTCGAGAGCGCAGGATTATTGGGATACAGCATCTACTATGGAGATTTATAGCACACACTGCCTCAGCCATGCGCACTCTATTTGAACTTCTCCCATTCGGTAAACACTTCAGGTCCTTTCCTGCATGAACCTCAATGTTCAGAAACAGTTTTATCCTAAGAGCTATAAACACACTCAATCGGTCCATCAAGTGCTCCTGGTAGAACTGTTTGTACTTAGAATTACAATTACCTCATTGCAAACTTGCACTACAGTTGAAATATTGCACAACCTGAGCCACTTTATGAACCATTTGCACTATTTGTACATGTATATTGTACTTATACTTTCATATTGTATATTTTTCATTGTTTTTATTGTATTATTATTATTTTATATAAATGGAGGATTTGCATATTGAATCTCATTGTACCATACAATAACAATAAAGGAATTCAATTCAATTCAATAGAAGAGAGCGTGTATTTACAGATGATGGCGACTGGCTTCTAAGTCGATTTAGATTTCCAAGAGCAATCTTCTTGGAGCTCTTGATACCATTTTTAAGATGAAATGCATTAAACTATGTATATTACATTTGTGGCGAGTGGCTGGGGGAGGTACCCAGCCAGGACGCCCAGGAGGACTGGAGGAGGGCTTACGCCTCCACCAGACCACGAGGGGGTGACCGCCCTGGTGGCGTTGGGGACCATGGGAATAGAGCTTAGAAGCTCAACCCTATAGGGGCCTGTGGCCACCGCCAAGTGGCGCCCCAATGCCTGGGGAGTGCTGGCGGAAGCTAATCGGGAGGCACCTGGAGCACGTCCCAGTGTGTATAAAAGGGGCCGCCTCCCTCCATTCGATGGCTGGAGTTGGGAGGACGAAAGACAAAGTCTTGGAGGAGAGGAGTGGAGGCGGACCTGAGAAAGGCATCGTGAGAAAGGTCTGGACTTTGGGGGAGTTTTGGGGTTGTGTGTGTTCACTTTATTGTAAATAGAATGTATAATAAACGTATATTGGGTGAACTAGCGGTGTCCGCCTGTCTGTGTCTGGGCCATGCGCCACACATTATACAGATACATTTTTAACTTCATTTAAATAATGTATACTGCTAATAATTAAACGTGTGGGCACTGTGATGCAGCGGTAGAGATGAGCTGGCGCTCCATTTAGAGATTAGTCCTGTCTCGCACTGTATGCTTGCTGGGACTGGATGGATAGATGGGTATAATAATTAAAAATGTACTATGAAGATAGTTCAATGTTCCTTAAAAGTTTTGAAGAATCGGCGTTCTAAGCTTACAGATGGTTTGACATTTATTACTGAGCTTATTGTGTGGCAATTGGTTATGTGAAGAAAGAAAAGGAACGACAGGAATTGAGGGGTTAGTGAGTTTGAAAGAGACAGTACTGCTGCATTAAAATATTTCATTGAGGTTTGCGCACATTCAAGCAAGCATCTTGAGGGAGGCAAGAACAATCTACCAATGTACCACCATGCCCTCATGTTTAATACATGCTTTAATTCATTTCATCATGAAAATGATATCAAGTATATATATTAGTATTTAAATTGTGTAGAGAGCTGTAATATCATGAATTTAATGGATTCTATGTCCTGTTGGCATAAGAGAAAGCCCGTTTAAGAAGTACATGGTGATTCATACACATAGACCACATAGAGGAACACATACAATATTTAACTTGTTACATTAGTTACGATGGGATCCAAGAAAATCTAGAAAATTGAACATTGATTTTAAAATTAAGTTTAAAACAATCTACTTTAATGACATAATAAACTACGATATTAAAGTGGACAATTCAACCTTTTTATCCAATGTGTCCCTATTTTTTTTCTTTTCTCTGTATTCTAATATGCTTCCGTATGACACTCATATGGTGTGCTATGACTCACCTTTTCACATTGACTTTGATTTCTGATCACTTCTTTTTTATTTCAGGCATTGTGAGACTTTCTGAACTTAAACTTCCGAGTTTCTGCATTACTCTGTATCACCTGATCAATTTCCTTTTGTTGTTTATACCACTGGTTAAGCCAACAAATAGTGCGTTTTTCCTTGCCTCCACCTTGTTATTTGTTGCAATTCTTTTTTTCACGTGCTTTTGTCCTTTAATCAAACACTGAACAGGGAAGGTGATATTTATACTGATTTGCATATTAAAATATACAAAATTCTGGGAGGAGTTGGGATGGGACGACAGGTGCGTGCACATGCGTTACTTTTAACACTTACCGAGATTTATGGAGCTGAAGTGCATGGAAGTTGGCTTTGTGCATCTAATTTTTTTTGTGTGTATGCTTACATTTCCACTTTTGTCTGTACACCATGTTTTAGTGTGAGTTTTATGCACGACATTATGCATGAGGTCCCTGGTCTTCAGTCTAATGTTTGCTCATTATGTGCATGAAGTTTGCACATTCTCTTTCATATCTATGTGGGGTTTCCCAAAATATGTGAATATTGGGTCTACAGGCCATTTTAATTTGATCCATAATGAATGAGTATGCCTAGTGATAGACAGGCATTCTGCCCAGAGTTGTTTCTCTCTTTTTGGCCAGTGCTGCCAAGATAGGCTCTGGCCTACCGCAACCCTGAATTTGAATAAACTGGTCTGAGAAGTTGGTCAAACACATAATAGACACTGAACAATCAGTAAAAACATCAATCTTCTTTTATTACATTCTGTTCTGAAGGCAATAAATCACTTGATCATTGACTAGAAATTGTAATCTGAATTTTATAGAATAAATCAACATACAAACACCATAATGTTTGTGTGGCTATATGACAACTTTATTATGAAAATATATGTATTGCAGGGTTGTTGAAGAGGAACCTTTTTGGAGATATAAACCTCAAATGACTTATACCCTGAAAAGAGCTGTGTGGCTGGATTTGTTCTCACATGCTCTGGTTTTATCACACATCCAAAAAGCATGCATGGGGGGTAGTGGTCATTCTAAATTGTCCACTATGAGTAAGTGTGAGTATGGCCAGCAGTGTGCCCTACTATGGACTTCTGAACTATCCAAGGCTATCTCTTATGGATTTATATAACTGAAATTTTGAACAAAACTGTCTGAGTGCAGTTTGTAGATGTCTAAGTGGGGGTTCCTTCCTCGAGAATGTGTAGTTTGAGTGAACTGGTGACTGGTGGCTAGTAACTGTATTCTACAATTGGCTGGCACCCCACCCAAGAGTTGTTATTGCTTCATGGCTTATCCTGGATCCAGGTTTCCTGTAATGTAGTACTTAGGTTTGAAAATAGATGAATTCTTACAAAAGCAAACAGTCATTAAAGATGACATAATCAAAATGTTTAAAGTTATGAATGGAATTAGTATTGTGGATTGCAGCTGTTATTATTCAACAAGAACATGGAGGGCATAGTTGAAAATTAGTTAAGGGCAGAATTTGCAGAAAGTTTTGCAGAAGGTTTTTCATCAAACAGAGAACCACAGACACATGGAATACATTTCCAAGTAGTGTGGTCCAGTGTATGACTTTAGGGACCTCAAATCTCAACTAGATGTTATTTTTGGACAATTCAGGTGAATAGGATGGATCAACTTAAGGGGCTGCATGGCCTATTCTTGTCACAAGTGTTCTAATGTTCTAACCAACATTTTACATATTTGAAAAACAAATAATTACATCTCTAATACAAACCCAAAAACCTATTACGTGAAACTTTTGCATTTATGCATAACTTAAAATGCATGCTATATTATATTTCAGTTAAAAGTGATATAACTTTGTTTTTAAAAAAATCATAATTCTAAATAAGGTACCAATATTTTTACATTATGCCTGTTCCCACCCTACAAGCTTAATTAATATGTACATCTGTTTCGAAATAACCAACCTCTGTGTGAAAACTGACTGATATTGATAAACTAAATATCAATAAACCACCCTATTTAGTCAGTACAGTCTGTTACAATTTAATAATAAATAATTTTCTACCATCAACAATAAATCTAATTTAAAGGTACTCTTAGGGATTGTGCAGTGATTAGGACTCTTCCTCACAGATCTTGTATCTTGGGTTCAGGTCATGTACCAGCTATTGTCTGGATAGAATTTACAAGTTCTTCCCATATTTATGCTTTGGGTTATTTTTTCTGTGTACTTCCAATTTGCTTTGACACTCCCAAATATATGCATGTCAGCTGATTTGTGACTTCAGACTGACTTTGTGTGGCAGTGTGTGAGTGGGCACTGCAATGGACTGATGCCACATCCAGGGCTGGATCCTGCTTTGCTCCATGAAAGACCCTAGTCCTAGGCACTGTCTATGTTGGCCACTGAATGTAATGTCCCCTATTATCCTTCAATTGACCTACCAATTCCATTGCAATGTTAGAAAAAAGTCACATTGGTAACACTAAGTCATAAAGTCCTTCCTAGATATGACTATATGTTACTACAGTGTTCTTTTAAAGGTGGATCTATACCTGACACATACGTCATAATCCTTCTAAAGCAGCCTGATGATCCATAGGCATATAAATGTAATGCTGGTCTCTGAAATAAACTGACTATCTCAATATAATCACTAAGTTTGAAGCAATCAAAACATAATAATTATCCTTCAATAAAGACCAATGATTCATGTTTACTGTATGCACACTAGTGTCAGTGGAGAATGCAACATCATCATCTGCTCAATGCACAATGACAGAGAGTTTTTCAAATGAGAAGCCACCTACAGAAAGATTTTTAACAGGCCAGATGTGAATGTGAGAAGTGTCATCAATCAATTCAGAGATAGCTGTGCACAATGAAGGATGTTATTTTAACATCGGTTTTAATGTGAGCTAATTTGGAAAACACATATATTTTAACTGAATTAAATTTGCCTTTAGCAATGTATTCAAAGTGTAGGGATGCAGTCATGTCCTGTTGGTCATGAAGTTTTATTTTGCTACATTAGTGTTTCCTATGTTACTTCAGTTGCAGGATTTTTATTATTGTTATTTTAAGTTTCATAGCTGCTGTTGTTGCTTTATAGAAAATTAAACCCTGCAAATACATGGTTCAGGTAAAGAATTTACATTGATCTTGATATTCCAAACAACACACATATCTGCTATATAATAAAACATGTCTGTGCATGTGTCAGGTTTTTCCAAGTATTTTGATTGGTCAGTTTAGCTTTGGTGTGATTGGTCAATTTGGTTTTGGTGATGCAATCGAAAGAGGAAATGCAAATGTGTGAGAAATACAAGGATGTGTAAAGGTATAGCAGGAATGCCAAGGGTTGCCCTCAATGACAGAAAGCCTAAAGGCAGAGAGGAGGTGACCAAGGTGCCTTGAAATAACAGCACATGAGAAGCAGGCTTTATGGGAATGTGCTTGACACAAGGAGCACCGGTCAAGAGAAGTTCAGACACACAAGGATACAGAGGAAAGGTGCTGAAGGTACACATAGTGCAAGAGATATCAGATTTTAAAAATGTATTCTATTACCTCTGTGGTGGGCTGGCGCCCTGCCCGGGGTTTGTTTCCTGCCTTGTGCCCTGTGTTGGCTGGGATTGGCTCCACCAGACCCCCGTGACCCTGTAGTTAGGATATAGTGGGTTGGATAATGGATGGATGGATTCTATTACCTGTTCTCTATAATTAAAAAAACTATAAAAACAGAAAAAACTCCAAAACTAACCTCAGTGCCTTTCAATATGTATTCAAAACCTCCACTTTGTGGAGGCTTCTGAAACATGTCCGAGTTTTTAATTTTTTGCTTGAATAAAAGCATTACTACAGTCTTTTATTGCAGAAACTTTTGATAGCAATGACTAATATCTGAACTTAAGTAATAAGTGTAATAAGTGACCCCACCATATGTTTATGATGACTCTCTCAACCCTGATTTGCAATAAGCGGCTTTGAGAATGTTCTGTTGTGATGCTTTTAGCCAGTCTACTGTATATGTTATAAGCACAATCAACTTGCCTTCTTTCCATTTGCTCTTTTGCCACCCACTGTATGTGTCATTTTGTACACTTATTGGCTCATGCCTTCTTTGTACATGTGCATGTATTTTTAACATTTGTTGACAGATGAAGGGCTTGTCAGCTACAACTGTAGAGCTTTTATACAAATGTTCTCTTATCCTCAGCATGCAGGTCTTGTTTGCGTTTTTGTCCTGGAAGGACACACATTGAACATACTGGACAATAAGATGCAAGAACGGGGTCGTTTCCACAAAACTTCAAGCAGGCAAATTATTCCTCTTGTCTTAGTCAAAGACTTATTCTTTTTTTTAGTGGGAGGGAAAGCTGAGAATTAAAGACTCTCTGTTAATTGAAAATACGTCGGGTGGTGAATATTAAGAGGAAAGTATTATTCTGTGGTTTCTTAGCAACTTAAGTCAGCATAACTACAAAGAGAGAGGACATAGGAAAGGGTTATGGGAAATAAGACAGTCGTGAAGGCCATGAACATAGTCTGCCATACTAAAGTGAAATTAGCATTGGAGGACAATGTTTTAAACTAATTTGCTCTACTGGGCTCAAATTGAAAGAGATTCCTGCTTACTTAGAGACGTTACCATGCAGAGGATCAGCTAGCCTATGGACAGTCCAGATCCCGCTGCTTTTCTTTTCCCTTTTTTTCTTTTTTTTTCAGTGAATTGCAAAATTAATGTTTTGTACAATCAAAATATTACCAGCTTAAGATTTTTTTGGTGCAGATCTTCCAATCTGCTGTGACTATACCCATAATTGCTTTTCAGCCTCTTCAAGTGAAATGCTAGATAAGCTTGGTTCCTTAGTATTCTATAGGCTTAGAAAAAAATCCAGTTGCTTCACGTCCTGCCTGCCAATGAGCCGTGAAATCTGCTGGCTGCCCTGAGTGGCCACTAGATGCTGCCCAAGCCTATCATTCTTTGTAGCCTTGTGTGAAAAGATGCCTTCCATTCACAAAGGTGCAGTTTGTTTAAAAGTCTGAGAGACAAACAGGAAAACGTATGGTCAACATGCTTCCATTTTTGGATTGTGCCGTGTTTATAGTGAAGTTCTTAAGATACTCAGCATGGTGCTTTTTGTTCTGTTGATTTTAGGCTTAACACTTATTCAACATATATAACACATAAAACATGTAACATGTTTTAAACAGTTACATGGTTCTGTCCTTGCAGCTACCATGAATATCCGCCCACACAACCCTGAAAGAGGTTAAAAGGGCCTGAAAGTGGGTAGATGAATGAATCAGAGCCCAGCCATATTGGATGTAAAGAAAAAAGCCTTCCATTCACATCATCGCAGTGTCCTGTGATGAAAAAGGTGCAATTTCTTTAAAAGTCTGAGAGTCAAACAGGAAAACATATGGTCAACATGCTTCCATTTTTGGATTGTGTCTTGCTTATAGTCAGGTTGTGCAGATGCTCAGCATGGTACTTGGTGTTCACTCGATTTTAGGCTTAACATTTATTCAAAATATGAAACACATAAAACATGTAATATCGTTTAAACAGTTAAATGGTTCCATCCCTGCAGGTAGGATGAATGTCAGCTCCCCCACAACCCTGAAAGAAATGAATCAGAGCCCAGCCATATAGTGTGTAAAGAAGAACGAGGCTTTGGTCCATCACAGGGCATCCCTATATAGAAGAATGGAGTAATCCAACATCCATGCATTTGGGATGTGGATGAAAATCCTGTGCATGGAAGAAACTCCTAGGTGGAATTTCCTTTTAAAACTGTAATTATTCAGCAGTCACCGTTAAAAAGAAATGTATGTTTATTTCTTTTGGTTGTTTGGGTTGATAAATTTGATTTACTAATGATCCATTTTTTTTTTTTTGCTCTATGTATCTAAAGTATTAAACAGTTTTAATAGTTTATTACAATGCAAGTGCAGTGGGAAATACAAATTCTGCATTCCTTTTAATTTTTTTCTTGGTAATGTCAGTTGGCATTGTGTTGTAGTTGTTCAGAGTTGCTTAATGTAATAAATACCCCTTAACTTCTTCTGCCAATTTTTTTCAGGGTGTTTTATGATTCAGGCCTGCGTAACAATAGCTGACCAGGCTTTTCTATCAGTGATGTTATCTTTCAGGATTTAAGCCTCTTTCTTAATGGTGTCCATCCATCTTGTTCTCTGTCTTCCTCCTTGTCCTTTTATCTTTGACTGTTCTAAGCATTAATGCTTTCTGTACCGAGATTTCTTTGGTCATAGTGCGATCAAATTTTTTAGCATCATTGTGTGTATAGATGAATCATTTTCTAAATGACATCTCAAATCATTGATGTGTTGCGTTTTTCACATAAGAGTTAATGAATGATCAACTTCAAAGTTGCTTAAGGCATCTAGATTTTCAGGATTTTGTGAATTCAAACCTGTATGTAATTTTGATGGCTGACCATTGCGCCTGTAACAGATATATACTGTAAGTGAGCATTAGTGATTTTTGAACTTTTGACCAGCATATATAATAATAGCATAACATAATAAACAGCATATTATTATGTTGGCCATTTAAATCCATCTATTTTCTAAGTTAATTACTGTAGAAGTTGGGTTATTTTAGTAAGGACCAACACAAAATGGAAAGCTGGTCACAGGGTAGACTCACACATATATCACTCAAACTGACGCAACTCAATCAATCTAACATGAATGTCTTTGAGATAAAGGAGGAAACTGACATACATAGAAAAAATTAACATGGACACAACACAAACATCAGTGACTGGGCAGGAATTCAATGTGGATTTTTAATTCCACTAGGCAACAATCATAACCTACAGTGCGTTCAGAAAGCATTTGGATCCCTTCACGTTTTACACACTTTGTTATGTTGCAGGCTTCTGCTAAAATCCCCAAAATGACAAACCAAACACAAGATTTCAGAATTTTTTGCAAATCTATCAAACATAAAAAACTGAAATATCACAGTGACACAAGTATTCAGAACCTTTACTCAGTATTTTGTTGAAGCCCCTTTGGCAGCGATTTTAGCCTGGAGTCTTCTTGGGTATAACGTGACAAGCTTCACACACCTGGATTTGGGGATTTTCTGCCATTCTTCGCTGCAGATCCTCCAAGGATGGAGACCACCCATGGACAGCTATTTTGGGGTCTCTCCAGAGATGGTCAATTGAATTCAAGATTTGGTTCTGGTTGGGCCACTCAAGAACATTCCCAGAATTCCAAAGCCACTCATGTTTTGTCTTGACTTTGTGCTTAGGGTTATTGTCCTGTTGGAAGATCTACCAGTTTGAAGTCCAGAACCCTGGTGCTGGTTGTCTTTTTAGGATATATATGTATTTTGCTTGGTTCAAATTTCACTAAACCCTTACTAGTCTCCAAGTCCCTACCTGTACAAAACATGATGATGCCACCGTCATGCTTCACCACTGGAATGGTATTGCACAGATGGTGAGCTGTTCCTGGTTTTCCCCAGACGTGACTCTTAGAATTGAGGTCAAATAGTTCAATCAGATCAGAAAATCTTGTTTCTCACAGTCTGAGAGTCCTTTAGGTACCTCCAAATGGACTTTTGCCTGACCAATCTGCCATAAAGCCCAAATTAATGCAGTGTTGCAGTGGTTTTTGTCCTTCGCAAAGTTTCTCTCACCTCCATATAGGTGCTCTGGAGCTCAGCCAAAGTGACAATTGAGTTATTGGTCACCTCACCAAGGCCCATCTCCTCCGATTACTAACCTTGTCCAGTTAGCCACTTGTAATAAGAGCCATGGTTGCTCCAAACATATTCCATTTAAGAATTACGAAGGACACTGCACTCTTGGGCAACTTCACTGCTGCAGAAAATTTTTTGTATCTTTCCCCAGATGTGTGCCTCAAAACTATCCTATCTCTAAACTGTGCAGACATTTCCTTCGACCTCATGGCTTGGTTTTTGCTCTGACAAAGATTGTCGTCTGTGGGACCGCATATAAACAGGTGTGTGCCTTTCCTAATCATATATAGTCAATTGAATTGACCACAGGTGGACTCCAAACAAGGTGTAGAAACATCTCCGCAATGATCAATAGAATGGGATGTACCTGAGCCAGATTTCAAGTGGTATAGCAAAGGGTCTGAATACTTGTGTCAATGTGATATTTCAGCTTTTTATTTTTCATAAATGTGCAAAATTTTTTAGAATGCGGTTTTTGCTTTCTTATTCTAGGGTATTGAGTGTTGTTTGATGAGGGAAAAGAATTCATCTAAATGATTTAAGCAGAAAGTAGGAGCATAAAAAATGTGAAAAAAATGAAAGGGTCTGAATACTTCCTGAAGGCACTGTATTCCCTTATTACTCAGTTATTTTTTAAGAAATTTCCATATGAGGCTTCAGAGAATGCTGCTCAAATTGATTACATTTGTTCGTTTAACATACGCTTTTTCTTTTGTCCAGAATGACTTACATATGAGGTTGACATAATCTCTTTAACGTCAATCATGGGACTGTTTTGAAACACAGTTATATAATGCAACATTGCAGCATAACGATGCAATGATTTGTTCTGCTGCCTCACAGATCCATCGTCTTGGGTTTGTATCTTGCACTGGGCATGTTAGGTCAATTCATAAATCTGAATTGACCTCATATGAGAGCTGGTTTGGCCATGATAGACTGATGCCCTAATTCAGTCGGCTCCCTCAATCACACTTTGGGTTAAGCAAGTTTGATAATATCATGTGTAATATTACAATTCAATTTACAAGTTGGTCCCTTTGCATATTTACAAAAGTAATATGTAAAATAGGATAAAGTATAAAAATACTATTAAGTGCATAGATCTGTATATATTCAATTTAAGGTCATAGGGCACCAGTGCCTAGACAAACATTTTACATACCTGTTTTGGATGAGAGAAAACACTGGAGGTGTCCAAAGAATTGTTTAATCTGAAGCTGTAAATATTAAACTAAATAGGCGCATGATGGTGCTCACAAAACATAAGCAAAATGGCGCTTTTTGCCTTAGCGGTTGGCTTCTCAAAATAATGTTGCTTGATAGAACAGTCAGTCTTAGGGGAGCTTAGGTCAAGAGTAGACACCTCCATTTGGTGACAACTGAATTTTACAGGATTCCAGTTTGGAGAGGTGGGGTCAGTTGCCCACATTGGACATCTTCTCTGAGCTGTGGGTGAGAAAAGACATGATACCATTAGCAACAGTGCCCACTCTTGTTTCAGAGTGGTATTATATACCTTAGATAGGCTCGATAGGTGATTCTTTGCCATACATGCGTGACTTTTAATATTAATACATCTAAAGACTTAATTAGATTCTTAAAATCTAGAAATATTAATAATGCAACAACATGGTAGTGTGAATAAATTAAGCTAAGCCCACCTGGTGAGGTAGGAGGCAAACTAAATTCCAATCTCTAATAGATTCTAGAGAAAATAAACCTCTCAGGGCGGCACGATGGTGCAGTGTGTAGCGCTGCTGCCTCACAGTTGGGAGATCTGGGGACCTGGGTTCGCTTCCCGGGTCCTCCCTGCGTGGAGCTTGCATGTTCTCCCCGTGTCTGCGTGGGTTTCCTCCGGGCGCTCTGGTTTCCTCCCACAGTCCAAAGACATACAGGTTAGGTGGATTGGCGATTCTAAATTGGCCCTAGTGTGTGCTTGGTGTGTGGGTGTGTTTGTGTGTGTCCTGCGGTGGGTTGGCACTCTGCCCGGGATTGGTTCGTGCCCTGTGTTGGCTGGGATTGGCTCCAGCAGACCCCCGTGACCCTGTGTTCGGATTCAGCGGGTTGGAAAATGGATGGATGGATAAACCTCTCATGCTCATGCAGTTTTGGCCAAACTAGGCAGAAGTGAAAATGACAGCATCCATCCATCCATGTTCCAACCCGCTGAATCCGAACACAGGGTCACGGGGGTCTGCTGGATCCAATCCCATCCAACACAGGGCACAAGGCAGGAACCAATCCCAGGCAGGATGCCAACCCACCGCAGGACACACACAAACACACCAAGCCCAACTTAGAATCACCAATCCACCTAACCTGCATGTCTTTGGACTGTGGGAGGAAACCCACACAGACACGGGGAGAACATGCAAACTCCACGCAGGGAGGACCAGGGAAGCGAACCCAGGTCTCCCAACTGCGAGGCAACAGCGCTACCACTGCGCCACCATGCCACCGAAAGTGACAGCATCTTGAAGGCAATTGCCATATATATATTGCATGGAAGAGCATATGGATCGGGTCCTCCTTCATGTTTTGAGTACAGTCCAACACAGACATTATATTGAGGAGTGGGTGGGTCCCCATCGACTTCTGAGCCCTAGTTTTTGTTTATACTGCTTCTCTACAGCCCTAGGCGACCACCTTGTTCGCCTATATGGTAGAACCAACTCTGTATACACAACCATAATGTTAAAAATGCAGATCCTACTGGCCAACCAGCACCTACATGGACATTCTAAAATGTTCAGTAGTAAGTTCTGGTTTAGTGTCAGTGATATTAATGGGACTCAGTGTGACATTTTGTTTGATGTCAGGAATGATGTGTTCATTCTGGGGTTGGCATAACTGATACCATTTGAACAGAAGTGGGTCAGGATGAAAACAAAGGTATAATTCAAAAACAGGATCAGAGTTCACTTTTATTTGAAAATGTCCACAAATGCCTTGTCTGTGAAGCTGTACAAAAACACATGATGAAAGGGTCATAGACATTGATCTCATGTATGGGAACATGGAGATCTTGAAAACTGTCAGACTCTGACAGTGGCTTTCACTGATATAGATCAAGTGGACAGGGCGTTTGCTTCTCATACTTGCTTGAACCAATTAAGAGAGCGAATGACTTATGACATGATTTCATCTTTTCATCTCTTCATCATTTCATCTTCTCTATTGGTTTAGGTTTTGCATAATGTAAATATTGCATGATTTGTATTAGTCTGAATCTAAATGTGCTGCCAGGAAAATGTGATATAAAGGGAGTACAAAGCTGTTGTTTCAGCTAAAGCTGGCTAAGGTAGTGAGTGTGAGTCAGCAGACAAGGGAGCTGCAGCTGAAACTAAACTATTCCAGCCTTGTTTATATAATGTACCACGGAGGACATCTTGAAGAGCTAATTGAAAAACACTTTCCTGGTTATATTCTCCCCATGGGGACAAGAAATTAGATTATATTAGAGCTCCTTACTGTAGTGGGGTAAACACCATTTGGCAATGTTAGAAAAATACTAATCAATTGATTAAGGCAACAAAGTTATGACCACCCATCTGAAGTGATGCTCCACATTAGACTCATACTAAGACAAAGGGGCTTTGATACAAGAACTGAAAGCCTGCAAACAAAATGTGGAAGGTTCAGCGTGCATCCATGTGAGTGAGGCTATGCATTTTGAATACTGATATTTTGCAGTAATTTTCCAATAGTAGTTAGTGCTGCTGTGTTAGAAAATTTAACATCTTATTAAAGTAGGAAACATCCTCTAACAGGACAAATCAGTTATCGGGCAGGAGAAAAGCTGCTCATTGTATCTTTTAATTACTCTTCAGCAAAATACCTTAGAGGGAGCATTCTTCAAACACAGTCTGTTACAGCACGGACAGAATGATCAGCAAAACAAAGAATAGAGGTTCATTTATAAACCGTTGAATTTACATTTATTATCAATCATTGCAAACATTTATTCTGGTTGGTTTGTTGGTTTACACCCAAATTAATATTATAAAATAAAAGCCTATATCTTTTGTGAAAGGATCAGACTTGACACACTTAAAAAGGTTTGGGGCAGCCACCCGTATATTATCCCTAGCTGCAATGGGTTTGTTTTTCAGAGAGATGTGTCTCTAAAAACTGATGAAGGTTTGGAAAGAAGGCGGGTTTAAGTGATCAGACTGGACGTTACGTAGGGGAACCGGAAGTGACCTTCTTCTGACGTCAGTCTAGGTGCTGGAACCAGAAGTGACATTGTTCTAGGCACCTGGACCGGAAGTGACGTCTTCAATGCTGAGTCAGACAGGTTTTCCCATGGCTGGTCTGCAGAGATAACATGCATGATATAACCCAATTGTGCTTTACTCACTCAGAATATGGAACCAACTTAGAAAGCATTTTAAGATGGAAAATCTTTTATCTGTGGCACCTCTGCAAGAGAACCACCTCTTTCAACCCTCGCAAACATATCCAGTTTTTAATACCTGGAAAAGTTTTGGGATTAAAATGCTCAGAGATCTTTATATAGACAACATATTTGCATCTTTTGAACAATTACGTTCAAAATTCAACCTCCCAGCTACGCATTTCTTTCACTATCTTCAAATTAGAAATTTCGTTAAACAGAAAATGCCCGATTTCCCCCACCTCACACCCTCCACAATGCTGGAAAAAATACTGCTTAATTTCGAGGACTTAGACACCATTTCCGCATTATATAAAATCCTATTAGAGTCCCTAATAGGACATTGGGAAGAAGATCTCTTAATCAATATATCAGAAAAGGAGTGGAAGGTAGCAAAGCAGAGAATTCACTCGAGCTCCATATGCGCAAGCATAGAATTATTCAACTAAAAATTATATATCGAGCCCATCTGTCTCGCTTAAAACTGTCCAAAACGTTTCCAGGGCAAGATCCAACCTGCGAACGCTGCAACCAAGCTCCTGCCTCACTGGGTCACATGTTCTGGGCCTGCACCAAACTAACATCATTTTGGACAAAAATGTTAAATGCCTTTCAGACAGCCTTGGGGTCACAATTCCTCCTAACCCATTAACAGCTGTGTTCGGTGTTCTTCCAGATGAACTTGAAGTGGAGAAGGACAAGCAAACGGTGATTGCATTCACTACACTTTTGGTACGCAGACTTATTCTGTTAAATTGGAAGAATCCTAACTCTCCTCTGATAAGTCAGTGGGAAACCGATGTTTTATATTATTTGAAATTGGAAAAAATCAAATTCTCAGTTAGAGGATCTGTACAAAATTTTTTCAAAACCTGGCAGGATCTAATCAATATTATTTTAGAATAAGAGAAATAACTATTACCGCATTTAATTCCCTTCTCCATCTCTTATTTACCTATATATTTATTTCTCCCTTTCTTTTATTTATTGTTGCCTTATTAAAAAGCCCTAAGCAATTCTCCTTTGGCTTAGCTCTCCTTCTCAGGGTTGGGGTTTGATTTGTCTTCAATTTTGTTTGGTTATAAATTGATCTATTTGTATGGAATGATTACAATAAAAATTAATAAATAAAAAAAAAAAAAAAGAAAAAGAGATAACGTGTATGACACTTTATATATAATACGCTACTGTGGCTGTTCGTTTGTCTCTTCCGGATTTTAAATCACCTGTAGCTCGCAAACTGTTTGACCTATTGACCTGAAATTTGGAACACATACTGTATACTACACGATGTCTACTATACGCTTTTGGGGTGATGATTGACCTCCAAGGTTATGCCTCTTTTTATTTTTATTTTATTGTAGAATCAACTCTTGGCAGTAGCCAGCAGGGCGGCCATGCAGCACATGCATACAGGCACCGTTCTCATCCCTACCACTTTCGCCGTCACTTCCCCTACCTATTCATAATTTAAATCATTCTTGAGGCAGATTGAACACTTAAGTGTCAGCTTAAGTGAAAAATTAAAGAAAACATACTTAGTAATTGCAACACAAACACTGACTTAATCAGTCTTAACGTGAAAAGGTGCTGACGAAAGAAGAGAAGAAGCGGGCTGCTAGGGTGGAGAAAAGAAGAGCTGCTCAGGAAGCAGCAAGCACATCAACCTCTGAGCAAATGCTAAACGTACAGAGAAAGAGTATGAAAACTATGAATGTTCAAGTCAAGTGTATTCACTGCACGTTATCGTGCAGTATGCTGTTACTGGTTATAGTATATTCTGGTTCTTCATATACCTTTGAGTTGAGCCACCACCCTTGAAATCTCTGTGCCTCTAACAACTGTCCATTCTGGTTCTTTCCAAGACATCTGCTGATTTCTTAGTCATCTCTTAGTCATCTTTCAGTACATTTTGTCGATCACTTGATCATTATCTGGTTTCCTGATATGCCTGCAACAGTATCTGACATTTATTAACCCTTTATGCTATTTCTTTAAGATGAAAGCTATGTTACCCTAAAATTTTTCTTCCACACTGCTATCTTAGAGATCTGAGTTCATAGAGTTTGCACTGTGATAGATCCTCTGCTCCAGCCTGGGTTTGGTCCTACCTTATGCTGCAGTTGCTAGCATGTCCCTGAATCGAATTGACATTTGGAGAGTTACAATCACATTAGGTTGAAATGAGTGAGTCAATGGGGGCAACAGAAGACAAAGTGACTCCTGGGTGTGCCCACCAAAGGTGTCACAAAATGTGTCTAGATTAGGAGGCTGATGACTGTCTGTAACTTTGTCTGTTTTAATCAACCATCAAACCCCTAACAGTTAATAATAATAATAATAATAATAATAATAATAATAATAAATTTTATTTATATTGCACTTTATATTTTAGCAATCCCAAAGTGCTACAGAGTAAAAATAGAATAATAAAATAAAAAAAAAAAACAGAAGAGTCTATAAAATACTTTAACAAAATGACTTTCTAAAAAGATGAGTTTTTAGGTTTCGCTTAAAGGCCTCAGTCGACTGTGGGGCTCTCAGGTAATCAGGGAGGGCATTCCACAGCCTCGGCGCCACGGATGAAAACGCCCTGTCACCCATGCTGCTGAGCTTAGTTCTGGGGACTTGAAGAGTGTTAGTGTTTACAGAGCGGAGGGAACGTAAGGAGTTATGAGGGGTAAGGAGTTCCTGTAGATAAAGAGGGGCATGTCCATAAATGCACTGATGGGTAAGAAGGGAGACCCTGTACTCTATTCTGAATGAAACAGGGAGCCAGTGAAGGGTTTTCAGGATTGGGGTGATGTGATCATACTTTCGCACCCTCATCAGGATCCTGGCAGCGCTGTTCTGAATATACTGGAGTTTCTGGATACTCTTGCCAGGAATCCCAATGAGGAGTGCATTACAGTAATCCAGCCTGGAAGAGACAAAGGCATGGACGAGTTTCTCTGCATCTGCCAGGGTGAGTAATGGGCGGAGTTTGGCGATGTTCTTGAGATGGAAAAAAGATGACTTACAGAGATATTTGATGTGGGTGTCAAAAGTAAGTTGGGAGTCCATTCTAACACCCAAATTAGTAACAGATGTGGAAAGAGGAATATTTTGGCCAGAGAAAGTAATACTGGTGATGGTAGAAGAGCGAAGATGATGTGATGTACCAACTAAGATGGCTTCTGTTTCGGATCTGTTCAACTGAAGAAAATTGAGCCTCATCCATGCCTCTATCTCCTCCAGGCAGGTAGACAATGTAGATGTTGGCAGAGGAGCAGTAGAGGAGGTGGGAGTAGTCCTGAGGTAAAGCTGAGTGTCATCGGCATAGCAATGGAACGATAAACCCTGTCTGCCAATGATAGTTCCAAGGGGGAGCATGTAGATAGTAAAAAGGATAGGGCCCAGCACAGAGCCCTGTGGAACACCACAGGTGACGTTGTGGGTGTGGGACTTTGCGCTGCCAAGGGCGACATGCTCAGTTCTGCCAGTCAGATATGATGTAAACCAATTTAGAACAATTCCTGAGAGTCCAATAGTGTATTGCAGGCGGTGAAGAAGGATGTTATGGTCTATTGTGTCAAAAGCAGCTGTCAGGTCAAGGAGGATAAGTAGTGAAGGTGAACCAGTATCTGCCGTCATCAGAAGATCATTGGTGACCCTGACCAGGGCTGTTTCGGTGCTATGGCCAGGGCAAAAACCAGACTGAAACTTTTCAAACAGATTGTTCAGTTTGAGAAGATCGTGAAGTTGTGCTGCAACTATTTTTTCCAGAACTTTGGACAGAAACGGAAGATTGGAGATGGGCCTATAATTGGAGAGAACTTCAGGATCCAAGGTGGATTTTTTCAGTAGAGGTCTGATGACAGCAGTTTTTAGTGCAGAAGGAATATGGCCAGCCAGGAGGGACTGATTTATTATCCTGGTGATAAGTGGAGAGATGGCAGAAATGTTGGCCCTCAGCAAAGGTGAGGGGAAAGGGTCCAGGGAACTAGTAGACGGTTTCATTTTCCTGATGACATCCTCCACCTCTTCCCGTGTGGCAACAGAGAAAGAGCAAAGAGGATGGACAGTCTCAGACAATGAGTCAACAGTTGGGAAGGGCAAGATATCCTTGGTAGAGAGGTGTAAACGGATATTATCAACTTTTTGTTTAAAAAAGTTGATATACATGTTGCATCTGTCATCAGTGGTCTCAGAATGGGCAGGTAAAGGAGGTTTGAGAAGATGATTTATGGTTGAAAAAAGTTTTTTAGGGTTGCTGGAGCCATTTCTGATGATGGTGGAATAAAACTTGGACCGTGCAACCTTCAGAGCTTCTGCATACGCTCTCATGTGTTCTCTGTAAGCCTGTTTATGGACAGTCAGCCCAGAGGCCTTGAGCCGCCGCTCAAGGACACGCCCAGCCGCCTTCATTTTTCGCAGCTCGCAGGTATACCAAGGTGCTGAGCATGAGAATGAGACGGACCTAGATGTTAAAGGGGCGTGGAAGTCCAGGAGACTGCTCAGGGACTGGTTGTAAAAATCCACAAGGTCAGCAACAGAGAGGGAGCTGATAAAGTCAGAGGAGAGAAATGTAAGGTTCAAGGCCAAGGCATCCACATTGATATTCTTCAGATTTCTGAAGTAGATCTGTCGTTTTGGTTTGATACGGGAGGAGAAAAAGGGCAGCTCCAATGACACAACTTTGTGGTCTGAAATACCAAGATCAAATACCTGTAGATTCCTGATTGGGGCACAGTTTGAAATGACCAAGTCAAGAGTGTGACCCCTAGAATGTGTGGGAACATCAACATGTTGTTGTAGGTTGAGAGAATCTAGCAGCTCAAGAAAATCAGCAGTGAGATAACCTGTGGGATTGTCAACATGAATATTTATATCTCCTAAGATTATGATGTTGGCAGAAGTAGCACAGAGTGTTGTGAGAAGATCAGTCATTTCCGGAATAAAGGCAGAGTTGGGTTTTGGAGGTCGATAGATAAGGAGAACAGTCATGGGAAACGGGGGCTTACATTTAAATGCAAGGCACTCTCAGGAAGATATTGCAGGTATCGAGATAGGGGACAACCCCAGGTCCTGACGGTGGATAACAGCTAGTCCACCACCACGCCCAGTGCTGAGAGCTGCCTCCAAGTAACTGTAGCCAAGTGGACAGGCTTCATTTAAGGCAGAGTAAACCTCTGACTGGTGCCAGGTTTACCTTCTCCAGGAATAGTGTTGACCAGAGTCTTTGTTTTATTCCACTTACTTTCAAATTTCCATTTCACAATGATAATAGATTTATTTTGTCATGATTGTTACTAACTACCGTAAATACATTTTTGCTCTGTTTACTGTTTGATTAACTTAAGCTTTACTTTCATGTATGTAAATTATTTCACTTGCATTTTGGTTTCAAGCTTGTTACTATGCTTTGAGTCTGTACTTATTGAAAAGTGCTACTCAAAAATACATTGAATTGAATTGAAAAGATGGATTTTTACTTATAGAAAGCAAGGGACACTTCTCTTTTTTTTTTATATGACATTTCCTTTTTCCATTATAACAGCTTAACTATGATGCTGCAGATGCGCATTACATTTATGTGCCCTCCAATAAGGAAGAGCTACAATACATGTGATGTCTTCACATCTCTAATATAAAATGTGGAGACTCACATAAATTCACATCTGAACCTTGGAAAACACCAAAAGAAAAAGAAAGAACATTTTTAAAAACAAAAAATAATTAGTGCATTGTTTGGTAACGGCTTTGGAAAAAAATGTTCAGACTTAAATTTTGGATAACATGTTGGTATGGGTCATTTAGTCCTTGAGCCTTCAGCCTGTGATTTGTCTACTCTTTTGATCTTCCCAAAAGACACTATGTCATTTCTCTGCAGTAATAAGATCTGCATGTCTTTTTGAATATGTTTAGATTTTAAATTACCATTACAGTTCTCTTTGGTAGGACTGGCCTAAATCAGGCCTTTATAGTGACAGTATTCATATAGCGAACCTTGATTCTCCCTATCATTAAATTTAATTACAATTTAATCACAAATTACAGTACTAGGGTGTTGTACCGTGTTAGCCATTATGAATGTAGAGAAAAGCCAAGCAAAATGACACCTTTTAGTTAGCCAATAAAAGGTGTCATTTTGCTTGGCTTTTCTCTACAATCACAAATTACAGCAATTCATTTTTCACTCTTGAAACCTTCATGTTTGCATATCTTATACATCAGACAAGAACAAACTCTGGGGTTCTTTTCTCATGGATTCTACTCAACAAAATGCCTACAACTCACACAATAGCCTCAACAAATTTATTGAGAAAAATATGCAAATATGAAGAAAATCAAACAGTGAACAAATACCTTTTTCACTGCACTGGCTAATGTTTTTGGGATGCTAAAGGCCAGAGGAGTTTCTTTATTGCAGAGAATTGTTGGTTTTCAGAACATTATGCAGATACAGATGTTCATTTATACTTAAAAATACATGAACACAATAAAAATAGTATCATTATAACCAATTATTAAATAGGACGACACTGAACTCGATTTACCAAGTTTGAAAATGGATGGTTTCACTGAGATATGTCAGCATCTTCTCCATTTTTCCAGGCATCTCGTCATGAGGTGACCTTTTTAAAGAAGCTCTCTCTCTCTTCTTTCTCTCTTTTTTAATGAATGTTATTAATTAATAATGTTAAGATTTTACTTCTGGCTTGTTACTTGTTATTGGAATTTGCACATTACAATTAAAGCCAATTTGTTTGATCTAGATCTTGAAATACAGTCTGAATTCGTCCACATTACTGCCTAGGAGGAGGGTAACATCATCCTGTTGATGTTTATTTTTAAACTCGGCAAATGAAATGATTTATTCTGATAGCAAGACTCTAAATGTGAATTACTTTGAGCAAGCATCTAATGGCATGTTCGTTTTGCTCTATCCAAACACTAATGCCTTTAAAATGTGCAACTGAACAGGTCTGACTATCTTATTGACATCTACAACCCTGTTATTGTATTCAAGTCAGAACTGTCTTATGTGTTTCTCTGCTTTCTTAAGCATCTGTAAAGTTTTAATTTCCCCTTGGGGACTATCTATCTATCTATCTATCTATCTATCTATCTATCTATCTATCTATCTATCTATCTATCTATCTATCTATCTATCTATCTATCTATCTATCTATCTATCTATCTATCTATCTATCGATTGTCAATATGAATTATAACTTACCAACTGCAGATCTGAATAAAAAAAACAAAGCCATGGATCCAAATGTGCATTGCACATCTACACTTTTAACTGTACGCACTATGGATTGTATTTCATCTTTAGAGTTTTTTATGTTGATGTCAGACACCATAGCAGACCTGAAGCAGGGTAAGCATTGGAGTGAAAGATGGCATGAGTGATATGATGGTACATCAGACAGCACTGTTATTTTTCTTGGACCAAGGTTTCATTCTGGTTTGGGATTTCTTCTACTCAGACTTTTCTAGGTCTTATTGTGCTTTCTTCAAGTCCCCTATCACCTCACAGAGAGTGTGTGTTCTGTACCGAACTGTCTTCCTTGCTGCTTTGTAAAGTTTACACACTCTACAAACTTAAATTGGATCAACTGGCTAAAAAGTGAATTAATGTATCATTGAACAATTGGTACATATTCTTGGATTTGTAGACTGAGGTGTTTAATATCTTTCTTAGAAAAATGTCAATGTTTACAGATACACATGAGCAGACATACTATTCTTCAGAGTATGACCTGAAGCCAGTGATGGCCACTGTTTATCTGTAGATTGAACTCTGACTTGAGGCCCTAAGTATTGTGCTATTTGGGAAACAAAAATGCACCCTGAAGTAAGTGCTGCATAATTATGAGAAGAGGCTTCAAATCAGGCCAACAAGCCTCAGATGGATTAAGAAGGTTTAAAAACCGATGGATAGGTGAGCTTCATATCTCCACATGAAACATAGTAGCATAATTATGCTAGTAGGAGGTAGCATGCAAAAATGATGATTGACAGCCTTAGAGTACAAAAAGAAAAGTAGAAAGAGAGTAAAAGGAAGGTGCACACATTGGAAGCAAAAAGCAGACAGTTTTAATTACAAATAATTGATGGATGCGTTTTCCTTTTGATTCTTGCCATGTTTGTTCAATATGGTATGAAAATAAGCCTCTGACTGTGATCTTTAAAAACGGTGGTATGTTATGTAAGAATTTCACTGTATTCTGTACATGCGACAACAGTGGCCAGATAAACTGTAAACCTATGCTATTTGTACAAGTCTGGGTTTTCACTATTGCTACCCTGATGTCTCATTGTCAGTTTGAGGAATAGTTTTGATCATACATTACATTAAATTTTTATATAAGTGTGTACTGTTTTAGGCTCTTTCATTAATTGAAATAAATTAATAAATGGGTAAGAAAAACTGGTGCCACAATTCTTCTCGGTGGTGCCTTGAAGCTACAAGGACTCAAGTTTAATTCCTGACACTGTTACAGTTTGTGTGGATTTTATATGCTGTTTCATGTTGTCCATTTGGGTTTGTTACAGATCCACAAGTTTCCTCCTCCACTTTAAGCATATCTATTGCAACCCTGAAATTTATGGATAATAAATATATGGTTGATAGGAAATGGTCGATTCAGGGTGACCCATAACACAGGAGCTCTTAACTCACACTAATGAGCTACGTTGATGGAAGACCCCATAACAGCACTCCCAATGGTAAAGCTATTGGTCTACAATTTGCAGCATCGAGTTTCAAAGAAAAAGTGTAAACCAATAGCATCTCATTGATTCGGGAAATTATTGAAGTCAAAACATGTATAAACATAGACGAAGATGATCAATTCATAGCAGACCTTGTTAATTTTGTATCGATTTTATAAACTATCCTCTACTCCATTTTTATATCTCAGTAATGACTGAGTGATTGGTGTTACTCTTATTAGTGGACCAAAGACTTGCTTTTTAGTATATCTTAAGTGGTTTAGCTATGGGGCCAAGTTATCCACAATAGGACCCATCATGAAGCAACACTTTGATACAAAGAGAATTTTTGGGGACCCTATAAAAATTATAAATCTTTTGAGACAGCCTAGATGTTTTCAGTGTGTCTGCTATGAAAGTCTATTGTCATACGTAATCCCTCAGGTCAATCAGGTAACGGTGGAAAAAAGCAAACTAGCATTCAAGAAACATGTTTAAACTGGCATTTACTTTATTCTATAAAGGCAAATATTTTTCTCCGATCGTTTACTGTTCTCTGATGTTTAGACCAATGATTTTGACTTTGTCTTGTATATTATAACATGCATGCTTGATGTAAAAGGAAATAAAAAAAATCAATGCAGGCAAGCAATCTGCCTGTCTACATATCAGCAAATGAGTTACTACTTCAATGAAGTATTAACTTTGTCCTGGTGGGTATTGGAAGCTACTGGTTCACAGCATGCTGCTCCATCCTAGCTAATAAGTTATATAAATTGACAGTCTTTCCAGAAGGGATATCAGTTGTGATCATGGAGGGCTGCAGTGGTTGCAGATGTGTTTTGCTCCAATCTTTACCCAAGTTAGAAGCCAATTCAGGCTTTAAATGGAACTCATCATTTAAGCCTATGGCTTATTAGCACTCTAAGCCTACCATGGCAGACAGTTCATATAATTTAGAATTTTTTGAGGATACCATCTAAATGGCCACAACAGATTAGTACTTCTCAGTCCTTTGCTTTTTAATCACTGATTCTTTATAAATGCTTTAGTGATGAATACACACAGACACAAATAGGATTATGTTTTGTAGTGACCTTTTGTTTTCCTTATCATTTGTGTCTCATTTTAATCAGGTGTTGGTGAATATAACACGAATTCAGTTAAAAACTGCAGCTGTTTTAGGGTTGATGGTCCTTAATCTTAAGATGCTTCTTTATGGTCTTATAACATATACTAGCATAGCGAGAAGCCTGTTTACTAAAATAGGATTAATGGTAAGTCTGTTTGTTTCAATCGCATCATACATTTTTGAATCCTGTCAACCAGATATGCATTAACTCTCTTTTTCTTTTTCATTGGACATTCTAGCCATTACATTCTTCTTTCTTTGTGCTTCTTGTTGCCTTTCTTCATTAGACATTCCAGGGGTCTCATTTATAAAACTTTTCATGGATTCCTGTGCATGGCAGAAAAAAAACACAGGAAAATGTTTACATAAAACAAAAAATCAGATTTATAAACCCTGGCACACACACATTTCTATGCATCTTACCCTTTATAAATCACAGTCACCTTGTAACTGTGTATACGTGAACACGCCTCAATGCTAATCAGCCTCATACATATGCAGTCACAATGGCTGGTAGAGCAGCCTTCCTCTTGAGGCAATGACATCCCACCACAAGCGCACTGCAAGATAATGCACAACATTATAGCGCTTCTACTATGTATACTGAGGGTTCAGGAAAGGCATAAGTCACCTGCTATCTATCTATCTATCTATCTATCTATCTATCTATCTATCTATCTATCTATCTATCTATCTATCTATCTATCTATCTATCTATCTATCTATCTACTGTATATATATATATATATATATATATAGCAAGAGAGAGAGAAGACTGTCAGATTCTTTAATTTCAATTCAGCCTATCTTGGCAGCATCAGGACCAAGGAAAGGGACAGACCTGGACAATCCACCTTAGGGCAATTTGTAAATGGCAATTCCCCTAGCCTGCACATCTTTTGTGATTTGGGAAGGAAAAAGTTGTACTTAGAAGAAAACCCGAGCAAACATTGGGAGAATGTACAAACTTCACACAACTTTTGTGGCCTGACTCGGCAGGAAAACAGGATAATGAATTTCTGAGTAAAACGGGAAAAGCGGGCAAAAGGTAAAACAAAAGAATATAAAAATAAATCGTAGTGACTGAAACCCAGATGAGAAGCAAAATCGTCAAAAAAAAAGGCAAAAAACAGGCAAAACTACAAGATTAAATAGACAATCAATCAAAAGGAAGCAAAGATTTATCGGCAGATTGGATAAGGTTCACGGCAAAGGCAGACCTTTTATGCTGGTTGCTGATTAAGTCAAGGTCACAACCCCAGAGACTCTGCCCCTAGAAACGAGGGTTGTGACCCTGACAACAGTACACAATATGGCTTCTCTTAAAGCATCAATTTCCAGCCTAAATCATGACATTTTGGGCACAGGATTTGACAAAGTTAAGATGCTGGACTTTAAAGCTGCCGCACTAGCTACTTCGCTACTGTGCCCTTATGCCCCCAACCACCTAAAGTTTATGTGAAGGAAAATCAACTTACATTAACAACAATAATTGTTAATGAAAAGTTTGAGTAACCTTGGCCCTCTGGAAACTGAGTTTGAAGACCACTGTGCTACACAATCGAGGTTGAGGTGAAATTCACATTTGCTATCTGGTAATCTGTTTCATTCATAAATATATTTAGCACCTGCAAAGTAAAGGTTTCACTATTTAATATTGGAATGGACTGCCCTTTTTTTATAGATTCCATCTTTCTCATTATTATTGTATATATTTTCCTCCCACAACCCAGACACGTGCTGTGTCATGATGATTTAGACATATGAATTGAAACAATGTGTTTCTGTATGCCATACATGACACTGGCATGCTGGTGCAGGCCATTTGCTGCTTTGATAGGATCTTGATACCTCAAACCCCAAATAGGCAAATGGATGAATTTATTAATTTTATACCTAATGTTGTTCAGACTTTGTAAAGTCATTTCACAGCCATGTTGCAAAAATGAATTTTCCTTATACTAGTGCAGTTTGTTACAGGACAAACACTCCAAATATCAATCCTGTGGTTTCAAAAGTAATTATGCAGGCCGGATTTCTGCTTAATTAGGAAAAGGATGTCATTTACTCACTTGGCCTAATTGAGTGTAAAATTCAAATTTCAATCGATGGAGAAGCCTTTAATCAAGTAGAAGTGTTAGTAATGAGCACTTGTCAGTTCACAGCCATCCCAGAGTCTGCCGCTGTTGGCAGGTTCAGCTAATCCTGACGTGCTGTTTTTTTTACAAGGATTGTAAGGGATAAAGAAGTAAGCAAAACCATACAAATCATCCAAAATCCATTTTCAAGTTGAAAGCAATTATTTTCACCATTTTATTTGATACATTGTGCCCCTTATGACACCCATGACAGTAACACAAGTGCTATAACTAGAAAAAGAAGCAACCCTAAGCATTTGCTACTCTATCACAGTTGCACCCAATGGTGTATTTAGCTCTGCACTTTCTTGGTTTTATATGAAGGTGGTTTGAATGTGTGTGCTCATCCAGGACTGATTTCTCAATGATTGTGAAAGGAAACTCTTAATTTATTTATTTGCTAGGCACATAGACAGATAATAGAATAATTAAGAAATGTTTGCTATCTTTTGCCCTACATGTACCTCTGTATTTGCATGTGTGAAGTCTCTTCACCGGCACTCCCTCTCTCAAGCATGTTCTTATAAGGCTGGCTTCTCAGTCTCTGTCATTATTTTTAAGATGCCTTTCTCATCTCCTGTCTGTTTTTGTGATGGCCGTCTTTGAAGGTAACAGTCTCAAAATGCGTCATGCCCCTTTACTCCTCTTCATGTGTCTCACACTTCCTCTTTCGTTGCGTTACCAAAGACAAATGAACAATCACACCAAAGTCAAACTGACCAATCAGATTACTCAGAGAGACTAGACACACAAACCCTAGTGTTAATTAAACAGTAAATTTTTGCATTGTGTTCTCTTTGTGTTGTGCTGTAGAACGCTGTAACAAGTTTACTTGTTAAATACAAATTACAAATTTTACAAGTAGCATGATGTACACACAAACTAAAAATTAGGTTAAAGGCACAGTATAACAAAGAAATTTTTAATTGATTAACACAAATGGATCCTAGCAATACTTGCCCACTCATGTTATCAAGTTATATGGCCTGCTGGCAATGAAGGAGAGGAAAGATAAAAACTCCAAGCTGCAGTATCACTGGAGAAAATAAACTTCTGGGGGTCTACAGTTAGTTATAACAAAGACAGACAGGGTCATAGTCCTGGCTAATCACAACCCTGTCTTCCTGCTGTCTTAAAATGGAAAAGGCCATTTCATGGACTTGAGGGAGGGATCTCAGTTCTAGCATGACTATCTTTCCAAAAATTGTATTAATTTACTTATTTGTTTAATTGTTTGTATATTGTTTTCTTTATTTGCCAGATAACATCAGAAAACCTATCCACAGTCCCATTAATTTCTTTACCTACTTTTGATGGTCTGGATTATGGACAGGCAACAATGGAGTAAACATATAGTCACACATTTAGACAACAGCAAATTAAAGTCAGCCTTGTGTCTAGAGAAAACCCATGGTGCATAAGGAGGAAATGGTGACTCCACATAGATGTTCCTCTGCCTGGAACTGAGCTAGGAAATGAAGGTTACACATTGATGTTAGATGAGACCCTGCAGCCCTGAACCAAATTATAGCGGTTTGAGACTGAATGGAAGAATCTGTGAATGAATGGATGTCAGAATAGGAGAGGTACTGCAATAACCAGGGAATTATTTTTAAATTAGGGACCAGATCTACATGTAAGACCCATCCACGCTTTATTACCATATATACTCACGTTTATGTTTTCCCACTGATAAGTCAGGGCTTGAGTTTACTTTATGATATCTGGTATTTTATAATGTCGGTCGTATAAGTTGAATGCAGAATACTCGTGTTATTAGTCCAAGAGATTATAATATGCTAACACCCACCAGAGAGAGTAACCATGGAGCACATTGCCTTTTTTTCTATGTTTTGTGCCTACGTGACCAACATGGTAATACCCGAACTATTCCAAAGCAACATTTGCGCTGTTTTGTGTTTTTTGTATCTCACACCCTCATACACTTTTATTGTAAGAACATCCCTTTTCTACGATGGAGTATTCGATCAGAAGAAAATATGAAGCTGGCTTTAAATTAAAAGTCGTTGAAGTGGCGAAAGAAATTGGTAACTGCGCTGCTGCAACAAAATTTGATGTGTCTGAGAAACTGGTGCAAGATTGGAGGAAGCCTGAAGATGTAAAAAAAAAATTAAGTGCCGCATTTTTGAACGGGCGTTTAAGTCGGGATCTGACTTTATGATCGATTTTCAGGTTTCAATACCCCACTTATATTCGAGTATATACGGTACTTGTTAATAGCTGTCCGTACTTCAGGAGTCATCAAATCTGGTTCTGGAGAGCCACAGTGGATGCAGGCTTTTGACTTCTGATTTCTTAATAAGAAGCAAATTTTTCATTAAGCTACATTTTTGTTAACTCACTTATTAAGATTCCCAATTCTAAATCGCATCTTTTAGTCCTAAACAGTGGCACACACTTTTTTTTAATTGTTTTTCATTTTTTTAACCAGCTGCCAAGTAACAATGAGATGCAAATGATAAAAAAGCCAGCAGCACACCATCTGTCTTAGTCACATTTATACCTGTCTGTTAAAAAATGTCTGTTTTAATAAAATATTTTAAAAAAATACAATTAAAATAAGTGAATGGTTGATTTTGGGTTTGTTAAGGTTGACTTGATTGTCTATAGTGTTACTTTCATTGTTGTTAAAGTAAGTCTTGATTGTATTGAATGTTAATTTCTTTAAATAAAATCTACAAAAAAGAAGTGAAGGACTGGGCCACAAATAATTTGGATAACATTCTTCCCAAAGAAAAATCAACAATCTAAGGCTGACCTGTCATAGAAGAATGAAAGCCATAAATTAAATAATGAGTTTGTTATCAATCAAATCTTGCCTTTTAATTAAGAAATGATGCTGTGACCTGCAGCCTCCAGGATCGAACTCAAGAAACATTACTATAAACTGTAAGTGTTTGTTGAGGAAACCACTTGACCATCTTGTGTTTTGGTTACAAGCACAAATAACTGCAATGAATACTAATTTTATAAGACACACTGAGTAAAGGTATCTGCCAAATTCACTGTGGTAACAATAATACTAATAACCCAAAGCTGAATACCTACCCTCAAATATTGTATTGCTTAACCTTGTTTACTGACATAGCGGGGGTTACCAAGGCTATAAAAATACATTGCGAGTTGCCCTATGAAGCTATTTAATTGAATTACATGTGAATTCATGCCCCAGTGGCCTAATCAGAATATCTTAATAGAAAAAAGTGTGTATTTTAAAAACACATCTAAATCAATTTAAGTGCTAAATAAGATATGTGGTTAAAAAAAAAACAAAAAAATAAAACCCCAGCATTTTGATCATCCAACTGCAACTCCAGGGATTTCGTGTGTTGGGTTCTAATTGAAAAGTAATTGGTGTTCTGCCTTGAAAGGATTACAGCTGTTGTTCTAGGGGATCGTGTGCGATTTAACATGTAATAGTTATTGATCTGTTTATTAGCTTTCTGGCTTTTTTTTCCTCTTGAATTTGTGCTGTCATTTGCTAAAAGCGGGCAAGCATTTTTCACTCTATTGGCAGAACAGTGAGGTATACACCACTGAGCTCTCTTTCTCTCTTTAGCAGGTTGACACAATGCCATTGCTGAATTATATTTCAGGGAGCAGGTCCTTGCTGACTCATCAGTTTCAATTAGTTTTTCCCAGCCTGGCTTTCCGCAGCCAAGCCTTTTAAACACATGAGATGCCTATGTGAGACAACACTAATCTTGTTGAACTGCTTATTAACACCCATTCTGGAACCGGTGGCCAAGAAGTAATTTGTGCATAATATCCAAAGGTTTGCTGACTTGATAACAACTTAACCAAAGAGGCTTAAAGTAATGAGATGGCAGATTCTCCTTGTGAGTGTTTGGCTGCAGAAGCTCCTGACTGACTATTGTGTTGCTTCTTGCCATCTGTGTGTGTTAAAAGCGTGTGGGGTCCTCAGCTGATCTAAGGTAGTGTTTCTGAATCCCAGCCCTGAGGGACCTCCCACACTGCAAATGTTTGACCTAATCAGTAAGTCATTTTAAATAGATAGATAGATAGATAGATAGATAGATAGATAGATAGATAGATAGATAGATAGATAGATAGATAGATAGATAGATACTTTATTAATCCCAAGGGGAAGTTCACATGGGCGGCACGGTGGCGCAGTGGGTAGCACTGCTGCCTCGCAGTTGGGAGACCTGGGGACCCGGGTTCGCTTCCCGGGCCCTCCCTGCGTTGAGTTTGCATGTTCTCCCCGTGTCTGCGTGGGTTTCCTCCGGGCACTCCGGTTTCCTCCCACAGTCCAAAGACATGCTGGTTAGGTGGATTGGCGATTCTAAATTGTCCTTGGTGTGTGGGTGTGTTTGTGTGTGTCCTGCAGTGGGTTGGCACCCTGCCCGGGATTGGTTCCTGCCTTGTGCCCTGTGTTGGCTGGGATTGGCTCCAGCAGACCCCTGTGTTAGGATTCAGCGGGTTGGAAAATGGATGGATGGATGGAAATTCACATAGTCCAGCAGCAGCATACTGATAAAGAAAATATTAAATTAAAGAGTGATAACAATGCAGGTATGCTAAATTAGCTTCTCTTTTTCTTTATTCAAGAAATTCTCAAAATAGTTGTATTTTTGCCATAGCTTTAAAGCTTACTTATCTTTTGTCATTTTCCTATTAATTCACCCTTTTCTATGGATTTTACTCCCTTAATTATATTCTAATGGTGACAATTTAATGACAAGCAGAGTACACTTAGGGTGAAATGACGCTAAATGATGAAAGGCTGCAACTACTTTAGTTTCAGACCCACCAGCTAGTGGCATCACTAGGGTTGTTGTCACATAGTGCGGTAAGCAAGGTCTAATTAAGCCCCTACAGGCCGCTGGGTGACTTGATGAATACAACTCCTTTACAGAGAGTTGATCATACTTTAAAGAATGCAGCACATTGACAATCAGCATTTTAATGTTGACACTTGATCGTTTCATCGAGTATTATTCCCTTCGGTGAATTAAGCCTGTGGACGGTGTTCCTCTTGGTGATTTCAGCCCATGAACACTCGATCATTTCATCAGAATTTTATAGACAGTATAAGAGAAGGACAAGACGACGATAAAGAGTTGGGTTACCAGCCTGGTGACCCTGTATAATTGAAGGTTTGTATACAAACAGAGCACGCAGTAAGTTGCGGAAATGTCTTTTCAGCCATGAGTTCAAAACAGAACTAACAAAGATGGCAGAGCTTCTGGTTTTGAGTCTTTCCGGCAGTGGGAAGCAAGTCTAGCTGGACACTGGAAGTTATGTCACAGGTGTTATAGCCATCAAGGAATTGAAAAGGCATTAAGGCACACTGCCAAACCCTGTCACTAGAGCTCTTCAGCTGTCCCCCATGCACATGTGAATGACAACAGTCATTTGGGTGTCACCCCCTCTGATGATGGCACCCTTCTAGTGATGGCACTGCCACCAGCATGATCTTTAGGAAAGGATGGCTTAAATAACCAGAACACTTGGAAAAACAGAATGAAAGTCATAATGATAATGATGTTGAACATATTAAATTCCAACATAAAAAACACAAAATTATTCCTATGTAACATATTTAAATGTTTGATACATTCGTCTGTTTGTTGTTTTTTCTCCAGCATCTCTACCCTGGAGATGTTTTCATTTTTTCTGTCCTCTCTAGTCATCTGACCATAGCATTGAACATATCATTAGAGACAATAAGGACTCTATGACTTGTACGTCTGTGTTATGTAAGTCAATATTAATTTATTCTTATTTACTAATTTTGGAAGGCCATTTATATATTTCTATTCTGATCCGTATTTATGTTATTTTTCTTTTATTGAAACTTTTTTTTATTTGATATCTTGCAAAGTTTTATCTACATTTTTTTTAAGAAAATGTGCTATAGAAATAATTACCAAATACAGTTATGTATTTTCTGGATGGACATCAAAATATAGAAACTAAAAGCAGCAGTTTGCTTAGTGATAAGCATTTTCAGCCACATTGAGATGGCCAACATAAAACATTTAAATGTAGCGCTTCTCATTTTTTTTACCGAAACATTCATTTTAATTATAATCTATAACTAGAACATCCCATTTCTGGTTTATGTGATCAAGTTCCAACTTACAGAAGAAAAGTTGCCACCCCAGCCGCCTACTGTATTGTGACTGTAGCGATGGAGGCGTATCTTCTAGATGCTGCCTGCTGGACCCAAACAAGCTCACACTTTGTAATTTCACAGTCTGCTGCATTTGGAGTATTCCTATTTATGTAAGTTTAAAATTCTTGTGTTCATACTTAGCATTGGGACATTTAATACATAGTGCAGTAATTTTCACAGCTTTTGTTTACAAAGGTGCTGGTGCAGAACATGACTATGTGACTAGAGCTTGGGTTGATTGTGAAAAATGGCATTAATTATTTTATCTTTTTGTTATCCTTGCCTGGTGTAAAGTTTATCCAGTCCTTCCAACATTCAATTCACTTATCCATTCGATTTCTGAGCCCACTTAATCTAATACAGAGTCGTGAGACTTCAGAGCCATAGCCCATCCATGAAGGAACCCAAGGCTGGGTTTAGCTGGGATAGGATACACTCACAATGGGTCAATTTTGAGTTGCAAATGAATGTGCCATTGGCATACAAAGGCAAACCAGAGTACCTAGAGAAAACTCTCAAAGACATTGAAATGACATGTAAAATCCTCACAGTGACTAGGATTCTGTGTCATTGTGCCACTCTCCTACTTGGCATAGCCAGTTTTCCTTTTCATCCTTGTTTATCTTTATGCTATGCTAGTGCCATCTTAGCCCTTAATGTTCCTTGCAGACTGTACAGCTTCTCACAATAGTAAAATATTTCTGACAGAGGAATGACATGTAAAATCCACACAGCGACTAGTACACTGTGTCATTGTGCTGCTCTCCTACTTGGCATAGCCTGTGGTACCCGTGCTGTTTTTCTGCAGCATGCCGGTTTCTGGTGTAGGAATTAATGCGAAAAAGACAAAGTCTCAAATGCAAATGGCACTCTTAAGAAATCCAAGAAAACAATTTAAGATGCCTGCAATTCACTTTTACCAATTTAGAAAAACATTGCATTGCAAACTGTTTAAAGTGTTGTGTAAAATTTGCTTTTATCCATGCTGTTTAAAGCTTTGAAATTGTAATGTTGTTATCATACAATAGAACACTCTGCCTTCTCTTTTATGGTGATGCTATGCTATGATGTTCTGGTATGTCTTTATTTGTTTCGTATACTGCCTTGTGATAGTGTTCAAATCAAAATGTAAGATAAAGGTAAGATCGATAGAAATTCTCAAAAGAATTGATGGCAGCAGTCAAAAATCTGTTATAGATTAAAGAAAAACAAGTAGTTACTATTCCACAATGTTTGTACTCCACTACATGCTTAGCCATTTTGTTTTACACCAATGGGTATCTGTGTGTTCCTGAAGGTGCCCACTGCTGGACTGGTGTCACATCCAGGGTTTGTTTCTACCTTGTTCTAATGGTTCTGGAATAAGACACCTATCTATCACACCCTGTAATGGAATATAAGGGTTTAAAGAATAGAAGAATGGATATAAAATAATTGTGATTATTATCCGATTTTAAAAACTTGCACAATATTTAAAAAAATAGAAAGTAAATTATAATTATGCAAAGGCAAGAAGATGACTTCCCACCAAAACATTTAAAACAAGTTCCAACAATATTTCCTATAACCTCTGCAATTGTGGTTAATTATAAAATAGAAGTCCCCAAAGGTGTAAAGCCATTTATCATTCTGCTGCCAATGTTTAGTTTTCTGATTTTTTTCATTCACCAACATACTTATTCTCAGAGCCAGATGTGAATATGTGTCTTTATGGCTACTGGTAGATGCCTTCAGGATAACAATATAAAACAGTGAACTTGGTTTACCATCTGTGTGCTCTCCAAAACTGGCAACGCCCAGGAACAGCAGCTTTCTGACCATTCTGACTGTTTACTAACAACAAAAGGGTTTCACTCAAATTCAGACCCTCAGAATTGTTTTTCACTTGTCCTATACTTACTAGCCATGTCAGGTTCCTTGGTACGACTATACGTCAGTAATTTTTGTTTCAGATTTATATTTTAATAGAATAACAGGCAAGTATTGTATACTGTATTCCCACACCAGGGATACCTGACAACAAAGGAAATAACAAAGCAAAACCCATGCAAACACTCATAATGACAGGGCCCCCTGGTGGCCAGCTCACACTAATGAATGATGGAGCTGCGCATTAATCAGTATGGGTTAGCTTTTCTGCACAGACTGCACTTGTTCATACAATAGTAAAATAATTCAGGTTTTTCTTTTGAAAAATGTTCTTGACAAATGTCTGTTATAGCCAATTTTGGCATTGTCTTCCTAGAACTTTGATTTTAAAAAGTGGAGATCACAAATCTGAAGTAGCCTATATAATAATATTATGTTATATTCACACTATCTGTGCTAAAATCACAAGCTGTCATATACAATTGTGATCATGTTTTCATTCACTTAGTGTTTACGATTTTTTAAAATTCAGCCTGCCTGGTGGCACCGCTAAGTCAAATCTGGGGACATTTCTCCTGGAGTTGTATGGAGAGAACTTGTCTTTTTACTTGGTGGGTTCTATTGTTCCCCCACTCAATTCATGACATTAAACACTTTATGGACACAGCTTCTAATAACTACTTTAAATAGAATCTATTCATGTTTTTCCATACCCCTCACTTCCCCAACATCCTGGAGATTTCTTCTAGTGGTAGGGCTGTCACTCACCCAGAGCAGAGATGTCTGCTAGATATTATCAGGATGCCATCACTAAATATGTTAAGCTCCTTGGCTGTTATTTCATGACCAAGTGGATAATATTTAGTACTGAGAACTCTCAGTATAACTCCTGAGTCAGTGTGGTGTTTTGAACAGTAGAACCACTGTCTCTAAGAAGATCAATAGCTGTTTGGTACATCAGTTTATTGAATTGAGGTGACCACCAGTAATTATGAGTAAAACAACTTGCATAAATTTGAATGAGTGAACTGACAGTTTCTTCCTATACATGATAGTGTGTTTTAGTATGTCTTCATGTGGAAAATATGCAGCTTGTCACATTTTTAAAAAAGTACTGCACTCATCCAAGGGTTATGAGAACAATAGGTTTAAGCAGAATTGATTTTACCTGTTAGGTATGGATCATATGCTTCATGCAGCTGTAAAAACAGAACACAGATCAATAGAGAAGTGGGAATGAGGTTTAGGGAGCAATATTCATTTTTTCCACTCAAAAAACACTTGTGTGTTTCTCCATTCCAAACTTGTCTGTGAATCAAATTATAGCATCAGCTTCTTGAAACATGCTTGTTTTTCCAAAAACTAAATCCATAGCTCTGAACCTAGAGCTTAAGAGCATCCCTACACCCTGTATATAGCCTCTTTTGTTGGGTCAATCCAAAGATAATGCTGGTCAGCAAACATTGTTCCAGATCCAGTCAGACATTTTGCAATACCAAGGTCTCCAGTCCATGTGAATCAGACCTGCACATGTTATTCACCTGATTCAGAAAAGTGCTATTTTTTTTGTGCCAATTTGGCCATATTAACCCTTTAAGGGACACACAGTGATGAACAAATGACAAACATAGTATCAATGGATCATGAAATTACCAACTTGACCTGTACAGTGTGCCTTATTTTTGGAACTTTCATTAGGCATTCCCAACAAACATACAATATGACAAAATGCTGCTTAGACTAACACAAAGGTATTTTAAAGTAAAGAATATTTTAAACCCCCAAAGCTACAATAAAATACACATTAACAATGTATATTAAAACCTTTGTAAAAGCAAACTGTGGTTTATTGCCGACTCTGAAAACTAAGAGCAGATTTGAGGCTTCCAATCAAAGAAGGAATGCAATTAACGAAAGGAATCAGCCTCCGATTCAAAAATTGGTTAACATAAAAACCATTAGCCACAGTGTTCCCTCAGGACGAGGGTTAAAACCCACTGCTACAGGAAGTGAAATTCCTTGTAGCTGGGAAAATTAAAAAATGCACAAATATGCTGATCTGCCTTAGTAATTAATTTAATTATTATGCTGGTATGCTATGTTTAATGTCTTCTAGATTTTACCTCCAGTGGCCATTACATTTCTTGAAATTTCACTTTTTTGAAGAATGAAGTCAACCTTATTTGCTCTCCTAGTCTTACGAGGTGTGATCAAAAAATACGGTGAATGTTTTAAAAAAAGAAATGTTTATTTCAGTAAAAGATTTACAACTACTAGTCACCCTCAAAATACTCTCCTCCACATCGAAAGCACTGATCCCAATGCTCCTGCTACTTTGAGAAGCAGTTCTGGAAGTTTTCTTTTGAGAGTGTCCTTAGTTGGGTTGTCATGGCTGCCTGAATGTCCTCAATGAATTGAAATTGTTTGCCTTTCATGGTCATTTTCAATTTAGGGAACAGCTAGAAGTCGCACGATGCCAGATCCAGCAAATAAGGCGGATGCAGACTCAGCGTAATGTTTTTATTCGACAGAAATTGTCTTACTAGAAGGGATGTGTGACAAGGAGCGTTGTCATGATGAAGAATGAAACCGTTTCAACATTTTCCTTGGTTATTGATGTTGAAGGACGTCCTCTTTTCTCGTCTTCAACTGAGTCAGATCCACTACGAAATCAATCAAACCACTTGTAAACAGTCTTAATTTTAGGTGCAGTGTCACCATAAACCGATTTTAACATATGATGAGTTTCCTGAGCTTTTTACAATTTGAAACAAAATTTCATGTTAACGCATTGCTCGATATCCATTATTAATGATAAACTTGAAAAGCACACTTGAACTCAACAGAGGTTCACAAACGACTGACGGTATCAAACAAGTTGAAACTTGTCACAAAGTAGGCTCTAGGATGGACATGTCAGAACCTGCATTGAATTGTTTTGCGTTGCTCTTGGATGGTGCTCTGCATTAACATTCACCATACTTTTTGATCACACCTCATACATTAATTCAAACCCAAATATACTCTCCAAGATGCTTATCCACTTTCTGAGCACAATAAATAACAAAAGCTCATCCTTGGGATTTCCTTTTTAGTTTCTGGATAGACTTTGTCTCAGTCTAGGAGTCTTTTTACAAGCCCCCAACACCGAGACAGTGTTAAAAGTACTACTTCTAATTCCCTTCAAGAATTATATTCATCTCAGTCCTGAATTTTCTAACCATGCTCATGAATTGCCATAAAAATTTAACTGGGAACTACCCCATGCTCTTCCCTTGAAGCACTGCCTCCAGAGAAGTTACATAGCACCACTGGCTTCTGAATTGATTATCTACAGCAGTTCTGTTTAATTTTCAGTTTTACTGTATTTTAAAGTACTTAGAAATTCCATCTACCCTGGAAGTGTTTGGTTTTTTGGAAAGTTATTCTGTCTGCCTAAAACCATTAAATTGCAGTAACAATATAACGTCTTTCTACTTATACATCTTTGCCTTGTATGCAATGAAAAGGTGTTATTGGAAAGTCTGAAAAATGACCTCAGATGCTTAATGAACAAGTACAAGGGACAAAAATTATTAAAGTTCAGCAAAGGATATGAACAAAGACACTAATGTTGATCATGGTACTTTACAATGCGTCGTTACAAGATGTGCATGTTGTCATGGTGTAGGGAGTCATTGTTATTGTCATTGATTGTTTTAACAAAAAAACTATTTGATTTACGGAAACATGGTTCTTGATAATGACATACTACTTTTCAAATTATTTGTTACATGTACACCTAAGGATACTTCAAAACAGTCTACAGGCTACATGAAAAATGAATTACAATTTTTTAATCTACAATTCTATATTTCATGTTTATCTTGTAAAGGGTACATTTCCATCTCATTCTACCCTTTCCATTTAATGCCTTACTTTGACTAGTCATAATTGTAATAACATGCTGGTATTGAAGGATTATTGTGAGAGCAGAGTATAACTGAGATATGGTAATGAGAGGCAAAAATTGCAGTATAATGAGAAAATCACATCAGAGCCAAGAATGACAAATGAGAAGGCAACCAAAACACAAAAGCAAAACAAAAATCAGAAGTCAATGTCAGAAAGCAGAAGAGAAAAAATGATGTAAATTCTTCTGTGCTTATTATAATTCTGCATTTTTGACCCTGTGCTCTGTTTTTTGACTTTGCTTTGGATGTACTGTATTGGGACTTTCTTTGTTTTGGATTGCCTAATTGCTTCTGGCAATTATTTGCCTTTTCTGCTTTACAGAGCTTGCTTTTGTTTTAGAGCATATTTGTTAAAAGCCAATCTTTTATTTTATATAGATTCTTCAAGTCCCTTTTCATGTCTAGCTGTTTTTTTTTGACAATGTTCTCATCTTGTACGTATTTTTTGAACTGTTAGGGTTTATACGCTTTTGGACTCTGAACACTCATAACAATGACACATTTAACCTTGTTACATAAACAAAGAAACAGGAATAAAATAAAAAGTTCTCAATTCAGTTCAAAATGGTTAAATGACCTCAAATACAGATTCTATAAATGAAAAAAATGAATAAAAAACAAAACACATGTATAAATTATGTTGTTACAATAATTACATTCTTTTGTTTTTATGTATTTATTTTCAAAAAACAGAACCTTACAATGGCATTACTCAATCAAACAAAAATAATAACAGATATAACAGTTTACAAAGCAAAACAAAACTAAACTCAAACCTAAGAAATAGAGAAAAAGAAGACAGACACAAGCAGAATGACAAAACAAAAAAACAGCTTTTTAAAAAAAATATGATAAAATGTTTAATTACAATCAAATGGTTCTGCATGCATATTGCAAAATACTATTAATGAATCCTTGTCATTTTTTAAAAAATGTTTTGGATGTATAATTTAGGGGAATGGCTCCGGCAGACCCCCGTGATCCTGAAGTTAGGATATAGCGGGTTGGATAATGGATGGATGGATTTAGGGGAATGGATTTTTTTTCTAACCTGAGATAATATAGAATGTCACTTACCCACTGACATATGGAAGGTTCATTGGGATACTTCAAGTTCAGAAAGATAAGTCTGCATTCTAGGAGTGTGGTACAGGCTATTACAATTGATTTCTCCAAATGCACTTAATACCATGCGGGGGTGACACAAAATACAGTATCACAATTAATGGATTAGGGGGTGATTGTAACACTAAGACAATCTGAGAAGTGTGTAATGATTTTTGTCCAAAATTATGTTAATTTAGTGCATTCCCAGAACATGTGGCCTAGTGATGCTAGAGCTTGATGGCAGTGCTCACAAGTTGGGTTTTGCCCTTGGTACATTTTGGACAAATTTAGTTGAGATAAATGTGACCAATGGAAGACCTTTAGTTAATCAGTCTTAAAGAGTGTATTCTATGGATGGCTAAGTTCAACTCCTTTTCTGAGATGTTGATTGAAAAGTCCACGTCCTACTTGAAAACATTGAAATATTTTATATGTGCCTTCATCAAGGCTAACCAGTATGTCCTCTGAGATTAATATGGGTACAAAATGTGGAAAGTTTGGTAGATTTCTTTTCACAAAATTTTACTTTGGTATATAGGAAAATAGTGTGTAGCTGGAAAATTAAACTTTTTAAATTGTTCAAAAGATGCAAATTTGTTGTCTATATAAAGACCTCTAAGTGTCTTAATTTCTATCATTTTTCATAAGATAAACACAGAGTAGGTTTGACAAGATGAAAAAAATGGGTTTTCATTTGTAGCAACACAGATCTTTTGTGCCTTGAGCTGTGGCCTGTGCCTTGAAATGATTCCATATTTTAAACAGTTGATAGATGACTGAATTGCTGGTAATTTGACAATAGATAGTATTGAGTGGAGCACAAAGCTGGGCATTCAAGGAAGATTTAGAACAGGATTTGTTTTCTTATGCAAGATAGGCTGGTGTGAATTCATGAATTTCTGCCTATTTCCAAGAATTTATTGCACATATATTTTCTGCCCAGTAGTAAAACTGAAAGTTAGGTTGTGCCATGCCACCTTCTGTTTTAGATATTTGTATATACCTTTTGAATGTATGGCCATTTCAAATACCGCATGAAAGATGTTGTAATTGAGTCTAATTTCTTAAAGTAATACTTTTTATGTATATAGGTATGCTCTGGAATATATATAGCAGCTTAGGGAGGATGCTAATTTGGCATTTTTATTTCTCCCTGCTAAAGTGAGATGGACATTGGACCATCTTGTTTCAATATATGCATAGCAACATCCTAAATTGTATTAGAATGATTTTTATATTTACTTGTGATGGAAATCCCAGATATTTAAACTGCTTTGATATTTTGAACAAATAGCTATCCAGTCTAATATGATGTTCTAAAGAATTCATTGGGTAATTTTGAAACCAAAGATCTTATGAAATTCTCCTAGTACATCTAAAACTAATGGTAGAGGTTAATTGTGTTTCTGATATTTAATATTTAATATTGTTCTTTATCAGTAAACTGCTGCTGGAGTATGTGAATTTCCCCTTGGGATTAATAAAGTATCTATTTATCTATCTATCTATCTATAAAGCATTATATACAATAATTATGTTCTGAAGAGTCAAAATGTCTGCATTATATTTATGACTAGTTAAATTGAAAGTTTGAGTTATTTATAGTTGAATACTTGACAATGTGCAAATAAAAAAACAGCTTTATTATATAATATATGAAACAGATCTATTATTATATATTGACTATTCAAAATGTGAATTTAGAAATATCAGTGATTATATTTTTATTTGTAGAAAGTAACAGGCTTTTCTTATTTGTTTCTATGAGCTTTTAGATTGACACTTCTATAATTATATTTTGACTGGTCAATATTTCAGTTAGAGATATTTTTAATTACACTTTGACCATTTGACGAGGTATTTATTTTGATGTCTTACTTTTTTGTTATATGTGATTCAGACACATTTGATCAAATTTTAATTGCAGACATCTCTTACTTTTAAAGTTGACTAGTCAAAGTCAAACTTCAGTTTGCAAAAATTAAACAATGCGGTGAAAAGAAGGAAAATAACAAAAAAAAAACCTAAAAATTGATGCAACACCCAGTGATGTGCTTTTCTCATTTATGACACACAAGGGGAGTCTTGTATTTTAAATCTGTCTTTGTGACTGCTATGTAAAGTGGCCAAATAACCACATCCTTTCAATAGTCTCACCTTTCACACTCACTGCAGTGCAAGAGAGAGATGTACGCCGAAACCCTCCACCCCCAACCTCCTTGTACCACTCTTCTCTGTCCTCTCACTTGTTCTCATCCACACAAGATGGTGGCACAAGAAAATTAAATGAGCATCTAAAGATGTACTACAACTTTTTGAATACATTTGTAGGCAAAGGACCAGGGGCCTCATGTATAACGCTGTGCATAGAACTTACACTAAAATAATGCTGTACGGACAAAAGTGGAAATCTGCGTGCATACAAAAAAATTCAGATGCACAAAACGATCTGTAAGCCAGCTTCTATGCACTTCAGCTCTATACGTCAACATGAAAAGTAACACATTTGCACACACCTGTCGCCCCACCCAGACCACCTAGAATTTTGCATGTTTTAGTATGCAAATCAATAAAAATATCACCTTCACTGTTTAGTGTTTGGTTAAAAGACAATGGAAAAAGCATGTGAAAAAAAGAATCGCAGCAAATACAAGGTGGAGGCAAGGAAAGACGCACTATTTGTTGGCTTAAGCAGTGGTATAAACAACAAAAGGAAGTTGAGCAAGTGATACAGAGTGGCGGAGACACTTGAAAGTTTAAGTTCAGAAAGTCGCACAGTGCCCGAAATAAATAAGTTGTCTGATATCAAAGTCACCTGGAAAAGGCGAGTTGTAGCCCATCATCTGAGTGTGAAATGGAAGCGTATTAGGTTACAGAAAAAAGAAAAAAAATAGGGACATAGTGAAAAAAAGGTTGAAATGTCCACTTTTAATCTCAAAGTTTATTTTATCATTGAAGTAGAACGTACCTTGCAGTTAGGAGACCCGTGTTCACTTCCCGGGTCCTCCCTGCGTGGACTTTGCATGTTCTCCCCGTGTCTGCGTGGGTTTCCTCCTACAGTCCAAAGACATGCAGGTTAGGTGCATTGGCAATTCTAAATTGTCCCTAGTGTGTGTGTGTGTGTGTGCGCCCTGTGGTGGGCTGATGCCCTGCCCGGGGTTTGTTTCCTGCCTTGCACCCTGTGTTGGCTGGGTTTGGCACCAGCAGACCCCCGTGCCCCTTTAGTTAGGATATACCGGGTTGGATAATGGATGGATGAAGTACAACATCGTAAAATTAATTGTAAAATCAATGTGAAATTTACTAGAGTTTCTTAAATCCCATCGTAACTAAAGAAGCACGATAAATGCTTCATATTCTATATGTTCTTCTATGTGCTCTATGTGTATGAATTACTATGTGCTTCTTAAACTGGCTTTCTCTTATACCAACAGGACACAAAATACATTACATTCATGATATTACAGCTCTATGAACAATTTAAATACTAAGATGTATACTTGATATCATTTTCATGATGAAATGAATTAAAGTATGTATTAAACATGGGGGTAGGGTGGCACAGAGGTAGCGATGAGCTTTCGCCCCATTCAGAAATTGTTCCTGCCTCACGCAGATGCTTACTGGGACATGCGTGACACTCCATGAGATAATTTAATGCAGCAGTATTGTCTCTTTCAAATGTACTAACCCCCAATTCCTCCCCTTCCTTTTCTTTCTTCACATAGCCAATCGCCACAATAATCTCTTTAATAAATGTCAGACCATCTGTAAGCTTAAAACGCAGATTCTTCAAAACTTTTAAGGAACATTGAAATATCTTCATAGTACATGTTTAATTATTCCATTCATCTATCCATCCAGTCAAAGCAAGCAAACAGTGGGAGTCAGGACCAATCCCTGGATGGGTCGCCAGCTTATTGCTACTGCTGCGCCACCGTGCCCACACGTTTATTATTAACTGTGTACATTATTTAAATGAAGTTAAAAAATTATCTGTATAATGTAATATACATACTTTGATGCATTTCATTTTAAAAATAATATCAAGAGCTCCAAGTAGATAGCTCATGAAAATCTAAGTCGGTCGTCATCATCTGTAAATATGCACTCTCTTCTATTAAATTGAATTCCTTATTATTACTTGTATGGTACAATGAGATTCAATATGCAAATCCTCCATAAACTTATTTTCCTATAAAATAGCAAAATAACAGTAATAATAATAATATGTTAAAAAACAACTAAAAATATACAATATGAAAGCATAAGTACAACATGCATGTACATATAGTGTAGATAATGCAAATGGTTCATGAAGTGGCTCAAGTTCTGCAAATATTATAACTTTAGTGCAAGTTTGCAGTGAGGTAATTGTAATTCTAAGTGCAAACAGTTCTACCAAGAGCACTTGATGGACAGATTGAGTGCGTTTATAGCTCTTACGATGAAACTGTTTCTGAACCTCGAGGTTCGTGCAGGAAAGGCTCTGAAGCGTTTGCCGAATGGGAGAGTGTTCAAATAGACTGCGTGCATGGTTAAGGCATCTTGTGCTATAAATGTTCTCCAAGGTAGATGCTGTATCCCAATAATCCTCTGAGCTCTCCAAACTGTACAGCTGTGATTCCACACTCAGATACAGTGGGTTAAAATACTCCGAGTGGTACACTGAGAGTAACAACGCTAAAGCAGCTATGGTATTTGGAATAGTTTGGCCATTCCGTGGACAAATATATTATTACAGGTTGATTACAATCAGATATCTTAAATTTATAAATGATATGCGGTTAATTGCAGTGTATTTCATAAAGCTACGTCTCAGAAATCACACAGGAACTGTAGCACTGCTTTGACTCTGGGTTCCACCAATTTACAAAACCAAGTGGAAACTTGTGTACGCACAGGATAAGACTGGCATGAGAATGTGCGTGGCTTGACGCCAAGTTTAGTTTTTATCTCAAAGTGAGCATGGAAACCGGTGTACACAACATTTTGGTGCATACGCACCATTTATACATGAGGCCCCAGGAGATGAACATTGGGAAATGCAACAAAAGAATAGTCAGAAAGTCTCTATGACCCAGTAGTTATCTTTGTGAGCTGGAATGTTAAAGGGCTGAATCATGAATTAAAGAGAAAGTATTCTCTCACCTAACAAGTCTAAACACTAAAGTAGTATTTTTATAGGAGACCCACTTATTGAGCAAGGATCACTTTTGGCTGCACTGGCCAAAATTTCCATTCCAGCTTTACAAACAAAACTAGAGGTGTGGGAATTCTTATACATTGAACAATCTCATTTGTAGTATCAGATGTAGTATCTGATCCTGAAGGGATATATGTGATTGTCATGTGTAATTTATTTAACCATAAAATGATTTTAATAAATATATACGCACCCAATGTGGATGATAAGGACTTCATCTAAAATGTATTTGCATCCATTCCCAATGTTAACACTCTTAAAATTATAATGGCTGGGGACTTTAATTGTGCTTTAAATCCAGACCTAGATAGGTCTTCTGCCACAGAGACGATGACATCTAACACTGCTAAAGCAATTACACAGTTTGTAACTGATCACAACTTATCAGACCCCTGGAGATTTCTAAACCCAAACTCAAGAGCATATTCCTTCTACTCACCAGTACATCACTGTTACTCAAGAATTGATTTTTTCTTTATAGATAACCTCTTGCCTACGATTAAATCTTGTAAGTATGGTGCTATTGTTATCTCCGACGCATGCTCCTTTGATCATGGAGCTAAAATCACTATGACCCACATACTCATCTCGCAGCTTGCATCTTAACCCACTTTTATTAGCAGATGAGAACTGTACAGAATTTATGTCCAAGCAAATCATTTTTTTTTTAGAGACAAATACATCCTCAGAGGTTTCCGCAGGAATACTCTGGTAAACTCTGAAGGCTTTCTTTCTTTCTTAAGAAGACAGATTAACTCATATCTTTCCTGCAAAAATAAATCAGAAACCAAGAAGGTATCAGAGCTAATCAGTGAAATTACCAGAATAGATCAAGAACATGCCAGGTGTCCAAATGAAGCACTTCATAGGAAAAGACAGGCTCTGCATTCAGAAGTCAACTTCTTGACAACTAAAGAAACAGAACAACTCATTTTTAAATCAAGACATCATTACTACGAGAGAAAGCTAATAAGATCTTAGCTCAACAAATCCACAAGCATGAAGTTTGTAATGCAATCACAGTAATTACCAACACAGACCAAATAATTAACCATGAAAATATAATGCACACATTAAGAGACTACTATGAGTCCTTATATTCTACTAAGTTTGAAGAAGACAAGACACAACCTAATGCATTTCTGGATGCTTTACAGCAGCGTTTCTCAACCTGTAAGTATTTGCGACCCAAGTTTTCATAACAGATTTAATCGTGCCCCCGTAACGTTTTTTTGAAAGGAGCCCACTAATACCAATTTGTTCTTTTTAAATTAATAATATATCATAGATGCATATTTTAATATACCTACTTAACTTTTATTGACATTTATCTAACTCTATATTTATTTTTTAGTATCAGAATGTAGTTTAAGTTACATTTTTTTTGGTTTCAATAGATGTATTTTTCATATTTTCGATTCTTGTTTTCTTTTTTTCACATCTTCATGCCCCCCCTTTTTGTTACTTCGTGCCCTCCTAGGGGGGCTCGCCACACAGTTTGAGAACCACTGCATTACAGATACCACAACTAGATATTCTCAGTGCAGAAGAACTGAATAAACCTCTGGCACTATCATAATTCCTAGAAGCTATAAACTTACTTCAGAGTGGGAAAGCAGCAGGGCCTAATGGCTACCCTGCCGAATTTTATAAAAAAATTCTCAATTAAGCAGGCTCCTCTTTTATTAGGAACACTTACAGTAGCTAGAGACAATAAAATTCTACCTCAGACTTTTCATGATGTTTTAATTACTGTCTTTCCTAAGCAAAATAAGGACTTATTAAAATGTGCATCATACAGACCAATCTCACTTTTGAATAATGATGTTAAGATAGTCTCCAATGTCCTAGGTAGAAGGATTGAGAAAGTGCTTCCTTCGGTAATATCACAAGAACGAACTGGATCTATTAAAGGCAAGCACTTAGCTTCCAATCTTTGATGCCTGTTTAATGTAATATATTCACCCACAAAGTCTAACACCCCAGAGATATTATGATTGGATGCAGAAAAAGCATTTGATATGGTTGAATGGAAATACCTTTTCACCGTATTGAAGAAATTTGGGTTTGGCCCAAACATTTGTGCATGGATCAAAGTACTATATACCAGTCCAGAAGGTTCAGTTTGTATTAACAACATTAATTCAGACTACTTCAAACTAGAACATGGAACTAGACAAGAATGTCCCTTGTCAACACTGCTTTTTGCAATCGCCATTGAGCCACTGGCAGTTCACTGTCAAAATGCTTATGAGATAAGGGGTATATTAAAGAAGGATTTCTCTTTATACAGATGATGTGGTACTGTATATATCCGATCCACAAAATACTGTGCCTGAAGTCCTAACAACACTAACAGATTTTCAAAAGATTTCAGGTCTCAGAATTAATTTGAACAAAAGTGTACTCTTCCCAGTAAATTCTCAAGCATACAATATTAGATTGGACACCTTCCCTTTTATCATCACAAATCAGTTTAAATACCTAGGGGTAAACATCACAAATAAACATAAAGCTCTTTACCAACAAAATTTTCCTGTCTGCATGGAAAAAAATTAAGCAAGACTTGCATAGATGGTCTACCGTCCATCTCACTTTAGCTGGAAGTATTAACATTGTGAAGATGAATATCCTTCCTAAGCTCTTTGTCTATTTTAAAACTTTCCAATATACATCTTTAAATATTTTTTTAAGAAATGAGATTCAATCATAACCTAATTTATTTGGAATTCAAAACATCCACATACCCAAAGGCAGAAGGTGGCATGGCTCTACCTAACTTTCAATTTTATTACTGGGCGGCAAATATACAAGCTGTAAAAACCTGGACACTGACACAAATAGATGAACAGACACAGGCTTAGTCGGCAATAGAAATAAAATCCTGTAGTACTTCTTTATATTCCTTGCTTTGTACCCCAATAAGTACAAGTCATCGCCAATATACTAACAACCCAATTGTGCTTTAATGACTCAAAATATGGAACCAATGTAGGAAGTATTTTAAGATAGAGAAGCTTTTATCTGTGGCATCTCTGCGCGAGAACCACCTTTATCCACCTTCTCAAATGTATGCAGTTTTTAGTTTAGTATTCTGGAATGCCCCACGCAGAGCTCAGACTTGAGTTCAAGTGAAAATCTCTGGCATGAACTGAATGCTTTTGCCTACTAATGCTCTACATCTAGTTTGACAGAATTGGAGAAATAATGCATTGAAGAATGAACAAAGAGTCACAGCTCTCATTGTTTCATAAAAAATATTGATACGTTTGTAAATGGAGTGCAAGTCTCTTATTCTGGGGAACTGAGTATACTTGAATAAAAAATTGAATTTATTAATGTGCTAAATTCATTGTGTATGTGAAGAAATAATTATTTCAGTGCATTAAATTTTGAAAATGTTAACAGGAAGAAAATATGGAAAATATTCAAGAGGGAGAAATCTTTGTGAAGGCACTGTATTTTAAATATGAAATGTACTACTTTCAGCTATTGGATGTCCACCCTCTTACAAGCCTAAGGGCTCATCACACAAGAAATCACCCAGAACTAAGGCTACACAATGTACCAATATGTGTTGCGTACCATAACTGAGCATTTCCTATCTTACTGTGAAAACTGCTGTGGTATTTCAAGTCTATTTCCACAAGTAAATAAAGGTTTAAAAGGTATTAATTCTGTCAAGACTTTATTTTGTTTCGCGTAACTGATAAAACACTGTTGCCTATAGGGATATGATTTAAACCTTTAACTTCAGTCAAAAAAAAAAATATATACATGTAATATATATTTTTTAAAATATATCGCTACCAAGTTTGATATATTTTAAAATATGTTACAATATACTTCAAATATAAATATACAGTATTACAATATCTGGTATGCTGAAATATATTGTGAAAAATGTAAATTAAAATGACTGAATTCTTTGGGGGTCTACCTCTGGGGACTATTGTTTTGCTCTGAGACTTTAATGCTCACATGGATGACGACAGCAAACCTGGAAGGGTGTGATTGAGAGGAACGGCCTGAAAATGAGCTTCCTTTGGGCATCTGAGCTCAACCTTAGAGATAGGGTAAGGTGTGCAGACCTTTGGGAGGAGCTCAAAGTAGAGCCTTTTCAAAGTAAAAAGATAAGAAATGAATTATCTTTCAGAACATGAGTCAGGGCATATAATGTATTGTATGTCTTCTACACAATGTGTTTGGAAATATGTATATTATATATGGGATCCACTGTTATTGTTGATAGAAAATGCAACACAGAGAGAAAAAGAGTTTATACTGTAATTACAGCAAGGAGGTAAAATTAAATCAATGTAAACAAAGTATTGTAATATTGTATGTCTTCTGCACAATGGGTTTGGGAATATATTTGTTGTAATATACTAATATAATATACTAAGAGAAATGTATATTTTGTTATATTTCAGATTTAATCTTAAAAATATATGTTTGAGCTACTTATATTTTTATATTTAAGATACATCTACATGTTTTGGGTATTCTGCAATATATTTTCATTTTCTTATTGGAATACACTACAGAATTGAATGGTAATGCTAAATAAATTGAAAATATTTAAAACATCTTCATTTTATAATATTGAGTGGCAAGGTGGAGCAATGGTAGCGCTGCTACCTTGCAGTAAGGGGGCCAGGGTTCTCGTCCCATGTCCTCCTAGTGTGGAGTTTGCATGTTTACATGGGTTTTCTCTGGTGCCCCGGTTTCCTCCCACTGACCACAGACATGCAGATTAGGTGAACTGGTGATGCTAAATTGATATTTTTTGCATTTTTTTCCACTAATAACCACACATGTGGTAAGCAGACCAGCAATTTAATGTCAGCTTAAGACAAGCTGTTGAAAGATGCTTAGGCTCAATTGAGAGCACTTCACACAGCCTAATTATTGCACCACATCATTTAATGCAACAATACTTCACTTAAAGTAATAACAGTGCAAGATGGACTTGAAGACAACTTCCAGAGAGTGCTTTAGGAAGTTCTTCTAAACACTAGGTGCACTAATTGTACCTTTGGTTTTTACTGCCTACTACAATGTGATCTCTCTGCCATTACTGACAAATGTAACTTTTATGCCATTTTCACACACAATTCAACAATGTTTCCTTATAATTTTCTGTCAATGCTTTCAAAGTGCTGCCATCATTTAAAACGACGGACTCCAGCAAGAATAGATTTTTTTTGCAGTGACTACATCAAAATCAATGTACAAATTCAGACCATTTATTGATAATAGCTTAAAACAAACTGTCACTTGTCCCACCCACCATGATGACATTGTCCTCCTACAAGCAATCCTTCATATCATATTAGTGGCAACTATAATTAAACCAAAACAATTCAAGTGTGAGTGGGTTGTGTTAAGGACCCAATTTAGGACACGTTACTGCCTTTTCCTGATGATGCTGGGATAGGCCTTAGCCCCCTACAACTATATTATCATATTAAGTGTAAGGGATTAATAGTATTTTATTTAAAAGGTTATGTGATCTCCCCTAAATGCTGTTTGTAAACCTTGACAGTAATCACAAGTTCATTACAATGATTTTTGTAAATCCAGCAGTAGATTCTAATAAACATTTTATAACAAGTAAGCCCACTACTTCATTGGCGGTGCTCAGAGTATACGTGGAGATGAAGGGAGTGTGGGAATTACTCTTTTGAACAAATATGGAACATGACTGAAATGTACAATTTGTCAGAGTGTGTCTCACTGAGCAGGCAATGTGTTTATTAAAGCGCACAAGTAAAGTAACTTGGGAATATAAGGCACAGAGCAAGTCTTAAATGCATTAAAATCAAACTGCTTACTGAAGTTCCACTATGACACACACTTATTTGTATTGAGTCTTTAAGATCCACAGTTATTGATGCAGCATGCAAAACGGAGAGAAGAACACTAAATATTTAGAGCAGGGAGTTAAAAGTAAATCAATGTTAACAAAATAAGTTCTATTTCAAGTAACAGACTGTTTAGATTCAAAAATGGAAAGGATGAAAAGTGTAAAATAGCACAAGCAAATTGACAGACTCGGGGAGTTTTAACTGCCCGCTTTCTGCTGTTAAGCAAAACATGAAGGATGAAGCAATACCTGATCATAAAAATCAGAAACAAACATGTTTAAGTGATATCTAAACATTACAGGCCTAAGATTTAGAGCAAAGAGAATAAAGCTAAACCTATTAAGAAGACATTTCAAACTACATTCTACCAGTAACTTAACATTGTGGCAGATATGAAAACAGCAAAACTCTGCAGAAGCTGCAGAGACAACTTGGACGTGATTTTGCTGGTTAGTTTTAGAAACACGTCATCTGCACTGGAAGCAGACAATGAGTCATTGTCTAAAGCATTGCAAATATCAGTTCAAGCCAACAGTGCATTTGCCTATAGCATTCAAGTAAAATCAGACCATTGCAGTGGACCTACACAAATGAAAAATGCTACTTGCGCATAATTAGTCCCTCATACCTTTAAGGAATGGTAGCATTTACTTCTCAAAGGAGTCTTTAGTGCAGGGGTCTCAAGGTTGTAAGATTCATTCCAACCCAATATCTTACTTCTTTGCTTTTAACAGATCATGTTATTTTAATGCTAAGGCCTAGTGATTTCATTCTGCCATGTCAGGTCATTGTTATATTGCAGATTTTTCTTTTCCAATGATGTCTTCTAAGTGATTTGTGGCCTGTTGCAGATTTGTAATTTTCAGTCTTACACTTTTTTCTATTCTGTTGCTTTCTAGGTATTTTATTAAAACAGATTCTCCATGATGTACATACAGGTGTAACAAGGTTGAAGTTGGGTGGTGAACTTTTGGCTCCTTGGGCATTTGCGTCTCATTGTTAGTTGGCAGATAGTTAAGAAAAAAAAGAAGCAATCAGAAGCAGTGAATGCAGCTGCTTATGACTAAATTAAGGGTTTGGGAATCTTAACAACCAGTTTCACAATGTATGAAATTCTCTCTTGCTGGAATAACATGTATGAGCATCCTATGAGACTTTATATTCAAAACAGAAGGTGATTTAAGAAATGAAGAAATCAAACATTTTGTTGAAATCTTTATTAATAATTTTAAACCTACCACAGAGTAATATATGCAGAGCACAGGGCTCATTGAGAGGCATAACAAAACACAGAAATTCACAATAAGGTCTGTGAATGGGACATTTCACTTGATTGGACTTTGATGAGAAACATCTAAATGCACAATAGGCTGCACAGTGCTTATGGATGTGAAAAGACATATCTGCATTGCATGCATCAGGGAAGGCATTCACAGAGAAACAGCACTTGAGGTGATTTTAAAAAGTACTGTGACAAGATGTAGGCACTATTTAATGAATTTCTCTATTCTGGCATTTTTGCCCCCTTTGTAAAGTATCTCCATCTATTTTGAAATGACCGAAAATGTGTGTCTTTACCTACCCTGAGAACATGTGCATCAGCGGAAAAATCCTTGAAGGGATGGTAATGTCACTGACCAAAGGATTTATTACAAACCGAAGTGACTAGTAAATTATTTGGCTTTTGTACATGTATGCAGCATTCAGTCTGTACAAAATACATTTCATATGCATACAGGTACAACTACCACCATGGAAAGCAATTCCCATGTGTCTGCTGTGTTGGAATATGGTTTCTTGTGTAAAGGGTGACTAATCATGGAATGAGACATAATGAATACGATCCAATCAGCCAAAGGCCACATACTTAACACAAAAAAAATCACAGCACAATTAGACTCTGCATTTTCCAAAGGATACGGCTCTGGTGAGCATTTTCCAAAGTCTCAGTTTTTGGGGATTAAAACACCAGGGTAGTGTGGATGTGTCCTCAGTTTCTAATTTCTTGTATTTGTTTTTTCATCTCCTAGTCATTTTTCCCTTTTATTTTTATATCTGGCCACTATTTTTCTTCCTAAGTGTTCATTGCAAGAGTTTGAAACAGGAAGCATTGGAAAGAACATTTGCAAAAGTTTGTCAGCTGAAAATTCTCCAAAAAAATATGTGAATGCACCTCTGCAAGCAGTCAACCCTCACACACCAATGCTTTGCCTAAACAAAGGCAGGTTGTTAAAAATATTTCTCCTTGTATGAAATTTGAAATGATGCAGAATGTAGGAGATGAATGGTGGAAGAATTATCTTATTATTGCTGTGACTTATGACATGTTATTGCTAAATGTGTTAGGCTTGGGAACAAGAATGCTCATTACATTTTTGGGATGGTACCGTGGACAATAGTGATAAGCCCTCTTTAGTAAATGCCATCATTTCATTGCTGGTCGCAGCTAATTTGGAGCAGTAGGAGTTGCGCCCCTCTGTGTCCATTACACATAGTCAGAATTAGACATCTATGACCTTCACCTTTTGGTATACAGAGCACGTTCCCCCTTCTGTTATATTAACAGCATTCCTCTGTATACCGCTGAATTTACGTAGCACATGGCCCTACCCTTTGTAAACAACGTGAATAGTGTGCAGCTCCTCACTTGCATAATTATTGCCCCTCTGTGTACAAAACAATGACGCTCACTTGGTGTCTAAAGTGCACAACCTAATGGATTGACCAGCTCAGGCTGTAATCACCATTCCGAATTTGTTTTCATGTTAACCATAGTAGTTAACACATTTACTTTATGGATGATTGTTATTCTGAGGCAGCACAAAATTTTATTAGTTCTGGCCTTCTAAGGCAAATGGATTGTCTTCAAATCCCCATTAAACATGAATAAAAATGTATTCAGTGTAGGGGTCCTATTGGTAATTGAATATCTGAACACATCACATCATCATTAGCACTCTTCTTTCCTCCTTCTTTCATTATTCCCTCTGTACACCATTCTAATTGTTCGGACACTTCTTTGTAGATGATGCATTGTTTTATAGTGGCAGCTTGATGACATTTCATGTCATATGGTTTCCTCTTTACACAACTAGCAACAGATGTTTTTGCTGTAAATAATATGGCGAAACCCATGGAAAACAATTGAACAATCGTAATGCATAGAAAAAAATAAAACATTAAGGATGATCCCTAATGTGATATTAGTATTGTTATTTTCGGAGGTTAAGACAGATTAAGTCACATGAGGCTCTGGCAGCTTTTTAGCTAAATATCTGAGAAAAAAACAAAAGAACTTTGCCTAAAATATATTATTAGAAGTATGAAAGGTAACAAAAAAGGTAAAAACTTAAGATCAAATTTTCTGTTCCATTTCTTTGCATTTTTCAGGAAAGCTCAAGGCAGAGTAAGTGTGGATACACTGCTACTTGGAATTGGTTAAGGCCTGTTTTAGCCACAAAGTTAAAACCAATCAAATGATTCCTTACTAATTACTTCTAGTTATTTCATTTTTGATATGCTAGATTGTAATACAGTGTGGAAATAGCTTTGCCCAAATGATATCAGGCTTCTAGTAGAAGTGAATGGAAAGGTCCTGTCAGTAGCAATAATCGGAATGGCAAGGCTTCCTACAGTATATGCTTGAGTTTGCCAGGCAAATAATTGTAAATCTAATAACACTTAAGTGTGGAAAACTGCACTCAAAAACTAACAATATTGAAAGTGTAACCAACAGTAACATACACTTATGCCATATTAGAAACTGAGGAAGTGATATTCTACTATAGTGTGAACTTGAATAATACATCCATACACGTGTTGGGGGGAGATAAAATGAATGAATCTGAAAGCAGAATATACTGTTATACATATTAGAAGAGACTGTAAAATTCTTATAAGCCATGAACTTACACTGAAAGCAAAAGGAAACTAAAGTACATGAAGTATTATGGCAAACAACATTTCTGGGACATTCATGTAGTACTGGTCGAAGCCCATTTGGAGACCCATGTGAGTGGGAGGGGTGTCTTCCCTTGTTATCCATAGCAGGTATTCGGCAATCTTAGACTTCAACTACTTTTTTGGTTCCTCCTTCTTGTCCAGAGCACCCAATCCTTCAGCAGCATGAACAGTATATTTGTGTATATACTGTGGACTGTGATGAGCACATGCCCCGTGGTGTACAGGAGTTCAATGACTGGGTTGCTGGTTAAGTCCCTTCTGTGTCTGGAGCACACGCCTCTTCAGCAGCACAAATGGCATCCCTTTGTGTATATACTATGATCTATAACATGTGTACGCCCTTTGGTTTCTGGAGCGTGCACACTTTTTTACTTTCATAAATGGGTAATGGAGCTCGATCAGTATCATCAGACCACAGTTCCTCTCGATGTCCAGAGCGCATGTTCCCTAACTTTCTTACGTTGCACCCCTCAGATTAAGCTGCCTTTTTTGCCTAATGGATTGACCTGCTTTGCAGCCATGTGATACCTTGCTAATTGATGGGGATCACTTTAATCATGAAGACAGCGATGGGCTTGGGATTGATTATGTGCCACTAGAAAAAGCAAAGCAAGCTGAGCTCAGTACTTGCAAGAACGATGACATGTTTGATGTTAGAGGAAAGTATGCTGTAATTCACTAGGTGCTCTTTGAATGAAAGGAATAACTCATAAATTGCACATAGTAGCCAGAGCCTTTGAAGAGACTGACATCAAGAAGCATCTTAAGGATTCAACCACTTCAGAGTGCTGTGGGTTGCTTAAGGCTGCATTTTGTTAGGATCAAAGGAGTCTAAACTCTCTGGACATACTGCATATGCTGCATTGTTGCTGAACATTAATAAATGTTTTTAAGAAGTGACATGATACAAGTGTTTAAAGGTATGTTGGGAGATAGCAGAGTGGATGCTAGCTGTTATCTTAAAGGTTGCTCTTCAACAAAAATACTACGGCACAATTGAAGGAAACTGGTGAAAGGAAAATGTCAGTATTTAAGTTTCAGGTGGCATAGTAGACATATCTTACTTCAGTGACATACCTATCAATGAAATAAATAGAGACTGATGAATTATGCTGGGATGGTTGGCCTATTCTTGTTAAATTTGCTCTAATGTTCTTCTTATTGACTAATACTCCTCCCAAGATTAACTGTGAAGAAAAGTTTAGAGAGTTAAGAACTATGTCTTTTGTGTGGTGATGAGTAATTTTAGCAGTATAATGGGGTGAAGGAGACAATGTAGAGAACAGGTTGCACACTGTCACAAAAGGATCCTGCACTTTATGAGTTTCAGTAAGATTGCAAAATACTTCCTTGCCAAGCTGATATCTTCGTTTAGTTAGGCTCATCTAAATTTGTGTATTCTAACCTGAAGTTATCAGTATCATCATGAAGAAGATCACCACTCCAGGTTAATAGGCATACCATTTTTCACAGAAAATGACTATACTGAGGATTATATTCAAATTATTTATTTCATTCATACTGACATGTTTCACACAGCATGCTTCATACAGCATGTTTCACTGCTAAATAATTAGTTTACAGCTCATAAATATTGTTCGCATTTTTAGAAGAGCAAACGAGATTAGATCTGTGTCATGTTTGATCTGTTTAATCAATTTTTGTGCAAACATGCCAGGGTAAACAGACAATTTAATTGCGTAGAAGCACACAACAAAAATTGACACTGTAATTTCTATACAAAAGAGGGGATAACTTAGTTAGTCATCTTCTTTGATGCTTCAGTGAACTTTCCAGATGAATGCATTTACGGGGAACATGTCATCATGCAATTGGGTGAAGATGAAAAATTAATCTCTTCTCTGTTTGCCTTTTATTTTTTCTTTGGCTATTTTGATGTTTTATGGAATGAGCCTATCTTACAGTGCGGTCTCAGTTCAGCATAGGTGAGGTAAATGAATATAATATACTGTACCCATTACCTAGGGTTCGAAACCCTGATGAGTGCCATTGAAACCTGCCAAATGTATGATATATTTTATAGAGATGGTCAATAATCTTGCAAAATTCTTTTTTCTTGTGATAAACATTTTATTAAAGATAATCAGCATGGCAGAATAGGAAGTAAGCAATATATGAAATGAAGTGAAATAACACACTTCAAGTCTCCCTACCCGTCCCACTCCCATGTCCTGTGCCATACCAGAATCGTATTACAAAATGTAGACAACCAGCTCTTCAACTTTATGAGGTCTTCCATCTGGGGGAAAGGAGAATTTCAGTTGCAAAATATTTAATTTTTACGCTCAACAGTCCATATGTAAAAATATTATGAGTCCAACACCTGACTTATTTAACTTACATCTGTGAGTTTCAAATTTGGACCCTCTGAGGACCAATGTGGAGGAGGTGATGCAGCTAATCCACACATGCTGGTGTCTGCCAATTTGAAAGCTCAAAATCCATTTGCAGAAGGTGGTACTAAGTTGCCAGTCTATATGCTTGGTAATCAGTTTTCATGGCACAACAGTGGTAAATGATGAGCTCTAGTCTATAAAGTACACTCTGGCATAGTAGATATCCCAGGATTGCATGGTGGCATCCACTGTGGACTGGTTGTGACAGTACAAACACTGGAGGTAGTCCACAGTATCTGGAGTATTGCGTTTAATATCTTTCAAGGCATTCCATCACATTGGGAGTCAGTGCTACTGACCTGTAGTTATGGAGACAGTCCACAAGGACAGCTGCTGTCTTTTTTAATTATGTGAGGGCATCAGAAACTATCAGTAAAACATTAAAGATGTTATTTGAAGCTCTCCTTTATGTTTCTTTCCCTATTCTTAATATTAAATTTGCAGCTTTTCCACTAGAACATGCAGTAGTTTCTTAAACTATGAGTTGGCAGCTGCCGCCTTTTGAGTCATGCAGGGTTGTGACTCACAATTGCATTCAGTGGGAAAGGGTCATGGGTAGTGGGCAATTTAAGCAATCAACATTGCTCTGCTATGACTATCAGAGGCTGAATCTCAAAGACACTAAGAATGGCAGGATTGGGTCATGAGAAAATAAGATTAAGAAATACTGCTCTAGAAGTAGGCCTTAGAGTTCCATAGAGGCCTTTTTTCAAAGGGAGCTACCAATGAATCTATTAGTCGGCTTCCAACATATACAGCCTTTCAAAAATGAGAAAAGGCTTTAAAGTAAAAAGACACATAATTTAGAGAAAGGAAGTGTGAAATTTCCTTGCCCAAATAACAAAAACAGCATTTGTTTATATTTGGAGGTTTATGTAACAAATAATTAAAAAACAATAACCAAAAAAAGCAACCTAGGCATCAAAAAAGGTATTTCTAAAAGACGAACCTGAAGCAAACAAAGCCTGTCCGTAATCCAAAAAGCTTTCTCCATATACAAGTTAAATCCATACCCAATAGAAAAAAGAAAGAAGCACTCACAAAGTCCAATTCTCCAAAATCCAAGCATGTCAAACAAAGATGAGTTTTTCACACTGCTGAAGTGAGGAACACACACCGCTCAGTTGCATCTTTAAGGGTTGGCCCTCCCAAGTTGGGATCTCTTCATATGTGCAAGGCAGAATACATGCAGTTTAAATATTAACAAAAAAATGTTTGAACTAAATATTTTTGAGAAATAATATATAACAATGACAAAAAGAAGCAATACCAATATTTACATAATAATCTTAATAAATATAATAATCATATCAACAAAATGTAAAGTACCTGAGACAGGGATAAGACCCTAGATAATACACAATAGCTACAGGTTTTTTAAAAAGCATCCTGAAATTCCATCTGGATTGGATGGTGACTTACATTATCCATGGAAACATACAGACGGATTATGAAGGGTATGAAAGGCAGCATGTAATTCTGGTCAAAGGAGGCATAAATTGTATTCCATTTATTTGGAAAAGAAAATATGGCTGAGATTGAATTAAGTTTAAGTTGTGGTGATCAGGTGAGTGGCTTCTGCATCACGACAACACTCTCATCCACACAGCATTGAATGTGCGGCAGTTTCTCATGAAAAACGGAATGACAACGGTTTCTCACCCCCCCACTCCTGGGACCTTGCGACCTGCATTTTTTCTTATTTCCAATAATGAAGAGGGACCTTAAAGGAAAGCGTTTTCAAGATATAAACGATGGAAGCACTGAAGGGAGTCACTTTGCAAGAGTTTCAGAACAGTTTTGAACAATAGAAAAAGCGGTGGGACAAGTGTATTGTGTCTTAGGGAGACTATTTTGAAGGTAATTCAATTCTGGAAATGTTTTGAGAAATATACAATTTAAAAAAAAATTCTCATTACTTTTTGTTTACCCCTCGTATATATAAAAGAACCAGGTTTTCAAGGTACAAACCCATTATTGCTGAACTGGCAGATACAGACACAAGACTTGGATCAAAAGGGAATTATCTTTAGCATCTAAGCATACACGTTGCCGTCCAGCTCCCCTTTCCTGGTTAAAAGAACACAAATTCTTTTTCATCAAGCAAGTTCAGCGGCTCGGAGACAGCGACTGGGGCAGATGCAGTCTGAGGGAGAGAGGACAGGAGAGTGAGCCATTAAGTTGGTCAATGCTGGGTATTTTAAATGTTCTAAACCTCGTGCAAGGAACACAAAGAATGGGTAAGAGTGTGTTTGTTTCTCATTGATATACTAAGAGAGTGCTTCTGAAGGACAGCTGTGTTTCTTTGGCATAGGTTTACTCTATAACAGAGGGACAGCATGTAATTAAGAGCATATGAGCGTGCAGGTGCTGGTGCTAAGCGGTAGGAAAACTGAGCAGGGAAGGTACTGAACTGCCTATGAGCGACAGTCGCCAGCATTTTGGGCAGTTAAACGACGGGACATCAGTCACAGTATATACTGTAAATAGTGTATGTAGTGTATGTATATATATATAGTGGCATCAGTGAGCAAATTCCAAAATAAGTTGAGGTGCAATCCAGGCCAACGCCGTTTAATATTGAAAGCAGACAAAAAAAGTAAATCAAACAGGCACACAGAAACACTTCAACAAAAAGGATCTCAGGCAGTCATCTCCAAGATCACCCTGTCATGGTGGACAAAACAGATAGTGGGATTGGGAATCTGCAATCTCTCTGGTGCACTTTTCCAAAATGTGATCCCACCTTCTGGGGATGTCCACTCTTATACTGTCTGGACCAGAAGGGATGGGGTTTCTCTGTTTCACTTGCTCACATTGGGCAGTTTCTTGGCACTGTGAGGGGACAAGGAGACAACACCAACAGCAACTCCCTCTTATACTGTATACCTTTGGTTATTCCAGGAGGTCATATATGACAATATATATAAATATGTATATCTGCTAAAAATTGTTTCATTTAACAAATCCAGTATGATTTTGTGACTTAATAGAAGGACTCACTCTATTCTATCTGGGAGAATTGTGGCAAAAATGTTTATGTATGATGTTTAGTAGATTGAATTTTCTGGAATGTTTTATTTTACATGGAAAAACAAAAATTGACCTGTCATAAAGTTTTAAGGTAAGAGCTTTCCCTCTTTGTCTTAAATTAAAACAGATAGCAATAACAGTCCTAATCTTAACCAAGAGGTTATTTTACTACTGGATAATCCTACGGACCTTCAGCTTTTTTACTTTGTAGAGACTTAACAGCATTCAAGATCTTGAGGAACATTAAATGATCATTCAGTTTGTCTGCATAATGCCTAGAGCTGTGGCAATTCTGCTTAATTTAAAAAAAATAATTAGAGAAAAAAAAGAAGAGAAGTAGAGGTCCATTAACTTGCTGTGTGCTTTAAAATGCCTTCCTTGTGTACTTGATTAGGGCAGACACTGCAGGAGATGGTCTCTCCCTCGCATGTGGCAATATATTATTGTTATTTGATGCGCTCTATGCTGCTCAAATAACCTGGAGATTCAGTTTTTTTGTAAGCCACACTGTATTAAAGACTTGTGAGAAGAGCTGCAGAGTTTTCAGAATGACTTGAAAACATAAAAGAATGCTGGATAAATCTTCTTGGAGAAGTTGAGTCTGTTCTCACTTTGCCACATTCATTAAAATTCAAAGATGTCATCGTCAGAACTGCCAGGTTGTTAAGCTGCCCTCTGTAATAATTTGAAAGACACACGAATGGCAGCTAGAGAAAGGCTTCTTGCATTAAAGAAACAGGCACTTATCAAGACTTTTATTGATGTGAGAGACAAGACCTAATATTCTATAATACATTTCCCGTGTACTGACAGTCAACAACAAATTTTGCTGGCTCATCTTTATCAATACTTCAAAATATTTTGAGTACCTGGATTGGATCCCCATGGAGCCTTCTCTTTTCAAAACTGCAGATGTTCGGTTACCTCAGTCTGTCCTGCCCATTAGTTCAGGGGGTATACTTGGTTGCTTTTCTCTTCACATTTTTTGCTATAACAATATGTATATTCATTACTCCAGGTGTGGTCTCACTAGTACATTGCAGCTTGAACATAGGATTCTTTATGCTCAATACTGTAATTTCTACAATCTCTCTACATATAAAATCCAACATCTGTCTGTCTGTATATCTGTCCGCTTTTCACAAGAGAACTACTTAACGGATTTAGATCATTTTTTTTTCTATAATTTGCTTGAACATTCCGGTTGATTTTTGCGACTTCTCTCATTGCACTAAGTATTATAGTTAGGTTGCAGCACCAATTTATTCATGCGAATCCGAGAGACAGGCTTAGGGGAGAGGGGAGGTGGGACCTCAGGAGTGGGGAGCCAGGCGGAGCCATCCTCACTCACACACCAACCTCCGCTCGAATCGCTCTACCTCTCGCCACATGTTGGAGTGTGCCTTGCCTCCACTCAGCTAGTGATACCTGTTTGTTCAGCAGACATTATCATCTAGAGATTGTTAGGGAGTAACGTTTGACGTTTTTGAGAGAAAGATTACAGCTGTGTGTTTTAGAGGGCACCTACTCATTGGCAGAGATATCACGGCCACATGCTCTTCTCCCCATGCAGGGGAAGCTCTTCTGTCAGAGCATAACACGATCACATACAGTGGCAACATTTGACATTGGAGCGTACCTACCTTCGCTTGGCTAAAGATACCTTGCCAACTTTTTACATTTTTGGCAAAAAGATCACAGCTACATTCTCATCCCTGATTGCAAAACCAAAAATATTGTATATCAAGAGACCCACGGATACGAAAGCTATCAATTTAAATTCTTCTCAGAACAAATTATTACATTTTTTTTTTTTAAAGTTTGTCCTGTTTCACTACTATGCGGGCGGAGCTGCAGGGGACAGCTAGTATATTTTATTTGACTTTCTGATAGCTTCTGTACAAGGAGGGTGGCCCTGTTTTCCCATTTTCCCATGAAATGACTGGTAAGCATATATTCGGTGCTTTACAGATGACATCCAGCACTTGGTGGCGAGCTAAGAGACCTTTTCAAAGCACATTAGCTGCAGCTCAATTTTTGCTTTTACATTCAGAATACAAACGCAGACATCACTGATTGATTTTTCAAATTATCAATTATTCAAACCAGAACATAGGTTCACCCATCTTTAAGTTATAATTAATGTTCTCTTTGCCTGGGCCACATCTGATGGATTGGCCAGTTTTAAAGGGGTTGCCAGGGACATAGGGCAGTGGCAAAATTCAGTGTGGCTCTACAAAAGGAAAGATAAAGTGGACTGGCACCACAAGCTTTTGGTAAAACACATAATTAATGATGGCTTGGGCTCTGCTGTAGTTCTTCCAGGGTCAGATGCACATTTTTATCATATCTTGATTGTCTCATTTTAATGAGGTAGCAATTTCATCAATGGTCCTGGTTTGTCTAATTTGAAAGGTTATTGCCTTTGTTTGACCTTTTGTTAATTCCAAATATTGCAGCTTTTCTCAACCACATGAGGCAATATTCAGGAGTTATTCATAGTCATAAATCCTGGTTGTATTTTTCAATTTCACAAAAATGACTCCATCCAATTAATCCAATAAATACATAATGAAAGAAGATCACTTAGAGTGTGGGGGTGGAGGCAGGGGCGAGGCAAAGCACATAAAGGTTCTGGGTTTTTAAACTAATATTCTAAATAGGAATATTTAGAACCAAGAAGCATTTTACCTGTAGTTCTATGCATGATAATCACTCTGCGATGACACTAACAACCAGCTGACTAACTCAATACACATTCTTCATGAACCAGTCTCAGACTCGTGTGTAATTCTGGTGTGTGAATTTTTTTAGGAACAGAACACAAATGTAAACACGAAAGGAAGCATGACACAGACAACAGCCTCAGGCTGATTATAGACATAAGACTATGAAGAGGAGCGGACAGTTTCAATTACAGGTTTTGCTGCGTATGAGTCAGCTGATTTACTGTGTCCAAGTGGCTGACAGGGCAGGCCAAGATGGGGGGGTGGGTGGGTGGCTTGGGGTGCTTAATTTAATCGTCTCGCCCCAAAAAAAGCTGAAGTCAGCAAGACAATGATGATGGAAGTGAGGCGGCAGGGAAGGCAGTGACAGTGAGTGAAGTGAAAACTCTTCTCTGGCTGACTGCCTCAATTACAATGATTTATTCCTCATTTACTTTAATGACATTCTGAAGGTTGTCTGTTTAATGCCCCTGGTTCTACTTCTGAAGCATGAATCCCACAGGACTCAGGAGCAGACGCCCACAATGTAGGCAGCAGCACAGGGCTGGTTTGCTACCAGAACCAAACATTTGCTTTGAAGAGAAGCTGGGAAACCCAAAAATTAAAATGTAGCCAGGGAAGCAGTAAATGTGACTCATCACATTTACACAAACTAAACTAATGTAAAGAATAACAATATTTTTTAATTGGCAAGGCCACATTGCAAACTGACACTTGAGAAAATTCATTAACAACCAGCAGCAAAACCTCATTTCAAGTCTCATAAGGCACAAAGCATGAGTGTGGATAATACAGTATTCAGACAGAAGGAAATACAGTATAATCAGTGTGGAGTGTAGGGAGTGATTGTGAACAGACCTATCAAACCCTGGACTATATGAGTCCTCTTGTGGTAGACCACCTTGACCCATTGCAGTTTGTCTGTTGGACAGTGATTGGAGCTGAAGATACAATTATCATTTGATTCTACAAGGCTTATTCTCACCTGGACAAAGCTGGCAGCACTGTAAAGATTACTGTATGTTTTTTGATTTGTCCATTATCATCAATGCCATCCTGCTTAGAGATATCTGGGTGGATGAGCCTATGTTGTCCTGAATAATGGACTATCTGTTGGGTAGAAAGCAGTTTGTGAGACTCAAGGACTGTGTTACTGATATGGATGTGAGCAACACTGGAGCACCACAAGGAAGGGAGCCTTGTCTCCTTTTCTCTTCTCTGACTACAAATATAACATCAAGTCATGTCACTCGTAGACATTTTCAGACGATTCTGCACTTATGGGGTGTATTGGTAAGGAGGATGAGACAAAGTATAGGAGTCAGGTGGAGAACATTGTTTCTTGGTGAAAATAAAATTGTCTGAAACTTGACATTAACAAGTTACTGACTTTCACCATACCAAAGAAACTCTATGTCCTGTCACTATTCAGAGAGTGGATGTAGTGGTGGTGTACTCCTACAAGTACTTGGAGGTGCACATTAACGACAGGTTGGACTTGTCTTGGAACACAGAGGAACTATATAAGAAGGGGCAGAGCAGCCCTTCTTCCTTAGGAGACTGTGTTCATTTAATGTGGGTAGTGACACCCTTCACATCTTCTATAACTCTGTGATGACCAGTGTGATGTTCTATACTGTGGTTTTCTGGGCTGGTAACATCACTTAAAGTGAGGCTCACTGAATTAACAAGCTAATTAAAAGACTGGGCTCATTAATGGGATACACTCTGGAGGTAGTAGCAAAGGAGAATATTAAAACAAAACTTGATTGCCATTATGAACAATGCTGCACATCCTCTCTCTGATGCACTAACACTGAGGACTTTCAGCTAACAAATTATTCAGCAAATGTGTGTCAGGAAATGCTATTGGGACTCCTTTATACCAACAGCAGCATGCCCGTATAATGCCTCACTGTGACAGTGACTTCCAAGTCAGAAGTTTTCTTCCTTTCTTTTTAATTTTTTCTTCATTTTTTGTCATTCTGGTGTGTGTTCAGACCATAGTGTGTCTGCATATTGTAAGTGCCGGACTGGATGGACTGGAATCCTGACTTGATCCGGGAATGATTACCAGCCCAGCCAGGAGGCCGTAATGGAGTCCAAGACTTGAAACACAACTGGGCCTGGATGATCCTCAGCTTTTCTCCCAGTCAGGATGATTAAATTATGGATGGACAAGGGACAAGTGAACCTATTGTCTTCCAGCACAAAAGGTGGCAGTACTTCCCTGGTTGGAACCCAGTATGGGCACTTACAAGGTAGCCTGGGTATTATAGTTTGGAAGGGTGATCCTGACGGGTCCTTGGGCGCCACAGGGGGGTTCTTTGGAGAATGACATCACTATTTTGGAGAGTTTCCATATGATGGTGTTCCTGGGTCTGAGATAAAAGCAGCTGCTCTGCCTCATCCAATGGTGAGAGTTGGGAGGCAGATGGCAAACACTCATGTGGAGGAGTGAAAGGAGATGAAAGAGGAGAAGAGAGCTTTTTCCTCTCCATCCTTGAAACAAACTGGTTAGGGCAATTTTTCTTAAACTATGAGTCGTGGATGTATCTGTAATGGATTGCCACATGATTGTGTAGTAAAATTTTCAAGATCATCTATGTGTTAATTCTTTGTCAAATGATATGTCATTCACTATTTTGCGTACTATTTATTCCAGTGTTATGTAAAATAACGCAGTGGATGCATCATGGAGAGGTATGATTTGTATAGCAAGGAAGTAAGTATTTCCCAGCTCCCATCTCACAGCCTATTAAACAATCAATCTGTATGGACTGACAGCAAAAACACATATAAGAAAATGAGGAGAGGGGAGGGACTGACACAGATGAGCTTGTGAGGTGAAGGGACTGTGGCACTAGCCTGAAATTTCAAAATAAAAATAACAGGGCAAGCACAAGGATGTGATAATATATATATAAAATCCAACGTCTGTCTGTATGTCTGTCCACTTTCACGAGAGAACCACTTAACAGATTTAGATCGGGTTTTTTCTATACAGTAATTTGCATTTGCTTGAACATTCCGATTGATTTTGAGACTTCTCTCCTCATAAGTATCATAGTTTGCTTGCGGTACCAATTTATTTGCACAAATCCGAGACAGCAGCTGAGGGCCGAGGGGAGGGGGAAACGGGGCTCTCATCACTCAAGCGAAAGTCTCCGTTCGACTTGCTCTACCACTCGCTACATGTTGGAGTGTACCTTGCGTCTGCTTAGCTAGCGATACCTGTTTGTTCAACAGACATTATCATCTACAGATTGTTAAGGAGTAACGTTTGATGTTTTTGAGAGAGAGAGATTAGAGCTACGTGCGTTTTAGAGGGTAGCTGCTGATTGTCACAAATATCACGGCTACGTGCTTTTCTCCCCACGCGTGGAATGCTCTTCTGTCAGAGCTTAACACGATCAGATACGAGCGTACCTACCTTCTGCATGGCCAGAATTACATTTTTTATTGATTTTTAAAGTTTGTCCTTGTTTTGTCTTGGTAGAGTAATATATATATTGCTCTACTTTCCCCTATTGTATTATTAATATGTAGCCTTAGAATGCCTAATCTCACAGACTTACCACTGTTTATAAGGTATTATTGTATATAACTTATCCCCACCTTCCCTTCTATATCTATAACCTTAGGTAATTAGAAATAGTAAAAGACAAGCAGAAGTTAAGTTACAGTTTAAACAATGTATTAGTATTATTGATAATATTCATAAATAATAACAAAATACAAAGTACATTTGAATATTGGCAACCATACAACCTGATTAAATGATGATATGTAGTTCAGGTGGCACACAGACTTCTGGTTACTTAAATGTCTCTAGTTAAGGCATCATTGATGCTCAGCTTTCAGCCACATGTCTGTTCAAAATGGCTGCTGAGCTGTGCTGTTCATTGTGTTCTCTTCAAGTTAGCAAGAGAGATGCTTCTTCATCATATGTTGGTTGGTAAGAGAGAGATACTGAGGTTAAACACATACTTTTATAGATGTTCTGTCCAATCCCGAGAGCCAATAGGACATCATGGTATTTAAAGGCCTCTGAGACAAGCCAATTCCAAACAGCCATACTTCAGACCAATGGGGGAAATAGAACATCTTAACACCTGCCCCCAAACCATATGTTAAAGTACACCTTAGCCCATTTGCGGGGGTAGAAATGACTTTAGCAAAGAAACACTTGCCAAACTGGTTTAAAACACACATCCCCCAAATCCTGTCGTAAAATTCAGACCCATTCCTGAAGGGGGGGGGGGGGGGGGGGGGGGGGGGGGGGCAAACAGTAAATTACACTGCTTTGTCTAAATTACAAATAGAGATATACAGTACAAAATATTCATCAAGTTATATGTAAAATCTCACATCACAACAGTCCTACGTAGGCGGAGCTGCAGGGAACAGCTAGTATGCATATACTGTATGTATATATATATATATATATATATATATATATATATATATATATATATATATATATATATATATATATATATAGTGTTGTGGCAGTGTTGTATGCTAAATGCAACTGCTCGTAGCTTCATCACGTATTTGCTGTTAAGGCATATGTTGAGTCTAAATCTATAACTGAGGTGCAAAGAAGATTTTGCATTAAGTTTAACAAGCTTTGGTGGGGATGAATTCTTTTCCTAACTATTTAAAAGTGGTTTGATAAATGTCCATTAGCTGGTAGTGTGAAGGGGTGTGTTTATTAGACCACTGAGACCTGTAAGAACACCAAAAACAGTGAAAAGATTGAGACAAGCTGTAGACATTCATCATGACGTCATTTGGTACAGTTAAATATTTCAAACAGGATTGAATTATTCGTCAAGATTTATCCTATCACCAGTATAAAATGCAAATAGTGCATACATTTTTAAAGAATATCTTTTTCTTTTTTTAAATTGGTTAGTTGAATATTAAGTAAAAACTGGCGTATATTAAACTATTTGCAAAATAATTTTGAAAACCTTATTAAAAAAGAAAAAGGTTATTTAAGATATGTAAATAAACTGTATCAATATTAATATTTTGACCACTTCATTCCTTAACTGGGGCCATGAGTCAAGTGACTACGTTAAGTGACCATTCATACTATCCTTTCAAAAGTCGTCACATCCTCACACTGCATCCTAAAAATTCTCTCATTTTCACTACCATACAGTATATACTCACGTATAAGTCGGGTCTTGAAACCCGAAAAATCAATCATAAAATCAGACGCCGACTTATATGCCCATTCAAAAATGCAACACTTAAATGTATTTATTGTTTTTACATCTTCTTGCTTCCTCTGATCTCGCATCAGTTTCTCAGACGCATTGAATTTTGTTGCAGGAGCGCAGTTACTGATTTCTTTCGCCACTTCAACGATGTTTAATTTAAAACCAGCTTCATATTTTCTTCTGATCGAATACTCCATCGTAGATATGGGATGTTCTTACGATAAAGGTGTATGAGGTCATGAGATACAAAAAACACAAATCAGTGCAAATGTTGCTTCAGAATAGTTCGGGTATTACAGTGTGGTCACATAGGTACAATACATAGAAAAAAAAGGCAGTGTGCTTCGTGGTTACTCCTTCAGGTGGGCATTAGCATATCATAATCTCTTGGACCAATAACGCAAGGTTTCCACATTCGACTTATACGACCGGCATTATAAAATACCAGAAATTATACGGTAAAATCAAGTACCAACTTATCCGTGGGAGAAATTATCCATGAGCATATATGGTAAATATGACACTAAGCATTTCCACATTTTCTCTGAATGATTAAGTGATATACCTAAGGAATCTATTCCTGTTTTGAAAGAAAATTATTGTTCTAGGTTCAAGCTGCATGTGCTTCCTATGTGCTTAGGTATTTCCTTGATGCTTTTCACTTTCCTCCCACAGTTCAAAGACATACCAGTTAGCTGGATTGGTGATACTAATTTGGCCAGTGTGTGTGTGCATGTGTGTGTTCACCCTGTGATGGGTTGGTGCCCTTGTCCATCTGATGTTTGCTGTGATGGGCTGCAGCTTTCTCACGACCCTGCTCAGGATAAGTAGGTTTGGAAAATTGATACATGAGGTTTGCTTTAACATCATATTTGATTCCCACTTTTACTTCTAGTAATATTCATGTGAAAAATATTCTGGAAAGGACTCAAAACATTTACTTTTTTTATTATATAGTCTTTATTATTTATTTCTTTATAACTCTGCTGTCATTATGATAATAGTCCTATTCTTGTATTGATTTTCTAATTTGGGCCCTCAGATGAAATGGTATAAGAACTTTCTTAGTACATTTGCAGAGGTTTAATATACTGCCTACTAGTGGCTTAGGGAAGCAGAAACATATTTATAGGTTTTTTTTTCCTATTTAAATTAAACTTTGTGTGACTCAATTTTTTTCAAAGTAGTGCCCTCTACTGGTTGCTATTGACTCCATCACATCATGTGGAGCACTACTCAGTTACAGCTAATTGACACAAATAGCAGTTATCTTTTGGAGGCAGTTGAATGTCCACTTCATAAAATATTGTTCTGCCCCAGAATGAAAACTGGCAGCATGTCGAAGAGAAGGATCAGTCGTTGAAACGGTAACCAAAATGCTAGCTGGGCTTGTAACCAAAAAAATGGAATGATTGACTATCAGAAGCTGTTTTGTTTTGGTAAAGTAATATATTACTCTATAATATATTAAGATAATATATTACTCTGCTTTCCCCTTTTGTATTATTGATGTGTAGCTTTTGTCAGAATGCCTCAAATCTCATACACTTACCACTGTTTATAAGGTATTATACCATATAACCTCTCCCCATCTTCCCTTCTACATTTATAACCTTAGGCAATTAGGTGTAGTAAAAGACAAGCAGGAGTTAAGTTATAATTTAAAAAATGTTTTATTGATAATATTCATAAATAATAACAATATGCAAAGTACATTTGAATATTGGCAACCATACAACCTGATAAATGGTGATGTGTAGTTTCAGGTGGCACACAGACTTGTTAGTTACTTAAAATGTCTCTAGTTAAGTCCTCATTTGTGGTTAGCTTTCTTCAGAACAGGCTGCATGCCTGTCTCAATATGGCTGCTGAGCTGTGCTCTTCATTGTGTTGTCCTTCTCAGTTCATGGTGTGAGATGCTCCTTCTTCATTTGGTCAGAGAGAGAAAGAGGGGTAAAGAAAGCAAACTTATAGATTTTCTGTCCAACCCCTACAGCCAACAGGGCGTCAAGGTACTTAAAGGCTTCTGATACAGGCCAATTCCAAACAGCCATACTTCAGACCAATGGGGCAGAGAAAACCTTCACACCTGCCCCCAAAACCATGTGTTAAGTTGAAGCTTGCCAGCTAGCCAGTCTGGCTTGCTTGTGGGGGTTGACTGAGAGAATCCTGCAGAGAAACATTTGTCAAACTTGTTTGAGGCATTTCCCCCAACCCTGTCATAAAATTCACTATCCTGACTTAGTCCTAGGGGGTAAACATGCTTCTCACTAATGAAATACTAATATTACATTGCTTTGTCTAAGTTACAAATAAAGACATACAAAATATTTATCAACTTGTATGCAAAATATCACACCACAACACTCAATATGTAAACCAAAAAACCCAAAGCTCATTAACTAGCTCATTAAAGAATCGATTTCTAAAGTCTATGTTTTGAGTAACCAGAAACCTAGACTAGAATAACCGCATTGGTGGCTTAAAAATTGTCAATGATGTCACATGGCAATACTTCCAAGGCCACACCCCTTGATAATGAGCAGTCATGTCATTGCCACAGACAATGAAAATGGTGGCATCTACTAAAGAACATAATGTCATCTTAGTAACTATAAAACATAACAAGAAAGTAAAATGAAAAGTCTTTTTTTGTTTAAACAAAACAAAAGTAAAAAAAAAAGAAAAGGCAAAATTAGAGTTAAGTAATGCATAGTCCAAAATGCAAATAAAAAAATAAAATGTCCAAAAGAAAATGTATTAAGGAAAAATCAAAAAGTTACTGACATTCATAACACACTGTATAGTACTTTATGAAGTCCCCAACCTTGTTTTTATTCAATCCATAGGTCCTCAAGCTATGGACTAAACTAAAAAATATCACACATCCACATTGCCATTTCTTTCTTTCTTTCTTTCTTTCTTTCTTTCTTTCTTTCTTTCTTTCTTTCTTTCTTTCTTTCTTTCTTTCTTTCTTTCTTTCTTTCTTTCTTTCTTTCATTTTAATCCAAAGATCAAAAGTAGTGGGCCCATCATACTACTGAAGTTCAGACCTCACTCCAGCAAGAGAGATTTCATATCTTCTGCTGTAGCTAACAAAAGAACTCAACATAATATCTAACACTGGAGTCCCTGAGCAACTCTAATACTACTAGGTTATAACAAATGTGTTATGAGATTGTTCAGGTATGGAAGACAAATTTTTTTTTTTGTAAGTTAGTTATATTCACTAATCATGCTAATGTATTGTGTGTTGATCAACACTTGCTAGTAAGGATTTCACTGTGCTTTGTACCCGTAACAATAATAACCCTATAAACCTGTAATTTAAATTTTTCATTTTTTGTATTTTCTTTTAATTATTTAACAATCTTTTTGCATACTAAGTGTAGTACCAGAAGTCCATGCAGTAATGTTCTGATCGCATTTTTCTTTTATATGTTATGCCTTTAATAAATATTCCCCACCCATGGACAGCTTATCGGTGGCTCATAGTATGCCCACCATTGTGACACACATTGATACTAAATCTGTGACAAACTTGGGTGAGCAAGAATTCTTTTCTGTAACACTATTTCAAAGTAGTTTTCTTGGACCACTGAGAACAGTGAGAACACCAGGAAATATCAAAAGGTTGAGACAGGCTGTAGAATGGCGCCTTTAGCAATTCAGCATGATGTCAGTCAGTAGTGTTAAACATTTCAAAATGCACTGTTCACAGAATTCTTGATCAAGATTTATTCTATCAGTCGTATTTTAGGAATAATTTAGTTACATGACTCATCTTTTTACTCAGTTTACTGAAATGTTAAAGGAAAATGTATGTTTAACAATTAGCAAATTAATTTAGATGTGTTGAAATGTTGGAGCTAATCTGAAAAATGCTACTTTAAAAAATAATGCTATTTAAGATAAGGCAAATAAACTGCATTTCTTGATTATTTTTTGCCTACTTTATTTTTTATCCTGTACCATGAGTCAGGTGATTAATTTAAGTGACTATTCATGTTATCCTTTAACAAAATGATTGCACTGTGCTCATTATAAAGACATTTATTTTTCTAAAGTTTTCTAAAGCTTACAGTAAACATTTACAGTGTAAGTGATAGAATCTATTTCCTGTTATAAATGATAATTGTTGTTTAATTAACAACAATTGTTGCTTTGCACTGTTTTTTATTATATGTCCACTGTTATTTGTCTGTATATGACTCTGTTGTCATTATGGTAATAATCCTCTTCTTGGGTCCCAGTTTGGTACTGATGTTTTTAATTGGGTCCTCAGACTTAAAAAGTTTAGGATATCCTGATTTTAATGATCTCTCCTATTAGTTCTGTCTTGTTCATACATTCATCTTGTGAAGACCTCTTTTGTAAGTTGCTTTGGATAAAATTATCTGCCAAGCCAACAAATGTAAATATAAACTCTGTAGCCATTTTGTCACACCTTTACCTTTCTGTTGTGTCATATCATTGTTTCATTATTTGCAAAGGTTAGTGCTACTGCGTACTGCTCCAGAGTTCTACATTTCTGAATCCCAGCTTGCGCATGGACTCCCAGTGTATTGTGTTTCTCTTTAGATTGTGTGGCTTTCTTTTCAAGTTGCAAAGATATGTCTATGTGTGTGAGTAAGTGTGTGGACTAGTATCTCATCGAGGGTTGGTTCCCACCTCGTGCCCAGCCTCAGGCCCCTGAAACCTGAACAGGATTAAGCAAGTTTGATAACGGATGGATGGATTCTACTTTATAGCTATTCTTTTCTTTTACAATTCTCTTTGGAATCCCTCAGGGCCTCCATTTCCCACGGTGGAACTCATCAATTTGCCCAACATTACACAGATCCTCAGCGACTTGTTTTTGGATTCAGATATTCAGGCTTTTCCTTCTTCTTTTCATCAGCGAAGCAGTCATGCCACCACCCTGGCAGTGGTTCATTTTCCACATTCATCAAGTTCTATTGAGATGCCTTTTCCTTTTCACAACATTCATTTTTAGAAATTACCAGCTAATCAAGCAATTCATTATTTCTTATCACGTTTTTGGAAGATTGCAAATGTGATATTTTCTTTGTCAAACTTTGCCTGTTCATTTGTAGATTAGTAGCTTATGTTATTCTTCTCCAAACCACTATTTCCTTTTAGCATCTAATAGCCTCTCCTTTAAACCTTTCTCTCTTCCTTCTCCCTAAAAGCATTCCACTGAACTAGCAACTCATCATTTCATTCTAATTACATAATGCCCATCTTAAAAAAATAAATTCATTTAAATTGTTACTACCAGCAGTGGAAGCAAGTACTTTTTTCTTTTTGGTGAGTGCTCATCCCTTCCTTTTTTGTAGCTTCTACACTGCTGTATTTTTCTGGTGATCTGAATGAGCTGATGGATTCTGGTAAGGGTTGCTTCTGGTGCCTCACAGCTCCAAAATCCTGGGTTCAAACTCCAGCTTGCTCATTACATGCTGAATTTGCACAATCTTCCTGTCTGCCTGAGCTTTTATCCAAGCACACCAGTTTCATCTCATATCCCACATTCACATGGGTTAACTTTAAAAAGCAAACATTACGTGGTTTTGAGAATACATGTACAGTACACACAGTATGTATGTAAACACAATGAGTGGCCAATTTATCCAGCACTCCTGTCTAGTACCTGGTAGAACCCCTTCTTAGCCTCCAGAGCAGTCTATATCTGTCAAGGAATAGGATTTTGGTTCATGAGTAATGCCATAGGTATCATGCAGTTCCTTTAGATTTTTCATCCTCAGCTTCATGTTACAATCCTTCACTTCTACTTCAATCCTAAGGGTTCAAATGGACTGAAATCTGAGGATTGTGCAGACCACTGGAGTAAACTGAAGTGACTGTTATGTTTATGGAATCATTCTGAGACAATGCGAGCTTTGTGACATGGGAAATTATCCCGCTGAAAGAATTCATGTGAGAAAGGGTGGGCTATGGCCATAAATGATGCACATGCTCATGTTCTCTACGGTATTCAAATGCCTAATGTGTCCCATGAAAACGTTCCTCACACCAATACGATACCACTATGATCCTGCATTAGTCACACAAGGAAGGATGGATCAGTGGATTCATCTTGTTTTACAAAAGTCTGACCCAGCTAACTGTATGTTACAGCAGAACTTCATGTTATTCAGACCGCGTGAGATTTTGTTCTGTTTTAATTCGACAAGTTTTGCTGAGCACATGCCTATTGTAGCCTCATCTTCCAGTGCCCAACTTACAGTAGTGGACCCCAGTGTGGTCTGTTTCTATAGCCCAACTGCTCTAGTGTCTACTTTGTTATGTGTTTAGAAATGCCTGTTTGCACATACATCACTGTTGCAAAAAGCCTCCTTGAAGTATTTGTGTGCAGCTTAACAAGTCTGGCCATCCTTAAATCATTTCTGTCATTCTCAAGGTGTTATCAACCACAGATGCATAAATCTGTGCATGAGTCAAGTTCCACACACTTCCCCTTTACAAATCCCAACAATTTAATGCACATGCACACTGGTACAGCCCCACTCTGACTACTCCCAGAATTTTGCATATTTTAATATGCAAATCAATATAAATGTCATGTTCCGTTCACTGTTTGGTTAAAAAACAATGGAAAAGGCACATGAAAAATAGAAGACTTTCAGCATATGCGAAGTGGAGGCAAGGAAAAACGTACTATTTGCTAGCTTATGCAGTGGTACAAGAAACAAAAGCGTGGCGAAGACACTCAAATGTTCAAGTTCAGAAAGTCACACAGTGCCTTAAAGTAAGAAGTGGTCGGATATCACAGTTGACATGAAAAGGTGAGTCACAGCTCACCATCTGTTTATTCTGTTACAGACAACATTATAAAAACTGACCCCCGTGTGATGGTCAAACAGCAATGATGCTGGGGTGCTGAGTATGACTTTGGGTGCTGGCTTTACACAAAGCTCTGCCTCAGAAACTGCTGGTCGACCATCTGGCTGTGTGCTGGTGGACTGTTCTGGAGTCACAAAATGTAACAGAGGGTGCTGTAAGAGATGTGGCCAATGAATTAAGGCATGTAAGGGCTGTACTATATGATATTGACCACAAATGAAATAAATTGTTTGAAAAATAAATGTTGTAACTGATTACCTGTTTTTACAGTCTGCTAATTACATTCAAACAAAGTTGTAACTCTGTCCGATCTGGTGGGTCAGGGTCAGGGTCAGGTTTATTATAGCACATCTCTTCAGGTACATGCTTGCACACTGAAACACAGTTTCTGTGCACTATAGAGCAGCACATTAATAGAGTGGAAATGCATTGTATTTACATAAGCAAGTTCATTCTCTGAAGGTGCCTTCATAGCGTAATAATAATAATACATTTTATTTATATAGCGCCTTTCCCATGCTCAAGGCACTTACAGAATAAATAAAGAACGGCAGAATATACAGTATATAGCATTGTACAAACCAGATAAATAAATAAAGAAGATTAAGACAGTAAATTCTGAAAAAAAAAAACAGACAACATAATTGATGGTCTCGCACACACATACAGGTTACATGAGCATCTTGACAGAGAAGTAAACTGAGAGAAAGGTAATAAAGTCAAGTAGAGCTAAAAGCCTTCCTGAACAGATGAGTTTTGAGTTGTTTTTTAAAAGAATTCATGGAGTCAGCTGACCTGATTAATTTTGGTAGGTCATTCCAGAGTCTGGGCGCTATACAGCTGAAGGCCCTGTCACCCATGGAGTGTAGATTAGTGACGGGCACAACAAGATTACCAGAATCAGAGGACCTTAGTGGGCGGGCAGGCACATAGTGATGGAGAAGGTCACTGATGTAGTTTGGCGCGAGGTTATTTAAAGCTTTGTAGGTTATTAGTAGGATTTTATATTCGATTCTGTAGGACACAGGGAGCCAGTGAAGGCAGAGCAGGATGGGTGTGATGTGCTCGCTGCTGCTGGCTCGAGTAAGGACTCTTGCAGCTGAGTTTTGAATAAGCTGGAGCTGTGATATAAGATTAGAAGGGGCACCTGCCAGTAGGGAATTACAATAATCGATGCGGGATGTGATAAAAGCATGGACAAGTTTCTCAGCATTAGAGAAGGAGAGGAAGGAGCGAACACGGGATATGTTACGGAGGTGAAAGTAAGAAAGTTTCTTAATGTGATTTATGTGGGCGGAATAAGTGAGGGAGGAGTCAAAAATGACACCAAGATTTTTTACAGTAGAGGCAGGTCTGATGAGATCACTGCCAAGATGGACTGGGAAGGAGCTCATTTTATTAATTAATATTAATTAATAGCGACACTAAGCGCCACAACGGAGCAATTCTCTACTCTTTACTTTGAGGTAACTCGCTATCCTTAAAAGGACTGATTGCCTTTTGCCACAGTAGTCGGAAAAAGCACCTATAAGATGTAATGCCAGCTCATCCTTTTGGTGATTCATCCCTGGCTGCTGTAACTTGTCCAGTGTTGTTGCAATTTCAATGTGTGTGCAACTGACTGCTCCGATTATATTTGGAAAACCAGATGTTGCTGCGAATTGCACTTTTATGTTTGCCAGTTCAACCAAAGTGTAAGGAAATATTATGAACTGGATGACAAATAGATAATACCATCCTGGCATGGTGCGACTCAGGGATGATTGTGAAATACCCAATCGGTCAGCAAGTTCACTTTGAAAAGCTCCTGTGGCTAAAACCCTGAGAGTGGACAGAACTTTCAAAGGAGCAGGTAGAGCACAGTTCCTGAAAGTATGCCTTTGTAAAGCCGGCGCGAGTTCAGCACAAAGCTCCAAGAGGATAGCTCTAGGAAATCAAAATTGACTTAGAAGCCAGTCGTCATCATCTGTAAATATGCACTCTCTTCTAATTCTTCCATTTGCGATGTCTTCTAACAACGCTAAAGCAGCTATGGTAGCTAAAATAGTTTGGTATTCCATACACCATTATACTGTTACAGAATGTTTACAATCAAGTGAATTAAATTTGTAAACGATAGGCAGTTAATTTCGAAGATAGCGAATTGCTGGCAACCCTGATCACAACAGTATACATAATTTTTCCCATATTCATTATAATGAAATTTGTTATAACAAAATATTTTTACTGTCCCATGAATTTTGTTACAACGGCTTTCCACCTGTTTATCCAGAATCTGCAAAATAATGGAGCCATTACTGTTGGGAACAAGATGTTGAGTTAAATACAAAAGCAATTTGACAACAGCAGAATGATGAGACAGACACTGGATTACAGCAACATCTGATTGCAATACTCACTCAGAAAAATACACACTTGAGATTTCAGAAAACATGTAGCAACTGGGCTATATTGGAAGGCTCTTTTTTCTTTTTTTTACAGTTAATATATCTCTAAAAAGACTGAATCTGTACTGTATTAGTGTAAAGATAAAATCACCTTTTAGCAGCTATATAAACAGACCTGAGTGCACAAGCGTAAAAGTTATTCTTATCATATAACCCCATAAATTATAAAATATAAATTGAATTGAGGACTCTGAAATAAAATATCATAATATAATTATAAAATTATATTAAATCTATGGATAATAATTACATTTAAACATTTACCCTTTATTCCTGTTTACAGTTTCTTTGTCAACCTATGCAAATAATGTAATATCACCATCCAATCAGTACACATTGTTTTTTTTCAGTGAGAGACTGATCAAGCTTTTCTAGTATGCCGGGAATATATGTGAAGAGTGACATCTATCAAGTTGACATTTTGTGGAGTTTTAATGCATTTTACTGTAAGCCCATTGGAGAGGTGCTTAAACTGTGACTTCAATTAGTCTTTAGCAATGCAGTCAAAGGCTACACTTACAATCTTGTTGCTGTATTGACCGTTTATTTTGCCATATCTGTGTCTCCTATGCTACACCAGTTTGATTATTATTATTATTGTTGTTGTTGTTGTGTTATTGTTGCATTATTTTCAAAATTGTACCCTACAACCCCCCCAATACTTCTGACAAGACAGTGATCATGTCTGTACATTGACTCCTATGAATATTTTGCTTGTAAAACACATGAAGAATGGCACCCACAAAAAATCTTGCACACCTCCTCAAAACAACTAGTTGCATCATTGTGTGTAAAGAAGTGTAAAATACACAAGTTGAAATAACCTTTCTAAGAGAGTAAATAAATCAGTAACTTAAGGTAGATGATTTCATTTGTAGATGCTTTTTAAACAAAAGGTTTTTACAAATTTTAAAATGTGTACATCCTGCTCTTTTCGATACTTCCCAACAGAAATTTCCTGACAAATGTCCTTGAAGAGTAATTGTTCCAAAATTCAACAAAATCAATGGGCAGGTATTTAATGAGAATAGAAAGATGGACAGAAATACATTATAATGATAATACAAAAATAACATTTATTAAAATTTCATATTTACATTCCAAACATGTTGCTCAAAGTGCTTAACAGGAAGTTAAAGAAAAAGCAAAAAAAACTAAGGAATATACAAATAAAATGAAAAACAAAAAATATGAATAAATAAATAAATAAATACAAACTTACATAATATAATGTCACAAGAATGACAAAGAGTCTTTGCAAAGGTTTGAGGCAGCCACCCATATACTGTTTCCCGGCTGTAAAATTGGTTAATTTGAACAGACATGTTCTCAGGTATGAGTCCAAAATAGAACCGAATTGCTGCCTTAAAATGGCAGCTTTTAAACACAAGCAGAGGAAGTGATGTCATCAGGGCCAGAACCGGAAGTGACGTCATTGGCTATACCAGGACTGGGAGTGATGTCATCGGCAGCACTGGAACTGGAAGTGACATCATCAGTGGCGCCAGATCCAGGCGGGATTTCCTGAGAATGGTCTATAAGGGATTGAGAGAGACAATTAGTGCACCTTGCCGCCCCCTGGTCAGGCATGGAATTACTATTATTCAGACCCTTTAATTGTCTCCTAATCGCATGTGTGTGACAATCAATACATAAGAGATCAATAGAAACAGTATGGTCCTTAAGTATGGATTACCTTGCTAAACTCGTTTTTTAAGTCTTTAATGATTATCGTGATGAGTCTGATGCTATGATCAGACAGCCAAGGAGGACAGGAAAATTAAAACTGCAGCTAGTGAGATGCTGGAGAAGATGGGTCTGCAGGAGTTTTAAGACCAATGGACCCCTCAGCTCCTCTGAGCAACAGGTGCTTTTACATTTTATGTGTATGCATCCTCAAATCTGAATACAGTATCATCCCTGTAGGTATCTTTCCTATAGATATCTATATACATGGCCGCCACTTATGTTTAATGTAATTGATTTTAAGGTTAAGCTTTCTTGAGCATTCCAGCGTGTAATGGAGAAACACCTGAGACTGGGCAGTTTGCCTTCCTCTGGTTCCTGGTATTAGTGGAAAAGTGACATAGCCTGCCTTTGCCTGTGGAGGAATACTGGAAGTCAGCAGAAGAAACCCAAATGAATGAAAGGAGAACGTGCAAAATTCCCATTGAAGGCACATCAGGGCATTGCAGAGGCCACGCCTGACAGTTGCCCACAACTTTTCTTCCCTGCCTAATAATTATTATAAAATGGAACATTCCAAGCCTATTGCGATAGTCTTTTCATTACACAAATCTTACAAAAATAGAAAGCAAATTATAAACTGTAACTTCAATATGTATAATAAAGAGATTAAATAAATGTTAGTTCCGTCCATCACAGCTGGCCTCCACCAATGCTCTAATTTTTATTGCGAACATCTCAGTAAGTGAACATTTTGATTCAAAATATAAAACATCTGCTTATGCATTCCTTTCTTTGATTAATTGATAGAATACAAAATTGGACTCTTGTGCAATAAAGAGTGAGCTTTTATTAATGCCAGAATTGCATGGCATTCTCTTTCTTTCAAATATCCTTGAAATTTTCCATTTTTGTATTGCTTTTCTGTTGAGAGCTCTCAAAATCACTAAAACGCAGCACAGTATGGTGCAGCTATTTATACTGAAAGCTGCCTACTACCTCACATTTTATGGCAGAAAATACTTAAGCCACCAGCTACTATAAGTTTTAATTAATTACTTTGTTTATTTATTGGATATAACATGCAGCTTAAAATTGTTAAGAAATTGTTAATATTATATTTCCACTCTCAAGCCAGCGTAATCTATTTCAAGGACACTGAGACAGATGCCTATCCCAGCAGCACAATTGTTAATGTAAGAAAAAAAAATCTGTTATCATTTTTAAGTTCACAGAGTAGCAGAAGAAGAAGAATAAGTAAAAATAAACAAGGCTACCTTACTGATGTTACCACTTACTCATGCAAGTTTTCACTGCATCTAGCATTATGACATGAGTCTATGTTGCATTATGCTAATACAGCAATGGATTCTGGGGCAAAGGGTTGTGCAGGCTGGTGCAGTCGCTTTATTGTTTATTTGACTACAGATTTTTTTTATCAGTTTGGACTTTTATGCTATCATTACAGCAATAGGATACTTTAAGCAACAATAAAATCTGATAAAGTTTCCTAGCAGTGATGATAATGTCCTGAGGTTATTGCTCTGTATAAATGGTCCGGTCTCAAGGTCATCATGATACAGCAGCAATAAAGTCTGGAGGTCACACTGAAATAACAGAAATAATGTCTTGTGGACACTGAGCTTTAGAAATATGGTAGGTATCTGACCATAGCAACAATTAAATGGCTCTACCAGCTCTAGCCTCTGCATTCAATTGCTACCACAGGCACTCTGTGTGTGGAGTTTGTACACTTTCTCTATGTCTCTGCTGGTTGTCTGAGGGTATTTGCACATTCCCATATTATGCTTGTTAGTTGAGCTCCTATTAATAAGTGTTATTGGGATGGGCTGGCATCCCTTTCAGGTTTTGTCATCCCTTTGTACCCAGTCAATTAGGGTTCAGCTCCCTGTGACCCTATAATGGAAAATTTGGATTAAACAATGGATTAATAGATAAGAAAATTAAATGGAGAAGTCTCTGTACCACAGCAATAAAAATATCATTTCAGCACAGCAGCATTGAGCTTTATTTGTATAATAGAAACAGTGACTGAATGTTATTTCATGTTCAAGTTTATTGTCATGTATACTATACGCAGCACACAAAATACATTAATTATGAACTAGAGCACTGTTATCACTCTGCCTGTGATAATGTTTAGAGCAGTGATGAGTCAACAATGGTTTGAGCGGAGACAGCTAAGATGGTTTGCACAACTACAATGGGTTTATCCTTTGCTGTTTTTATTATACCATATTGCCTCTTGTAAGAGATTGGACAAATCACAATAAAGAGTAGGGGCACCACCCTGGTGACCCCTTATAATTGAAGTTAAACAGCAAAGAAAAGGATGCAATAATTGCAAAGATGTCTCAGTTGAAGTAATTTCAAGATTGTGAATCTTCCCGTTTTAATTCCTAAAGGCAAGAAGAGACAGACCCAGGTGGATGGGCACCAAAAGTGACATCAGTGGTATTATAGCTGTCAATATCTGCAGTGGTATGAAGAGAAAAGGCATTAGCACACAGCGCCAACCCCTGGAGCGGCAGGGAATTACAATCATCAGAGCCCTTAAGCTGTCCCCCTATGCACATGATCGTGACACTCTAAAAGAACAAAAATCCTTTTTATATATTCTTTTAAAATTAGTCACTGAAATTAAATTTTTACTGTTATTCTTATGGGTGGCACTATGAGCAGATCCAGCACCCTAGGTTTGACCCGAGCACCTGCACATTGCCTTTGAGATGTACTTCCCATGTCTGTGTCCACTTTTCTCTGGCTACTGTCGTTAGGTTAAACTACCCTTTTACGTTAGCATCAGTGTGGGTGTGGGTCCTGCGATAGACTAGCACCCTGTTCATTGCTGTTCCCTGCCTTGTAGTGTGCTGCTCTGGGTTTTAAGGATGGGATCAACAGGCGAATTTAAAGCTTTTCAGTGCCCTCTTCTGGAGTTTGAACACATTACCTAGCATCAAGCCTGGACTTAGACACTTCAAAGTATTTCACTGTATGTTGACTACACCAGTACTGTTTACAAAGTTTTGAAACATTTATCATGTGTGTTTTGGTCACGTTCTTCAAGTTAACAGATAAAAAGTGTTTTTTTCTTTCAATTTCATCTTTCTGTCTAGATTGTTTTTTGTTTGATTATTTAGGTTAAGCCTTATAAAAAAGGTTACCAAGGGGGATAACCAGGGACAGGAAACATTAATGAGCAGAGAGTTAAAACCAGAAAAACAATCCTATCATTCATCTAAGCCAAATTGGTTATTTAAGAAATATTAGTGATGAAAATCAAAGCAAAAGTCAAGAAACAGAAAATCATCCATCCATCCATTTTTCAACCCGCTTAATCCGAACACAGGGTCACGGGGGTCTGCTGGAGCCAATCCCAGCCAACACAGGGCACAAGGCAGGAACCAATCCCGGGCAGGGTGCCAACCCACCGCAGAAACAGAAAATCAGAATAGCAAAAATAATGTGCACATGAAGGTTGTTTTTTATTTAATTATCTACAAATGCAAAAGTCAAAAAAGTAAAATGACACCTTTTATTGGCTAACTAAAAAAGATTACAATATGCAAGCTTTACATCAGGCAAGATGTAAAGGGGCCTGAGTTGCCTCGAAAGCTTGCATATTGTAATCTTTTTAGTTAGCTAATAAAAGTGTCTGTCATTTTACTTGACTTCTCACTACATTCATAATGGTTAACACGGTACAACACCCTAGTACTACAAATGCAGAAAAAGATTTGTCTCTGATCTGCTGCTTTATATATTATCACATTGATTATCTTCATTAAGTATTACCAGAGGCTCACTCCATATGAACTAACACCATTTTGTTAAAATGGTAACCACACCTATAAAAAAACAATGGTAACATGAACAACAGAAATACTTTTAGAAGTAACTTGAAACAATAATAACAATAAAAACACAAGTACACGCAGTTGCAAAAATGTATTTATTTGTTTTATGATGCTTTATTCTAGCACTTGTAATGAGTACAAGTGTTAAAATAAAACATTCAAAAGCTCTCTCTTTCTCTTTCTTGCTTTTCATGACATGGACCTGGTGGTACGCTTGTATGTTAGACAAACTAATTTTTCAGTACCAAGATTTCTTCCCCAAAGACCCAATGACATCCAATTGCCCTATGTAGAATTTTGTGATACAGTATGTAAAATGAAGACTGTATTTAAAATAAGACACAAGAACAAATGCCTGACCTTCATTTGAAGGGCTTGAAGGAAATTTAGAACTTCTCAGATAAACACTCTGGTCTTCTTAAAATCCTTTCGGTTAACTATTCCAATGACGGACATTACGGCCCGTAGTGTAGGTGATCTGTGACTGAGTCATGTTGTGGATGTCTGCATTAAACCTCACTTACTGCAAAGGTAGTAATTTAAGGCATTGTTGCTGAGATTTAAAGGTGTGCTCTTGTTTAGAGCATTGGTATCAGGTTACATGGGCAGCCTGAATGCTCTAGAATACAGAAAAGTAGACATGAACACTGCTGTATCAATCTATAAAGTGAAATGGATTGCCTGTGATACCCCAAGAACTTGATACATGAGTTCCAAAAAAGAAATGCTTTCTTTGTGTTGCTAGGGCATCCCATCCAAGGATGGCTTCATAAATGAGCATAAATCTTAGAAAAATCTGAGTACATTACACAGTACTGTGCAGTTAGTAAACTCTTAACTAGAAGTCTCATTTAAGGACACATCTCCAAGCTGATAAGTAATTTCCTCTTACACCCTTAATATGTTAGTGAAACGTACACATAAGTATTTCACCCTAATCTGTGCTGGTGAAAATGTTGAACTTAGCCTGAAATGTAACAGATTACCCTTCTTATAAATATCTTGTGAAACAATGGATTTCTAAACATCCTTCAATGCCAACAGATTTTCAACGCTGGGCATGCTGGTGGTTCCCACAAACTAAGGAGTTCTTAACCTCAAGGCATAGTTTTATGACATCAGGGTTTCACATCCATGAACCTTTTAACATGTCATACTTGAAACATCATTTAAAAAATGTTCTCTTGTTATTCCTTATTAATGTTTTGTTGAGCTCTACTTTTGGTCTTGGCAGGCAGCGATGGTGGTCTAGTAATATTTTATTTTAAAATATCTATGTTCAGAGTATATCTAGTGCAAGAGGTTGCCCTCAAGTTCAGTCCTAGCCTCCCTGTAGTTGTAGAGTTTTGTTCCAATAAGTTTCACAATCAGTTAGTGTCTTGGGTCCCTAGTGTGTGCCAGGAAAATATTTCCCACACACTCACACTGTCACTACCACCTTGAACTGTTTGCACTAAACATGTTAACTCCATTTATTTATATTGCTTAATCAGTGTTTAATTAGCTGGATGTTTTTCTTCTTCTTTTCTTCTGCTGCATTTAGAACAGTGAATGAGTGTGAGATTTACGTTTATGAAGAATTTAGGAATACTTCTTAACTCTTGTCATTTTCCTGTTCGTTCACATTTTCTGTGAGTTTGCTACCTTTATTTTATCCTAAAAATGACAACTAGTAGCGAGAGCAGACAAAAAAATAAATTATTTCTGTGTGACATACACAAATGCTTTTGATATTTCATTGAAAACTAAGGAAATAGTTTCTATGTTGCATTGCTGATGCAGAAATTAAAAACTGGGCTTGCTTGATTAAGGTAGGTGTCCAATTAAAAGTAGAAATTACAGGGGTTTCCCGAGGCCTGAACTTGAGAACCAGTAGAGTTCAATAAAACTTAACAAAATATCTATCAATTTACAAATTTCATAAGATTGTTTTCACCAGTCCACAGCACCACAAATTGATAGATAAACCCGGCAGAAAGTAAAGATTACAGGACTAACTTACGTGAGCACTCACATTTAGTCATACCTGACCATAACCTAATTGAAATAAGCCAAACATATGGGAATATGTTTGGAGAATGGGAAAATGGTATATGGGAAAATACGTCCAAGCTAAAACAAAGTCACTGGAGTTCTGCAGCAGTAGTGATAACTGTGCTACTATGCTGGCCAAAAAAATATTAGACATATACTGTATAAACAAAAGACCTGTGTGTGTGTATGGAGCAGTCTGCTCTGCTCACGCTCAACCACGGCCATGGGAGTTGGTGTGAATTCTATGGAAGATGTAGAAGCTTATACAAGTGTGACTTGGGTAAGATGGCGCATGCATGCACTTTTACATTTTTTCACTGCTTGCATGTACCTCACTTCTCATTCTGTACCAAGCAGACAAACACAGCTTTGTGGTACAGGCACGTTGTACATCCACACATGTGAGCTACCTTTTGTTTGCCTGAGACAGTTTCACGCCTGTCATGCACAATTTGTGCCATAGTTGCACTCGACTACACATCCATCTCAGAGTGGTGGCTCTGAGAGTAGGGATCTAAAATATAAAGTGCAATATAAATAAAATTTATTATTATTATTATTATCTATGCTGGCAATTGGAAGGTTGCTGGTTTGATTCCTGTAAATACCAGAAGTGATTCTACTCCATTGGGCCCTTCAGCAAGGCCCTTAACCTGCTGTTCCTCCATCCTGGGTATGACATTAACCTGCATCCAGCCCTGCAAGCAGGACTTCCAACTTTGTAAAAGAAAATACAGGGGTTGGTGGCAGGACTGGCACTCCAGCTACTATAAAAAAAAAAAAAACTCACACTGTTCCATTCAAACTAGTGTGGTGCTGCACTTGTGTCTTAATTTGGTATCCTGAAGTGGTTCATTGCTGTATCAGTAAATGCTCCTAAATTATTTTAATTTCTTACTTTGTCTTTTATTTTTCTTTTCTTCATTATGTAAAGCACTTTGAGCTACATTTTTTGTATGAAAATGTGCTATATAAATAAATGTTGCTGTAGTTGTTGTAACCTCTCTCGCTCTCTCTATTCATATACAGTATATATAAAATCCTAACCCTGAAAGTGCAACAATTTTGTGCAGCGATTTTATGTGACTTTTTTGTCATTTTAAATCAGGCTTATTTTAAAGCCTTCGTATATATGTTTGGTATCATTCTTTTCAGAATGTATCAAACTTTAATGTGATGTTATTTGATTTTCAGACTCTTATTCCATTTTTAAATTATAAACTAAAAAATATCAAGAACTCACGTCCCGCGAGACGAGAGTTTGTGTAAAGAGATTTAACCACACCCGGGGCTGGAAATAAAAGACAAAGAGTAGACAAAGACAGCTGCTGTACAGGCTTTTAAATGTTTGAAGCACTGCGTGAGATGTAGATCATGTGGCACGGCAGCAGCAGCAAGCCAGCAGCTGATTGAGCAAAGAGGAGGTAAATAAAAACACTGTATTTGTTTCCCATTGTATCACCATTTAAGAGGGGGTTTCGGAGGAGCGACCGCATCTGCTTGGGGTGTGTATAGCTCCCCTCTTCACAACACGAGCGGCAGAGATGCGAAGTGGTTGGCTCGAAGTGTAGAAAACAATAATACACACATAAATAATATTTTTATGCAATTGTCTCTGTCATGTATGTGCGCCTGGGGATCACCTTCCTGACTCTACTGAGGTAAGTGGTACCACAATGTGATGACAGGGGGAACTCACACTGACAATTTCTCCCTTTCTACCCAGTGCCCCAAGAAGCCACCAGGAGAGGACAATGAACCCGATCGCAGTACCCAGATCGGTCCCTTCTCTTCTGGTTGACACCATTGTTAATTACTAAAGTCAAATGTGGTTATTCACCAGCAAATGTGATCTGAAATTAAAAAAAATACATAAAATGTGTACTGACTCAGAATGTATTGTACAGAGAACCTTCAAATGGAGAATGAAATGCCGCAGTTAACATTTTCTGTCCTTCTGTCTTTGCAGCAAATAAGCTGAATGGTAAAACAACTATTGATGAGCCTGTGAAGACAAGAGGAAGTGGAACTTCTACAAAAGTTGCAACTTCGACCACCAAACCTCGGTCCGTGAACAACAAAGGCACCTGTGCCTGTGCCACCAGTTTTCAGCTGATTCTGCTCTTCCTGCTGGTACTGTCCTGGAACCTCTCCTAGCAGCTGGATTTCTAACCATTCACTGTCTAATCCATTCCATCGGAGACTGGTGATTGGATAGGGGAGAAGAACTGGGAAACAGCAGTGTTAGCTGTAGACAAGGTCATGGATGATGAATTCAACCTGCCGAGAATGATGCGGCCACGCCAAGGAATTATGTCAAATCAAGTACAGTTACAATGCAGCTTATGATGTTTTTAAACTCAAGACCTTAGAATACTCTCCGGTGTCTTTGTAAAGCCAAAAACAGGGAATTTGGGCAAATTCAGCTATTGTGTGCCATCATGTGACAGGAAGTAGTACTTGGCTTTTGTACCACAGCTTCCACCTGGAATTCAAAGAGATGTGTCTTCTTCATTCTGCTGTTTAATATGGTATGGTTATTTCAGCCTGAAATGTAACAAATTACACTTCTTGTATATCTCTTGTGAAACAATGGATTTTTTTAAACATTGTTCAGTGCCAACAAGTTGGATTTTACCAAATAGAGAAAAAAGTTGGAAATCCCAGATTAGTGTGCGGAAACCAGAAGATAAGTGTATAATATTACTAACTACTGTATATGCTTCAGACAGACTGAAATAATAGAGCTGATGTTCCCATTGATGGACTCAAAATATCTGCTTGTGCTTAAGCTGCCAGGTGGCATGTGGTTGTGGGTTCTTAAGGTATGTAGGGGTCATTAGGAAGTTGTCTGTGTAATTTCGATGTCATGAAATCATTTAATCTAACCATTTGTATTTTTCACTTGCATAGAATGAGTCAGCTGTCACACCACATCCTCTGAAGCCTTATGCAGAAATAAAATGAAACTCTATAAATCTATAAATATAGCTCTATTTCTGTATGTATTGTCACTGTTTCCATGCCTCATCATTCAGGACTATCTGGTACAGAATGGTCAGAGGTGTTGGCTAGGACTCTTGAATCCCCAAGCCATGCATTTCATCTGTTCTAGTTACTTGAAGGACACATGCGCCCGTTTCACTGGGGACACAAAATCCCTAAAAGATTTCCATGTTTTGCCTACCCAAAGCACCACATGATACAGCCTTCGTTTTTTTTTTTTTTTTATTGAAAGAAACTAAATTTAGAACCTGGCTCAGCAAAGGGTTGTGGAGCAGTGGAGTCTGCCATATAAGCTGCATAAAAACATTTTTAACTTTTTAAAAAAAGAATAGAGAGATTGCCATAAATAAGCTATAGAACACAAAAACACATTTCACTTTTTACAGTATTTACTAAATAAATTAAAATATCTTTTTCCAAGACATGATTAGCATTGTTGCCCCTTAATAGAATATTCTGTCCAAATTCCACAAACCAACTTATTTACTGAATCTATCAGTGAGATAACAATTTGCAGTTTGAGAATTTTGCAGAAACTTTCCTTTGATTTTCACAGCTCTCCTTGTGTTCAGATGGCTGCGAGCCCCCACTGAGTATTACTTGCTTCCTGCACCTCAAACAAGCACTTGGAAAATATCACATCACAAGATAATTTTGCTTTGGCAAAAAATGCATTGGTGAATGGAAAAGAATTTGCAGAAAAACTGTTAAAAATCACTTGTAAATTCGGAACTGTTTTATGTATCGCCTATTTTTATCTTGGCTCTGAGGCAGATTTATTTTTGCACAAATGTTCTCTTTTATACATAACATGCACAATAAATTTATGTACAAGAGTTTCCCAGAAAAGTTATGCAACTTAATTTTATACTGCTAGTAATTTTTACAGAATTGGCCTAATATCCTAATATGGTAACTACATGTATTTGCCATTGTGGTCGAATAAGGTAATGCAGGTCCCACAGATAAGTGCTGGGGAGCTAACCTAGTCGATCCCCATTTAATTCAGCCACAGAAAATATAATGAAAAGGGCCTGTATGTTCAACAGTACAAACAAAAAGGAAAAAGCAAAAATATAAAGGGTGTCTGGCTAAGATTCAGCTCACTGATCAAGTTACAGGGAGCTCCGTCCTGTTTTGCAGTTTGTTCACAACTGACTGCATCCTTCTGGCAGCTGCTGGCTTTATAGGTGGGAACCAGAAGGGGTGGAGTCAATTGCCCTTACTTGGGCGTCTTCTTGGTACTGCACAGGGAGGGACAGAGGAGAAAGTTAGTGCAGGTGCCCCTTCTTGACCCAATTTGTTAGTACCTGCTTCAGTTGAGCCCAGAGGGTGATCTATCAGTATGTATGCGTGATACCAGATTTCTCATTTTTCTATGTAACCTAAATCAAGGAATCTCTATCAACCTCAGCAACCTTGTACCAGCAAGAAACAAGAACATTTTTCCTTGCTTGTATCTGTCTGAATCACACATTAGTAGCCACTTCTTTAATAATCAAGTAATCACTCCCAAACATTTTGCAATGAATGAGATCTTTGAGGGAGCAAGAGCTGGGTTGTACGGTGCATGCTGTTGAAAGAACAGTCCAACAGGGTGTTGCGAATGCTTCCTGGGTTTTAAATCCACGTTGTTGCATAACTCCCTTTGAGGGCCAAATACACATAACCAAAGGAAGTAAATTGTTCTGCATCACTTTTGTAACAAGTTTGATTAATCACAGAAAAAGTTGTATACCTTTTTGATAATTAACACTATAGCTTAAAAAAGGTTACAATATTGTCTGGGCATCTCTCATTACAGTGGAGCGGTTTGTGTTAAGCACCACTTTAAGCAGGATGGAAGATTCTGACATGTCACACCACTCGTAACTTGTTTCTTATTATTACAGGAACTTGATCAAAATTAATTTCATTAACTTATTTAATCTATCCTACTATAACTATCTGACGTTTAAAGATGTACTTCACAAATTATACTAACTGAAATGTTGCCGAACGTCCTATTCCATCTTCCTTACACAGTTAAAGCATAATGTAGGTCAAACTAATAGAGCACACATCTGTTCTAATTAAAGAAATGACAGATCAATCAGAAACATTTGATATTGTAATGCTTACTGTCTTCCTATCACTCCTATATATATTAATTATCAATGGCATGTGGGCTATATACAGTTCAATTCACAATATAAAACAATAATACACATAAAAAATGTTATTACACAAATGTCTCTGTCACATATGTGTGCCTGGGCATCACCTTCCTGATTCTGCTGAGGTAAGTGGTATCACAATGGGAAAAGAGCGGGCGCTCATGCTGAAGGTTTCTCCTTTCCCACCCAGTGCCCCAAGAAGCCACCAGGAGAGGGCAATGGCCCCATTCAAAGCACCCACAGCTGGCCCTGCCCTTTTGGTCGGGGCTCTATAAAAACCTGACCATCCCCAGAGAAGGTTGTCTAATCTTTTGGACCTGAACTTGGCCTGGAGCAAGTACCTTCAAGAAACCAGAATATCAATAAAAGGAATCCTTTTTTGATTGGCCAGTCAGCATACTATGATTTTTTGTTTAAAAGTGCCATTGAGTACTGTTTTTGTTTGTTTGTTATTTTGTATCAATCAACCCGGGACACCCGCTTGGTGCCCCAACATTTCGAAGCAGCTTATGCAATTCCATCCACTTCAGTCACATTCTCATATTTACACACTCGGGTACATACTAGTGTTCTATCCAAGGTTGTTTCCCACCTACTGTCCATTGCCGTTTGTATAGGCACCAGCTCTTGGTGACACTGAAGTGGATTTAAGAAACAGAAAATATAGAACTATATAATTATAGTGGCATGGTGTTTAATGCTGCTGTCCCCTAGCTGCAGGAGCCCGGGTTCAGTTCTTTACCCGCTCACTAATGGTACAAAGTATGCACTGCTTTGTCCATAAACTCATTTAAGGGTACCATCCTTGACACCCCACATAAGAATCCAGACATAATTTAAAAGTTCTTTTACTAGTATGACCCAGTGAGGATGACAGAAGGAGTATTTATACAACATCTGTGATGGATATTAATTTACAGCCTTCTCCTTTGCTCTGCAATTGCATGTACTCACTTGAACCTTCTGCGTGGCTATTGTAAAAATGCTTCATCCTCATCCATTTTGGTCACATACATGTAGCGTAATGCACATACAATATGTTGATTTCCTTGAGAGGCATAGATGCCTGTCACCCTTAGGTCCAATTCCCCTACTTATCAGTTAGTGAAGGCAGTCAGCTTGTGCGTCAGCACTTACTTCAAAACTGCAATATGCGGCCTCCAAGTTTCCTTGTAACCAGATATAGGCAGCATAAGAAAACCTATCAAGCATTAATTATTGGTCTTCCTTACACATTATGGAGGTTTTTTCTGTGAGATAAAGAATAAGATTTAGGCTTAAAGTGCAATATTTCGAACTGTATGACCTCAATCTGCACTTGCCTTTTATCAATATTGCCATTCTGTCCCTACATGAAGCTTCTCGCCTCTTCCATCAAGACAGTAATATGCCATCTGCTTGCCTAAACTACTTCATATAAAGATCCACCTAGGGACTGCATTCCAGGACAAGTTTAAAGACAGTTCTGGAAGACTTTTGTTTCCAGGATATACACATAATTTTCCTGGGGAAGCTGATTTTGAAGCTATGAAAAGGTAACATTCTGGGTAATTTTTAACCAAATCTTATAATAGGCTTCCCAGCCACTACTGGGGAAGACGTTCTGGATGAGGCTATGTCTAATGTGCCTATATATTTTACAGTTATATTAAGTGTCACAGTGTCCACAGTTCAAGTGTGAATATGGCCAAGTCAATGAGATGAAGTTTGCATTTTCTCCCAGTGTCTGCATGGTCTTCTTCCACAGTTCAAACATCTGTGTCTTAAAACAATTGCTGATTCTAAATTATATGTGATAGCGTGTGAGCAGCCATGAATATGTTCTGCAGTGGGTTGGTCTCCACCTTGCACCACATTCTGCTGGAATGACTTGATTCTAAATTGGAATAAACTAATTCAGAAAATGGATAAGTGCATTGTTATTATGTACATATCATGTAATATACTTATAGATTAGCTGTATATCTATATGAAATGAATTTTGAATAAATATTACTAATATAAAGTATCTGAATCATTTTCTGCATTATACGGTTTTGCTACTAAAACTCTGCAAAAAGTATAAATACACTGCATATGTACTCATTGTAAGAGCTGTATTGGCTTTATCTTGGTTAGCAGAATACGGTGCATCCGGAAAGTATTCACAGCGTATCACTTTTTCCACATTTTGTTATGTTACAGCCTTATTCCAAAATGGATTAAATTAATTTTTTTCCTCAGAATTCTACACACAACACCCCATAATGACAACATGAAAAAAGTTTACTTGAGGTTTTTGCAAATTTATTAAAAATAAAAAAATTGAGAAAGCACATGTACATAAGTATTCACAGCCTTTGCCGTGAAGCTCGAAATTGAGCTCAGGTGCATGCTGTTTCCCCTGATCATCCTTGAGATGTTTCTGCAGCTTAATTGGAGTCCACCTGTGGTAAATTCAGTTGACTGGACATGATTTGGAAAGGCACACACCTGTCTATATAAGGTCCCACAGGTGACAGTTCATGTCAGAGCACAAACCAAGCATGAAGTCAAAGGAATTGTCTGTAGACCTCCGAGACAGGATTGTCTCGAGGCACAAATCTGGGGAAGGTTACAGAAAAATTTCTGCTGCTTTGAAGGTCCCAATGAGCACAGTGGCCTCCATCATCCGTAAGTTGAAGAAGTTCGAAACCACCAGGACTCTTCCTAGTGCTGGCCGGCCATCTAAACTGAGCGATCGGGGGAGAATGGCCTTAGTCAGGGAGGTGTCCAAGAACCCGATGGTCACTCTGTCAGAGCTCCAGAGGTCCTCTGTGGAGAGAGGAGAACCTTCCAGAAGGACAACCATCTCTGCAGCAATCCACCAATCAGACCTGTATGGTAGAGTGGCCAGACGGAAGCCACTCTTTAGTAAAAGGGACATGGCAGCCCGCCTGGTGTTTGCCAAAAGGCACCTGAAGGACTCTCAGATCATGAGAAAGAAAATTCTCTGGTCTGATGAGACAAAGATTGAACTCAGGTGTGAATGCCAGGCGTCACGTTTGGAGGAAACCTGGCACCATCCCTACAGTGAAGCATGGTGGTGGCAGCATCATGTTGTGGGGATGTTTTTCAGCAGCAGGAACTGGGAGACTAGTCAGGATAAAGGGAAAGATGACTGCAGCAATGTACAGAGACATCCTGGATGAAAACCTGCTCCAGAGCGCTCTTGACCTCAGACTGGGGTGACGGTTCATCTTTCAGCAGGACAACGACCCTAAGCACACAGCCAAGATATCAAAGGAGTGGCTTCAGGACAACTCTGTGAATGTCCTTGAGTGGCCCAGCCAGAGCCCAGACTTGAATCCGATTGAACATCTCTGGAGAGATCTTAAAATGGCTGTGCACTGACGCTTCCCATCCAACCTGATGGAGCCTGAGAGGTGCTGCAAAGAGGAATGGGCGAAACTGGCCAAGGATAGGTGTGCCAAGCTTGTGGCATCATATTCAAAAAGACTTGAGGCTGTAATTGCTGCCAAAGGTGCATCGACAAAGTATTGAGCAAAGGCTGTGAATACTTATGTACATGTGATTTCTCAGTTTTTTTATTTTTAATAAATTTGCAAAAACCTCAAGTAAACTTTTTTCACGTTGTCATTATGGGGGGTTGTGTGCAGAATTCTGAGGAAAAAAATTAATTTAATCCATTTTGGAATAAGGCTGTAACATAACAAAATGTGGAAAAAGTGATGTGCTGTGAATACTTTCTGGATGCACTGTATGTTCCAATAGATTGCATGTGCTTTCCTCTGGTGGACTTTCTATCCCAGAAAGCTTTTGTAGCAATGCTCATACAAGATCTCCAGCAAATTCGCCTAAACCAACTGTAGTAAACCTTTGCGTAAGTGTAAACCTTTCTAACAAAGTAGGCCAAATAGCTAGAAAGAGTGACCCTATCTTGAGCTCACCAAAGAGTGTTGCAATCGGTACTTTCATTTAATTATTTGGTTTCTGTTTTATAAAACCCATTTCCTGATTTCCTATCAAACTAAAAGAAGTGGGAGTTCATTTGTAGATTCAGGTTCAGAACTGGCTAAAACACAGGAAGCATAGGGTTATGGTGGAGGAGCCTGATCAGAATTGGGTAATGTTAAGAGTGTTGTCCTTCATTGGTCAGTGCTAGGGCTGCTTCCATTTTTAATACTTATACAACAAATTATTTGGATAGAAATATAAATAACAAGCTAGTTAAGTTTGTAGATGATACCACGCTAGGTGGACTGGCTTTATTGGCACTGGTGAGGTCTCCTCTGGAGTACTGTGCACTGTTTTGGTCTCCAAGTCTCAAAAAGGAGATAGCTAGATAGCTGTGAGTCTGCCTTTTGTGACATGAATGTCCTGAAATCAAAGTTCAGAACAAGACTGATAGATGAACATTTAAATGACTCCATAAGAGTGAACCGAAGTGGCTCCACTCCACCATACACCTGATTTGTTGACTCCATATTGTGCCAGTCAAGAGTTATATCATGATGCAATTGCAATATCCAGAACTATCGGTCGGCCTGATTTATTTCTTACAATGATGTGCAATCCACAATGGCCAGAAATCTGCAGCTTCTTGAGATCAATGCCATGTCTACATCGGCTCTGGATATTTCCACTTTCGTAAGTAGATTGTTTTATCAGAAAGTCTTATTTTTATTAAATGAACTCAAAACGGTGTTCAGGAAAAAAGGAGATCTTGATATGCCATTTGTATTAAATCGTTTACAGTTTCCCGTGAGAATAGCTTTTGCAATGACAATTAACAAATCACAAGGACAAACATTTGAAAGAGTCGGTTTATTTATAAGAGACAAAGAAATAATTTTCACTCACGGCCAATTATACGTTGCATTATCACGCTGTAAGACCAAACAAGGAATCAAAATTCAATGCAATCACGAAGAAAACTTCATTCAAAATATTGCTTTTAGTGAAGTTTTAAAATAAAAAGTGAACATAATGCAAATGTAACAATTCCCATGAAAAAAAAATTTGTATTTCCACAGGACCAAACCCGGGGGTTGGCGAGTGAAGCCAGCAGGGGGTGGAGCCCCCTAGTGATATACAAGATAAGGAACGTCCAAACTTGAACTTGTTTAGGCTGAGAATTGAGATTAACCAATCAACAAAAATACATTTAGAAAAATAATTCTGATTTTGACTACCAGTTTGATTTTGTCCAAAAAGATTTTAATGAACAGTCATAAATTATGTGTAATGAACATAGTTTACAACACTGACTTTCCTTTTGATTGGCCTCTAATGAAATGCCACCTTTGTTCTTCACTACTCAATAAATTCTGCCTCATAAGACACTTAAGATGTTCTTTTTGAACAGCACAACTTAGAACAATGAATGAATTACAAAAATATCCAGAATTAACAATCCAGCCATGTATCAGTTATCCTAACCTGAATGAATAATTCCAAGTGAAAAGGTTTTAATGGAAATTGAAACAGAAAATATTTTGGGTTAGAAAATTTGGTTAGTTATGATGAAAACTGTGTATTAAACCAGTGGGGAGAATGAAGGTTTAATATTTTAACCTGATTTTTTGCAAAATTATTTGTTTGTATGGGGTGTTTGATTCTCTACCTGCAGGAGTCTCTGGTATGACTACAACTAAGGATCGTAATACCAGGCATTTGTATAGGTTTACTGTATATGGTCACTAGCCACGGTACATGTCAAACACAGGTAACAGAATAATTAAAAGATATTTGCTATATGTACATTTACCTATGTATTCATGTCTGTGTGAACGTCTCTTAACCGGTGCTCCTCTAAAGCGCGTTCCAGTAAAGCCTGCTTCTCAGATCCTGTCATTACTTTCTAGGTGAAATTCTCATGTCCTGACCGGTTTATTACTTGCCGTCTTTGAAGGTGACTCCCTCACCGTGTCTCATGCCCCTTTACTCTTCCTTATGTGTCTCTTTTGTCACATCACCAAAGCCAAATTGACCAATTGGATTGCTCAGAGGGACTGGATGCACAGACCTTAGTGTTGTATTATGTAGTAGATTATTGTCACATGTACTGAGTACTCAACATGCAACATACCTCCAGTCTCCCACTCCATGAAGTATAACTTTACCTCCAAACCTCCTTGCCTGAAAAATCTTAGAACACAGCTTACAACAAATATCTACCACTACAAGACATATTAATTTATCAGATTTAGGAAAATTATAAAAATAACTGTAATAAAGGTAAATACTTTCACTGACAACTGAGGTTTAACAGGCTGGTAAAGTTTTAGGAATGACCAAGATTGCAGGTTCACATATCTTTCTTCTTAAATTTAATCAATCCAAATATAGTCAAATCTGTCAGGTTCTATGCTTAATAAATTTATTTCACCCTCTCCAGCTGTTGCTTTTGCTTAGTAAAGCACATTTACCATGTCACTTTTCCCTGAACAGTTTTTCACTATAATTCTGACTATGGTCTCTCTTTGCCTGAATAGATCCTTAGAATCTTAACATCTGAGATTCAAGAGGCCTGATCTCATTCAGCTGCCACTGAGAAGTGAGCACTACTGGTTACCTTCTTCCTGTTCACCATTATTGTCATCTCATCTCAGGAAATTGACTAATTTCTTTTTTGGCATGAAGCCCAAATGAAATCCCTGACAGGAATAAAGATCTTATGTTTGTCCCACCTGTGTGTTAAAATGCTGGACATCTCAGCCTCTGTTTTATAAAATAATAAAATGGGGAACAAAAAAAAAGAGTGGCAAAAAAAAAAAGCATCAAGGTGACCATCCTTACATCAAAACATTCTGAATTACGTTAAAGCATGTGAAAAGCTCAAAAGCAAGCTCTGGTCAACAGTTTGGTTAACTTCAGCCTCTCTGAAATTGTCCATGGGAATGTATTGTGTTTGATTTTGTTATAGAGGGTAATTCTAATGGGCAGGGCTCCAAATAATGAAGCAATCCAATAAAAAATAAAGATCACAGTATAAATGTACGAACGAGTGAGGCATGGCACTTTTTTTTTTCTTATTTGTGAGTGAACTGGATGACCGTGAGATCAGTGAAGGTTATTCCCGCAAGACGGTGCAATCTTGTCACATGTCAGCTCACAGCATGGCACAGATTGAACTGTTTTTTGGCAATCGGGTCATTTCAAAGGGACTATGACCACCTCGTTCCCAGGTTCCGTCACCTCTGGATTTCTTCCTTTGAGGAGCACTGAAAGGACAAGTGTACAAGAACAAGCCTCATACACTGGAACAATTACAGCGAAACATTTAACAGGAAATTGCTGCTATCACCCCTACAATGCTTGCGGATATCTTTGCCAATAAGGAGCGTCATGTCAATCTGTATTTGCGACCATTTCCAACACCGAATGTGATTGGATCATTTACACATCTATCAAGGTATGCACTTTATTTATTTTGTTTCTATCACTTAATTATTACATGGGTAACACATCATTAGAATCTCTCTGTAGATCTCTACCTGTCAAAGGGGTTTACAGCTATATTGGTTACAGTTAGAGAGGAGCAAAATGATTTGCGTGAAACTGAATTCACAAAAACTCTGTGTTGTGCTTAGCAAAAAAAAATCACAAAATAAATTGTTTGGCTTTTACCACAACTCAGTTTATTTACACAAGAATGTTTAGTTTTGTCTGGAAGTATTTTCTTACTTTAATTCTATTTGCACCTGTCGGTCAGTTAGTATTTAAATAAAGATTTTGAGTAGGGGAAAAAAAGATCAATGGAAGTGCACATCTCATGAATTAGGGTAATGGCGGTTGTTAGGTTTATGGTTGTTTGGTAGGAGCCACTTTCCTTATGCTGAGTTTCCATGTGAAGAATACACAATAATGTGGACAATGGTATGTTTTTGATGGGTCTCTGTGTGGAATATATTCAGCAAAAAAAAAATATGCAGAAAAAAAGAAGATAAAGGAGCTTGGACCAGACTGACGTGACTTAAGAATTCATCAGCAAACAAGTGATCAAGGTTGAGCTGCAGGTGATCGAGGCCTGTCTGAAGAGGATAGGTCTACCTGGACAAGCTGGAATAAAAGCAGCTCTGTGATTGCCATGTTAAAGCACTTCAGACATGTTTCCTGGCTGCTAGAGTCCATCTGTCCTGGGTGTGTGGTGGCTAGCAAGCCTTATAGCACTGGTGGACAGTGGGCATATGAGTTGCCTCTGAGAAAGAGAGGGGAAGACAAAGGGGCGAAGCAGGATGGAGATGCCACCAAAGTGCTCAATAAGTGCTGTATCTGCGACCGCCGATCTCAGAGCTCCTTTTTTACCAGCTATTCCGGTAGTCGCACCCCTTCGGGCAATTAAGAACGTGTATGAGATATAATGTGTTTCTTGTTAGTAAGATAATGGTGTGCCTTGGCATGATTTTAGTTATAAAAAGTGTGCCACTACAGAAAAAAAAGGTTGGAAAACACTGATATAGGCAATAATATGAGGCTAACTGCTTTTGGCAGGCATAATGACTCAATGTAATCAGAAAGAGAAATTTTCCCACCTGAAGGAAAGGAGGGTAAAATTTATGTTCAAGGAAATATAGGTGTCCTGATTGTAAAGGAAGAATAAGATTTAGGTTGGACTTGTCCTTGGTTGTAGTACAAAACAGGTAGGAGGGTGAGTTATGTTTTTATATGTGGGGATCTGTGGATCTTACAATGTGAATTTGTACCCAGGTAAGAAAAGCCTGGCACCAAGTGTAGAATAACATTAAGGTAATGACTCTATGGGTGTGGTAAATAATAAACTGGATGCAAGACTTCAGAAAAATCAGAGGACTAGTGATTGTATGATGTGGATTTATGGAATACAGTGGAAATGGCCAAGGACTGTGCACTCTGTTAGCAAAGGCAGACTAAGATTTGGATTGGACTTACTGTATGCTATGGGTGTGTTTTGGAACAGATAGAAATGCATGTGATTGGAAGATTACGGAGGTGGAGGTGTGAACATTATGGTGTGGGTTTAGGAAGAATGGAGAATTGGACAATTTAGAAACAGGTGTAGTATAAAATTTAGGTGGCAGGTGCACCTGTTCCTTTCCACATTTATAGGACATGTTATGGGAAGAATAAGACAACTATGGATGTCACGAACTGAAGTTTTGGAGCACAGTGGAAATGAGAAAGCTGGCACCAGATTGGACAGCATGGTGGAAAGGGTATAATACATTTTAGCCTGGATTTATCCTATGGGTCCGGTACTGGACCGGCCAAGATGTGCATTGAGACTATGATGTGGACCATACTAGATGGATAGATAGATAAACATGAAACCCACTATATAATAGATAGATAGATAGATAGATAGATAGATAGATAGATAGATAGATAGATAGATAGATAGATAGATAGATAGATAGATAGATAGATAGATAGATAGATAGATAGATAGATGTGAAAGGCACTATATAATAGATTAGTACTGCTTCAGTTTGTACCCCCAAAAACCACTCCCCACAAACTATTATTTTTTACCAGCTACCACTGCTTTAAAACCCCAAAAGGCTTTTACAATTGAGAGATCATCTGAAAAATTAATTTCAATATCAGTTTTGTGAAACTGTTTGCAAATTAAAACTGGTCTGTTCCACGAGTTACACTGTTAAGGTTCACTAAAGCCTTTCACTTCTTTCCTCTTAAAAAAAATCCTTCTGCATTAGAATTAGCACTGACTTTATTTCAGAGTTTTTTTGTTTACATTGTTTTCCACTGTCAGGTTTTTGAATCCCAGTTCTCATACTGCATCCATTTTTACTGAAATCTTTGTTCTGCATTATATATTCCATTAAACTTCACTTCTGGTCATCTCACTGAGTCTATTAGTTAGTCAGAAAGAGCCAAAGAGAACCTAGAAATATCCTTGTGTTGCTTATTGCCAATTGTGGAATACTTAAGGAATACTGATTAATTCAGAACCTTCGGATACTCCTCATTTTGAATGGATTTGGGTAAAACCACCAATTTTGTAGGGTTCATCTTCTTTTGACTAGAAGACCAGTACTTCTGTACAAACATTTCTAGTCATACATTGTAGAGGTCATCCTAAATATCTCGTAGGACAGAAGGTTTGGCTTTCTAGAAGTGATTTATAGTTAATGGTTTCAGCATGGAAGTGCCAAGATTTATTGGTCCATTTAAAATTATAAAACAAGTTGGTCCAGTGACATACAAATTAATTTTGCCAGCTCAATATTGTGTACATTTATCATTTCATGTTTTAAGATTAAAAGGTTTATGCTGGTGTTTATTTCTCCCTATCTAAAGCTTCTCTGTCGGTTCTAGTTGATGGAGAGCCAAAATATGAAATTCAAAAGATCATTGATTCTCATTGAGTTACTTCTCATCTGTACTATGTGGTTTAATGATGGGGGAGTGAAGACCTATGTAATTCACTTAGAAAAACATGACCCTACCTTGTCTATTTGGTTCTTTTTGAAAACCCCAGTAAACCTGATGAATGAATTTGGAGCTTATGTCCTAGGAGAAGGGACCTGTTCTTGATTTGCTTGTTATTTTTTTGCATGTTATTTTTCTGTCCTCTCTGCTATTATGGAGCACACAACTAGTGGCATATGTCATGTATTCATACTATATATTCTTACAATCTTTATATATATATATATATATATATATATATATATATATATATATATATATATATATATAAAAAAATATATATATATATATATTTATATATGTACAGTATATACAGTATATACAGTATATACTGTATATATATCTATCTCTCTCTCTCTCTCTCTCTATATATATATATATATATATATATATATATATATATATATATATATATATATATAATAAAAAGAAATCCTGTCCCCTGTCCTGATAGTCTACGATACGTGATCTTCTCAGAAGATAATTTAAAGACCCGCGAGACGAAAGAGACCTGCCACGGTGCGTCTCACGGGAACATAGAACGAGAGTCTTGCAAGACACACCCTACTTACAAGCAATATCAAAAAAAACAAATCAGTAGTGTAAAGGCAGTCATGCAGCACACACATCTCCAGGGCTCTCAGTGCATATAAAGTGTATAAGGTCAATATGGTAGAAATGAATAGGGTAGAAATGAAACATCAACGATTAAATGAAGAAGAAAGAAAAGCGCGAAGAAAAGAGACCCAAAAGCGATGGAGAGAAAAAAATGCTAAAAAGAAAAACAATAATGTAGGTGCAAATTTAGAAAATAAGGAACATGATGATCAGCCCGGAACAAGTGGAATGGAAAAAAAAGCACGTCCAAGAGGAAAATAGCACGACTTTACAGACAGGAGTCCAATGCAGAACTCTACTTACTTTTTTACTTTGTAAAAAAAAATTATTAACTGCTAATGATATAGATCGCTTTGTCTGTGCTGAAATTCCAAAAAGAGAAACCTATCCTGACCTCATTAAAAAGATTCAGCATATTGGGACTCACAAGATTACAAATATTGTTTTTACAGAAGTTCTGAAATAAAAGTGAAACTAATGAAATAACAACAATTCAAAGAAAAAAAAATTTGAAAAGTGTGTATCCGGAAAACCAAACACAGGGGTTGGCAAGCGAAGCGAGCAGGGGGCGAAGCCCCCTAGTATATATATATATATATATATATATATATATATATATATATATATATATATATATTTGTAGGTGGAAATCCACAAAGAATGAAAATGAACCAAGTATCATAAAATAGTTTTTTATTCCTTCAGCTCCTATCAAAAGTAATCATCAGAGGAAAATGATTAGACATACAGGCATCCAATGCAATATATAGCAAATAAGAAGGGGAGGGGAGGTGGATGTAGGGAGGAGGAGATTAATGAAGTGGAGTTCGGAGAGTGTTGGTCATAAAGTAATATTTATTATGTGCATGTTCTCCTTTTCAAGCCTACATCTCATTTTCCTCTGATGATGACTCATGATAGCAGTTGAAAGTTGAGGAATTAAAAGTTATTTTAAAATATGTGAGTTATTTCCTCCCTTTGTGAATTTCCAGCTACAAATATGCAAACCGTATCACAGACCATCGCTCCCAAATATATATATATATATATATATATATATATATATATATATATATATATATATATATATATATATATATATATATAGTGGTCTGCGGGAGCGCTAAGCTCCCCAGTACCTGACACAGTCAGACACAGACACAAGTTCAGCAACACACACAGGTTTATTCAGCTATGGGAAATGCTTTATTTTCGTTTCCCACATGCAGAGCACAATACAGGCGATGAAGCACAGTTTATAAAGCACAATAACACAGCACTTTGTCTCTCCGTCTTCTTTCTCTTTCTCTCTTTCTCAGTTTACCTCCACTCCTCCTGGCATGCATCATCATCTCTACTTTGGCTCCTGGATCATTGACAGCAGGCTTCTTTTATCCTGCACCTGGGAGTACTTCGGGTGGCACATTAGCATTGTCTAGAAGCACATGCAGGTGAGGTGGAAGCCCAACAATGTAGGACTCCACAGTCCCTGCAGCACCCTCTGGAAGCATCCATGGAACCCAACAGGGCTGTACCAAACTCGAACACCCATGAAGTCCTGTGGGAATTCCAGGCACCGCTGTAACCCTGGGGGCTACCATCTAGCACTCTGGGGAAGATAATGCCCTGTATGTGTTCTCTCACCTAATCCTTCCTTTATAAAGGAGTCCCATCCTGGCCGTCCACCACATAATATACATATATTCTCCAAACACTCAAAGGCACATTTTCCTCAGGACATTATCAAACATATAGAAGATGGGCACAACAGGGGAACTAAATGGTTCCCATTGTATATACAGAAGGTAACCTTTTTGTCATGAACCTTTTAGTAGCAACTAAAACACTACTCTACATACAAGTACATTAAATGCCAGTTTCTTCATAAATGTATAAAACATCCCCACAATCAATTAATTAAAATGTCATTAAGCAAATTTCTTAGTACTAGAGTAGACAGTCCTTCCTAAAGCCCAATTGTGCATCACCAATTAACATCACCAATGTGTCTTTGATGATATCAGAAGAAAGTGGAGCACATGGAGTGTAACTCACTCCAAATGGTGTTAACCTGCGTACTCCATACCAGTACACTGAATCTTTGCAGTGGTAGTGCTAACCACTGTCTCACCCACATATTAAACAGCTATTGCTGTTTTAGCCTCTAACATTTTCATAAAGTTTATTTGTATGTTCCAGCATGCAAAATTGATTTCAAAGAAAATAACAGCAAAGGCTGATTGCGCTCATTATTAGTTTATTTGATGTGACACTAAACTGAACCGAACAATTGGTGGATAGGGTTTTTTTTGGATTTTATTGATTTTTTAAAAATCAAATAACATTCCATACAAATAAGTCAAGTTTTACCAAACTAGGTTTGAAACAAATCAACCCTCACCCATGAGAAAGTGAGCAAAGGCTGATTGCGCCCATTATTAGTTGATTTAATGTGACACTAAACTGAACAGAACAATTGGTGGATGGAGGGTTAAACTGATTTCACACCATATACCCAGTCCATATGCAATGGAGAGAGGAAAATACACATCATAAACAAATGTATGAAATATGAAACATGAAGAACAAGTATGAAACTTGACAAAGAAGTCCTCTTCAGAGCATGCATTGTAAAAAGATAAACACAAATATTCAACTTTCTGCTTTGGACTTTGATTCTACAGTATGGAACCACATGACTGACCCTAAAGGTGAAAAGTGTTGTGTCTAATGCCACAACTTTTATTCCATCAGCATTTTTCACAGATGCCTGGTTTGGGGTACTGTGAGAAACATCCTATGATATTAGCACCCATTGGATAGCCTTTATATCTGGTGCACTTGTACAGGTATTGAGAACCCCAGCCTGGACTCCTTATTTGGTGTAACATATTGTCTTGTTTGTGCTTTATTTTCTCTATAGGCTAAAACAGTGATGAAACTTCTGTGCCTTTTTCAATATAATTTTGGTGTCATAGGTCCAGCCTAGCTCGGTGGACATATTCTAACTGGATAGTTTCCAAACTCAATGTCTCTGCTATGTCTAATGAAGTTCACACTGTTTTTAGTGAGTTTTTAGCCATAGTTTGCCCAGTCGTATTCCTACAAAACCAGATTTTGAGGTCTCTAATTTCATTACTTTATGGTGTATCATTATTGTTGTTGATCACTTTGAAGGCCTTGGAACCACCTGCTGCAAATGGATTTTTGACTTCCTAACGAGTAGAGTTCAGTATGTGTGGAGTGGTAGCATCACATCCTGCTTGCTGACCCTGACTCCACAGTGTTGTATGCTGAGTCCTCTTTAGTAGTCCTTATTCAACTCTGACTGTGTGGTCAGACACAGCTCTAACTCCATCATTAAATTCACCAATAACGCCATCATCATACAGTAGGCCTGATCACCAGCAATTATGAGTCAGTCTCTGGACCTTTCATTTTTGTGAAATTTGAAGATGACACTAAAATTGGAGGACTGGTAAACACCTTAGGAGGCAGCAGAAATTTTTCAAAAATACTTGGACAAGATTCAAAACTGGATGAGCAGTTGAAAAATACAGTTTAAAGTACCAAAATGCAAACTACTACACCTGGACAAAAGGAATGTCCATTATAAATATGATATGGGAGACACTGTCCTACAGGAAGCAACTTCTGACAGTATGCAACTGATTATGTGGCGTACTGGAGGCAGTAACACTGCCATATGAAAACCCATGAGGACACCTCCAGTCCTACCTAAGAAATCAATGCTGTCCTGATTACAAAGGGATTAAAACACCTAGTCCTAGTAGACATACTGAAATCTGGCTTAAAACCAGTGACTGCTGTGAAAGGGCAGCTGACAACCCGGGAAAGACCTGGTGATAGCCTGAAGAGACTGCTGACAGGAGGGAATAGACCCCAAGGGGGCTGGCTTGGGATAGCCACCCAAGTCGGCAGGTTTCGGTCATAACACAATGACTTGGATCCACCCAACTACTGCTACAGAAACTTCAAGAGGAAGAATACCCCCTGAGTCTGCGAGAGCGGGGGCTCAAGATGACTCATTGACAGGCCACAAGGTAATGGACCTCGGAACGAAAGCGACAATGACATCGAAAATCAGCATGGTGGTTGATGGAGAAACAGCACTGGAAGGACATAAGTTGCAAAGCTGTATCTGTGGCTGGAAAAAGATAACATCAGAGAAGGATCTTAAGATCTATCAAGGCAGGACGAAGTGCCTGAAAGAGCTTACCAAGGGACCTCGCATTGATCAATACTTTTTCAGAGGTAGGGCAAATCAGTCAGTTGAAGCCCAGTGGCAGGAAACTCACCACAGTCCACAGGGTATCAGAACCCCAGACGAAGCTCAGCCAGGCACAGCTCCACTAATGGACGAGAGCCCAGACCCAATCCAACCACAGTCAGCAATTGAGAGGAAGTTGGGTGGATGAAAGCCGCAAATTCTGTGGCCCAAATCCTGCCAGGAAAAGGAGTAGAGAACCATTGACTCTGACCTCGTCCATCTCTTAGAAGATCTGAAAGGGGACATTGAAAGGAAACTAGACAAGATGGGAGAAATTATGTATAGTTATGGCACTGAGAGATTTGGAGTGAAAAGCAAGAACTTCAGAGCTCAGAAGAAACCATCAGGCCATCTAAAGTCCAGGAGGCAGCAAGACATGGAGTGACTTGTGAAAGACAGAAGATGCCTGCGAATACAATGGAAGAAAGCCTCTGAAGAGGAAAGGAAAGGAATTGAGGCACTACAGGGTGACATCAAACAGCGCCTTGTAACACTGCGAAGAGCAGAACATTTGAGAAAACAATGTAAGAAGAAAGAGCGAACAAGGACTGCCTTCTACAGAGATCCCTACAATTTTGCCAAGGATCTCTTTGTCAAGGAGAAAACCGGGACCCTTAAAGTATTTATGAGGGAATTAGAGGAGCACCTGAGCAAGACAAACTCTGACAATCAGAGGCATGTGCCAGTCACCATCCCAGAGGACATGCCACCTATTCAACCACCTGAGCACCAGCTGAACAAAAGACCCCCTACATGGAGGGAAGTTGAGATCACATTAAGACAGGCAAGATCAGCATCAGACCCTGGGCCCAACGGCATTCCGTATAGGCTCTACAAGAACACCCTAGGCGTCTCAAAGTACTTCTGGAAGCGATGAAAGTGGCATTGGAAAAAGGAATCATACCTAAGGCTTGGCGAAGAGCAGGCGAGATCCTGATTCCTATAGAAAAGAACTCCTCAACCATCTATCAGTTCCGCCAGATCAGCTTACTAAATGTGGAAGGAAAGATTTTCTTCAGTGTTGTGGCCCAAAGACTATCAGCGTTCCTGCTGAAGAACAACTACGTTGACACCTCTGTGCAGAAGGCAGGGATAAGAGGATTTTCAGGATGTCTGGAGCACGCAAGTATGATTTGGAACCAAGTACAAATGGCCAAGAAGGGAAAGAAAAATCTGCATGTAGTCTTTTTAGACCTGGCCAATACCTTCGGGTCAGTACCTCATGAGTTACTGTGGACAACCTTCAATTTTTTCCATGTCCCAGAGACCATCACAAGGCTGGTAAAAGCCTGTTTCCAGGACTTATAGTTCTGCATTACACTCCAAGATAAAACAACTGCTTGGCAGTCCCTGCAGTTTGGCATAATGGCGAGTTGCACATTCTCCCCACTGGTCTTCACCATGGCAATGGAATTAATTATTCGAGCTTCACGGTTGGTGGTTGGAGGGGAACGTCTGAAGAGTGGGCTGCGTCTTCCTCCGATCAGGTCGTTTATGGATGACATGACAACTATAACATAAACTAAGGCATGCACCAGACGGCTGCTGGACAAACTCCAGGGTAACATCAAATGGGCACAAATGGAGATTAAACCGGAAAAATCCCGCAGTATCTCCATCGTTAAGGGCCAGCTCGTTAATGAGAATTTCCATCTATGAGGTCACCCTATCCCATGCCAAGTGGCTGGAGATGCTGGTGAATGTTTCTGTGTGAAAGTGGCTTGGATTACCCAGATGCCTCAGTAGCATAGGCCTATATGGCAACGGAGCACTCTCTCTTCCAATATAAAGCCTGGTAGAAGAGTACAAATGCTACAAAGCAAGGCTTGAAATAACCCTCAAGGAATCCAGGGATCCCTTGGTCAGAGGCGCTGCTCCCACCTTGGTAACAGGGAGGAGGTGGAGGCCAGGAGCAGCAGTGGCCCAGGCAAAGGCTGCCCTGAGACACTGGGACATAGTGGGACAAGTCCAAACCAGCAGAGGGGGCCTAGGCCTGCGTACAACACCCAAATGGCAGAAGGCTAACCCGTTAGAACGGCAACGCCTGGTGATAGAGGAGGTGCGCCACCAGGAGGAAGCGGGCAGATGTGCTAGGGCTGTGTCCCAAGCCAAGCAAGGCTGCTGGATTAAGTGGGATGGTGTGGAGAGGAGAAAAATCACCTGGAGTGAGCTGTGGAACATGGAGTCCAATATACTGAGCTTTACCATCAGAGCCACATATGATGTCCTGCCCTCTCCAACAAACTTGCATCTTTGGTTTGGAGAGGATCCGGCCTGTCTCCAGTGTACTGCCTCAGCAACTCTTAAACACATCTTGGTGGGTTGCAAGATGAGCCTTATCCAAGGCAGATACACCTGGCACCACAACCAAGTGTTGAGGAGCTTGGCAGCTGCACTGCAGATTAAGAGGGTAACCAACAACGCCATACCCTTGGAGGCTGAGACTACCTCTCGGCAACGAACATCTTTTGTTCGTGAGGGGGAGAAGCAGCCGGCCAAAAGAGCGTCTCCAGTCTCATGTCCACTGAATGCAGCCCGAGACTGGGAAATGCAAATGGATCTAAATCAAAGACTCACATTCCTACCTGGAATCGCAATAACAAACCTGTGGCCAGATCTGGTCCTTTGGTCTAAATCCTGTCAACGTGTGTTCATTGTGGAGCTGACAGTCCCATGGGAGGAAGCCATCGATGAGGCATTCGAAAGGAAAAAGCTGCGATATACAAACTTGGCAGATGAAGCGGAGAATCGGGGCTGGAAAGTGTCTGTGCATCCAATGGAGGTGAGCTGCAGGGGTTTCGTAGCTAGTTCCACCACGAGGCTACTGAAGGAGGTAGGAATCAGTGGGCAGGCTCAGCGGAAGATCATAAAGGAGCTGGCAGATACCGCCATAAGAAGCAGCCATTGGTTGTGGCTGAAGTGGAATGAGGCCATATGGGCTGCTCATGGAGCCTCCAGTGCGGCACACACCCAGGTCTGATCAGCCTGTGGTGGGCCGTCCTCCGGCGAGGGTGTATTGTGATAAAGGCCGAAACACCCAATGACCCCGAGGTATACAACTGATGATGTGTCGTACTGGAGGCAGTAACACTGCCAGATGAAAACCCATGAGGACACCTCTAGTCCTACCTAAGAAATCAATGCTGTCCTGATTACAAAGGGATTAAAACTCCTAGTCCTAGTAGACATACAGGGTTTAGGAATGCACTGTATGTTGGCACAACGTTTTCATTGTCTAAGCAAAATGCAGAAGCTACTAAAAAGACACTTAAAATGTTAGGTCATATTGTAAAGTCTGTTGAATGTAAACCAGGAAATATTATTCTTAGACTATATAATGCACTCATAAGACTGCATATAGAGTACTGTGTGCAGTTCTGGTCAACACGCTACAGGAAAGACACAGCAGCACTTGAAACTGTGCAGAGGAGAGCAACTAGGTGCAACCCAGGACTTAAAGGCATATCCTATTCTGACAGACTCCGAGAATTAAACCTGTTTAATCTTGAGCAGAGGCGACTACATGGGAACCTAATCAAGACATTTAAAATCCTCAAAGGCATTGATGAAGTAGATCTAGCAACATTATTTTGGCTTAAGGTTAATCAAATACTCGAGAACATCAATGGTAATTAAGTGGAAATGCAGTTGAAAGTGAAGCCAGGAAGCTTTATGCAAAGAGTTGTGGGAGTCTGGAACAAACTACTGAGACATGCAGTTGAAGCAGAAACCTTGACAATGTTTAAGAAAAATCTGGACAAGATATTGGAGCAGCTTAGCTATTAGCTAAACAAACAGGCTTGATTGACTGAATGGTCACCTCTTGTTTGTCAAATTTCTAATGTTATAACAGCTTATACACAGAAGACATCTATCTGCCAACTCATTGGTGCCAGAACATTAATCTTACCTTTAACGTCAGCAAAACCGTGGAGTTTATTAGAGAGTTGAAGAAATAGAATGCAGACAACACAGCCTTCTATATCAGAGTGGATGCTGTTGAAAGAGTGAGTAGCTATAAATTTCTTGCAGTGACCATAACTGACAAACTAAAGTGAGCACAGCACATTTTGTCTCCTGTCACTAGCACCGCTACTTCCTCAGATACCTAAGGGCAAGTCGTATTTCTCCATCTGTTCTTACAAACTTCAACAAGTGCAGAGTGGAGTCACTGGCAGCATAACATCCTGTGAAGTATCACGACTTGCTGGGCGATATGGTCAGGGAGGGCATGCACGAATGTCTCACACGCTAAGAGCTTGGCCATCTTATGAGAGGTATTAATATCTGGCCTTAGCCAGTGACAAACTTTTCCCCAAGCTTCAAAGCCCTGGGTTCTTAATGGCCTCTCAGGATCAAATTGCCACTCCCTCCATTCTCTTGCCTGCTGTTCCGGAGATATGCCGTAGCGCTTGAAGACCTTCAGTTTTAGAGCGTCGTAATCAGCAGCCTGCTCCTCAGTTAAGTCACAGTAAGCTCTCTGCGCCGTCCCCTTCAGATAGGGAGCCAGTTGGTACTCCCATTCCGCCCTCGGCCATGCGTTCCGCTTAGCGGTACGCTCAAAAATCAAAAAATAAGTCTCAATATCACCCGATTCAGTCAGTGTCGTCAACTGAATGGGCTGTGACCGAGCAGCCTCCGTCTGTACACCAGCGATGGAACAAACCTCAGCTTCTGCTAGTTGGGTCTGCATTTCGCCCATCTATATTTTCAAGGTGCGGAGATCGCCCATAATGGTACTTAATACTGTGTTGAGGTCCTGTTCTTCCGACATCTTCTAAACGTTGAAAAACAATCCTGCCGGCTACGCCAATTGTGAAGTATCAGTCTTGAAGAAAATAATTCCAAACAAAACAGATAAAGATTTGGGGACTGTCCCCGTATATTGTCGTCCAGACAATAAATAAAGTAACTGATTCAAATGACTTTTCAGTACATAGAACACTTTGCTGTAAACAAAATGGCATTTTTATAACACAAGGGATGATAGGACAGGAAACGGTTGGCCGAATGTGACGTTTGGAGACAGGAAGCGGAACCAACGTCATCAGGAGTCGACGGAAAGTGAAGAATTGTGGAACTGGAAGTGATATCATCGTGACTGACCTTAAGTGACATCATTGCGACTATTTTGAACCCGGAAATGGAGATCCTTATTTTTCTTCTGATTTTCTGTAAATGGAAAGAGATTCAGGTAAGTACCACATGATGACCCTCTGTCTCACGATAATTCACTCACCTTTAGGCTCTTTGACTGCCTCCAACTGTGTCCACGTGTGTGACAATCCTCATACGGAAACTGCTCAACTCAAGAATATAAAGCACTGCAGAGGGTGGTGAAGTCGCACACAGAACATTACAGGCACTCATCTGTTTTCTATTGAGGAGAATTATAACACTTTCTGTTTTAGAAAGGCAAACACAATAATGAAATATCTCAGCGATCTTGCACAGCCCCTTTTCTTGCCTGTATCTTCTGGCAATGCGCTGGAAGCAAATCTACCATTGGCATTCATATCAGTAGATTCAGGGACAGCTTCTATCCATAAGTTGCAAAGTTACTCAACAGTGAATCGTAATTAAAATATTGTATGTAGATATTTTGCATGCTAAGCATGCTATTTATTTATTTATTTGCATTTTTGTCAGCTGTTTTGAGGAGGCATACAAGTAAGAACTTTGTTGTTTTATGTAGACATAACATTAGACTTGACTTGACTTGAATTTGTACTTGACTGACTGCAACTGCTTATGACAAGCAGTTATGAGTGAAAAGTGAGCAGAATTAACAGCCTTGAGGGCCTCTGACTCTTTATAGCTGTACAGAAATTTTAAGGATTCTCTTTTCGATTATGTCAAAGCAGTCCATCAGCAAAAGTTTTGTTAAACAGCCCTTGAGACAAATGGGTAAGTGAGGCCCTCCTCAGTTTTTGGTTTTAAACAGGTACCAAAGGCCAGAAATGGGATGAGTCTTCTCAAAGTAGCTTAACATATCCTGGTAATTGTTCATGTGGACAAACCTTAGCAAAACATATAACAAACATAATATTTAATTGATAAGTATGTATTTTTGAGATTATATGTGCATCACCCTATTATAAAATATTCCAGATCCCAAACTTTCTAGGAATTCTACTGTATCCACAACATTTCTGGTAATCTATCTATCTATCTATCTATCTATCTATCTATCTATCTATCTATCTATCTATCTATCTATCTATCTATCTATCTATCTATCTATCTGTTATTGGTTTTTTATAATTGCAGACAGATTTTTTTCTTCAAAAATGCTTCTCTTTTCAGGTGACCTGGATTCTCCCAGAATACTTTACCCCATTGATCAGGCTGGGTGCAAGATAATGGGAAAGTATGGGAGACAGAAAGAGGGTTTTTTTCTATTGTATGATTGTTTATTGTTTACCTCCAGTCATTCTGGCTTTAATTAATAAAAAGCTAATCACAAAAAATGCTGTTATAACTTAAAAAGGAACAATATAATGTAAAAAATAAAAGATTGGTTTCAATGTTTTAATTAATTAATCATACAACTATTCCATTAGCTTTTATAGAAACATATTTAGCTCTGCTTTGGTGCACATGACAGATTAAAAGGTTGACATCTGATATTTTATTATGTACAATGCATTGCACATATAAGTAAGCCTCATTTAACTCAACTTATAGTGACTTTTGTAAGCACATTTCAGAGTCCTTCTTAGATCAGTTTACAATCTATGTGACATTTGCACAGTTCAACAAATTTGTAATGGTGCGACATTTAGCTAGGCTTTATGATTCAAAGTGCACAGTTCATTACTAGAAAGAGCTACATTCAGTAAATCCAGAGGGGTAATCTGAAAAAAGCATATGGTAATGGACACTGATGTATTAAAATAAAGATATTTGTTACTTTTAAATAAAATTTGTTACTTGCATTCACATATTTCTTGAAATAAATTTTAGCAGAATATCAATTGATATTATGTTAAATATTAAGTTCTATACCAAGAAGACATTAGATAGATAGATAGATAGATAGATAGATAGATAGATAGATAGATAGATAGATAGATAGATAGATAGATAGATAGATAGATAGATAGATAGATAGATAGATAGATAGATAGATAGATAGATAGATAGATAGGAGTTAATGTTACATAGATAATTAACATGGATTCTTTTTAATTGGTCAACAATTTTCTTAATCCCATATGGAATGTCATTGAGCACAAAGGTGGACCCCATCACAGAAAAGGCAAAAGTTCATCATGGAGTAATGATGCAATTTACTAAAATTGAGAGCTATTCTTACTTTCCTGGCATGTTTATAAGTATATAAGTTGTTTGAACTATTATATCTTGAAGCGTGTTGACGTCAAGCTCAGGTACTCTGATATTTAGGTACTGTGGGGAACCAGCTTACACCACTTATTTCAGATGCCAGTTTAATGCTGAATGGGTTTCATCAGACTGAGTGGAAAATGTAGGAGGGATACTAGAGATTTTTCTGAATGTGAAATGGTGAAAAATAGAGCACAATAAAATTACAATTAAAATGTATGATCAAGACATGGAAATTCAGACTGAAAGTGTCCATGTCACTGCCCAAGAAAGTAAGTTACCTAATCCTGACTGACATAGCAACATCAATGATTCACTCTGTACCAACATCTTAATGATGAATCATTCTGAATGGTGGCCACTTCAAACAAGGAATCAATTGTCTCTTAGGCATGTTTCGTTGGTGAACACTACAAGCTGTTCCTCCTCTATCCAGATATTAATAACTTTAAATGTAAACCTGTAGAAGCAGCTCTCTGTTATCCAAGCCAGAAAGTTTTAGTATTTGTTTTTGCCTGTGTGGGGTGTTTTTTTTTTATTACTATTATATTTTTAGGAGCTTCTGTAAAATTTCATTTTCTCTTGGGGACAAATAGAGTATAATCTAATGTAATCTAATCTAATCTTATTTGCACATTCCCGTGAACCTGAGTACATGCTGCTGGAAAGTTGAAATTATTCTCTGTGGTAGGTGTGTATAAACTTGAAGAAAGCATGCAAAATTTTCACAGAAGACAGTCCATTATGAATTGAAATGGTGTTCTGTTATTAAACAGTAGTTCATTGTCACTGTTAACAAGGAAATTACTTTTTTATAATTATTGAAAGGCTTTGAGCCTGATATATTTGGTTAAAATTGATCAAAATCTTGTCAAGATGGTGTATTAGGAAATGAGAAATGCTTTTCAGGTTTATTATTGCTTAAAGTGCTTACACAGGATTCTGAAAGGAAATGAAAAAGCATTACATAAGAACATTAAGACACTGGACAAATGAAAGGAGACCATTCAGTCCATCATGCCAATTTGTTTAGCTTATAGCTAAGCTATCCTAAAATCTCATTTAGATTCTTTTTAAAGGTTGTCAAAGTTCTTACTTCAACTACATGTCTTGGGTGTGATGTATTTCCTGGCTTCAGCTTTCAATGCACTTCCCCTTAATTTCCACTGATGTCCTTGAGTATGTAATTCACCCTTAAGATAGCAGATTGTTCCTGGATCTACTTTATCAATGCCTTTGAGGATTTTAAATACCTGGATTAAGTCCCCATGCAGTCTCCTCTGCTCAAAACTAAACAGGTTTATTTCACAGAGTCTGTCAGAGTAGGACATGTCTTTAATACAATACAATACAAGAAGTGCTGCAATGGGCTTTAACAGGCCCTGCCTCTTGACAGCCCCCCAGCCTTGACTCTCCAAGAAGACAAGGAAAAACTCCCAAAAAAACCCTTGTAGGGAAAAAATAGAAGAAACCTTGGGAAAGACAGTTCAAAGAGAGACCCCCTTCCAGGTAGGTTGGGCATGCAGTTGGTGTCATAAAGAAGGGAGTCAAAACAATACAATACACAGAACAGAACACAAGAATCCTCAATACATTATAAAAATAAAAATATTGCAAGTACAGAGCAGAATTTAACAGTAGATGATATCACATAATATGATTTGGATTTGTTCAGAGTCCTGGAGACCTCAGCCATCAAGCTGCCTCCCCCTATTGGCCATTCCACAGCTGAGACAGCGCTGGGCCAGCCAGTCCGATGAAAGGACCCATCTACCTGACGATACCTGCGATCCTCCATCAGGCATGAGTTTACCTTAGGCAGACAAAACAACTTGGCAGGTGGGCCGTGGCACCAAGTGCCACATTTGAGTACTGAGAAGAGAGACAGAATAGGTGAGGATTAGTAACAAATTATAACTATCCTGTTACTTGTGTTTTAGTGCTAATGACTAACAACAGAGATGCAGTCTGTACAGTTAATCAGCAGCTCTAGACAGGATATGCTAAACTGAAGTAGTGAGTCTTCAGCCGGGATTTGAAAGCTGAGACCGAAGGGGCATCTCTTATAGTAGCAGGCAAACCATTCCACAATTTAGGGGCCCTGTAACTAAAAGCTCAACCTCCCACTGTTATTTTATTTTTTCTTGGAAATATTAGCAGACCTGCATCTTGAGCTCTTAATGTGTGCTCTGGTTTGTAAGTCATGATAAGTTCAGACAAGTAAGCTGGACCTTGGCCATTTAAGGCTTTATATGTTAAAAGGAGGATTTTGAAATTTGAAACTTAACCGGGAGCCAGTGTAAGGATTTAAGAACTGGAGTTATGTGTTTGTGTTTTCTTGTTCTTGTAATAATTCTTGCAGCAGCATTTTGGATTAACTGGAGGCTGTATAAAGAACAATTTGAACATCCAGTGACTTAAGTCCTGGGATGTACTGGTCATACCTTGGGTAACTTGTAAACAGGTTATTTCCACATTTTACTAAAACATTTTTAGGGAATGTCTCTGCATTAGGTTTTAGAGAAGTTAATTATCTATTCTAAATTGCATCATCTATACCTATAAAGGAAAGTACCTTAGATCAAGTAAGCGGACACAGTTGTCATCCTGTTGTGGCTCTTTGATACCTTTCTCCAATAAAACTGTAGCATTGATTAATCCGAGCTTTGAGAAGTGTGTGTTATCTCCACATTGTGCTCCCCGTCCTCTTTAAAAATAATATCATTAAATGGTCACCATGCATTTTTAGAAGATCTTTAGCCATTTAAGGAGGAATTAGGTCACAAGAAAAACAAAACTGTAATTGTTTAGTGTTCTACCAAACTTCACTTCACATAGCGCTTATCCACAGAGACCTCTAATGGTTGCAAATTTTGATAAAGATAGGACTAGTGGCTTATGTTATTTGCTCAGGGTCATGCAGGGAATCAGTGGCACCCACTCAACCTGTATCCTTATGGTTGACAGTTCAAAAGTCTTAGACACTTGCCATGAGGTAAGTGTGGATGGCTTAACAAAACTTCACTACATGGTTGACAGGTGACAGTTGAGCATCTGGAAAAGTGTGAGGAGATGTTTCTTGGAGGCCTAACAGAAGACTCTGACACTTGAGTTTCTACTGACCACTTTTGGTGTGACACCACTGGACACCTCAGGCAAAGGCCCTTGCATTTAAACAGATGAGTGTTCAAAAGTACTTGAAGGAGAATTGTTAAAATTGGGCAGTTAGAAATCTTTAATAATTTATAATATGTGATTTTAAATGGAGAAATAAACCAAATAGCTCTCCAATAATATGAACAACGTTTACAGTAAAAGTTAAACTCATTCAGTTGCTGGTGGAGGCAAGCTTTATTTTATGCAAAACTACTTACATAAACATGAAACAAGTACAATGATATCTATTGCTACACTAAGAACACCTGATGCAACCCAGTACAAAAAATGTAAAATAAGGGCTTTTCTTTAAACAAAAAGGCAGAAACACAGAAAAAAATTCTTATGGCTTACCTCTCCTGATAAGGAGCTGCTTCTCCACTCCATAAATGTCACTCCCTGTCAGCACCTTTCACGTCTTGGCTGCTTGTTCTCTATGTCTGAACCATTGCTCCACTTGTCATCCACTGCTTGGACAGAGTCAGGAAGGCCATGTCTACTTATACTCTGTCTTGATGACATGAGTCCTTTACTCAATGTTTGTGTTTTTAATAGATGATGTTCACCAGCAAAATACTATTCTATACTATACCATATTATGCTATACTACACTATATTATATACAGTAAAATAAAGGTCAATTTTTATCTTTGTTTCTTTTAAATTCATTATAAAAATGATTTATAAAGCAATACACACAAATGATATTCACCATAAAAAAGCTACGCAAATTAAAGATAACACTCCATTTCTGTGTTTTTAAAAGACAGCATTCTATGAAAGATAACATTATTTAAAAATAAAACTTGTGGTTATGTAAAAAAGGAGTTAATTCAAAATATTTGTGCTTTCGGGTTATGTAAGTAGTAATCTCTCTTTGTAGTATATTTTATGTCAAAGATATGGACAACTTTTTCAAATTTGTTAAATGTCATATCACATAAGCAGCTATATAAAATAAAAGTTGATATAAAAGGCTGAGCTATGGGATAGCAGAAGATGAAAGATGACAGTTGTTCAGCATGTGTGTTTTTGCAGATGGCCTTTATCACAAAAGGCGCAATATGATGCATTTTTGTCCATGTCTCTTGCTTCGAGACGATGTTCCTGCTGTTCGTTTGAGTTTTTTGAGATGCAGTCATGGTCAGGATTCATTTACTGAACATTCCTAGCAAATTGGAAAACATGGATTAGATGCAACTTAATCTTTCAAAATATATAAAATAAATATTGTTTTCCATATTCTGCTTTGTGATGGTATTCATCATTAAATAAAAAGACTGCTGGTATGCTTCTGCTTTCGGATAGTACAGTAAACTTACACAATGCAGTTAACATTGGTATCCATTTAAATTCTTTAAGCTTCTTCACCATGAAAGACACCATATATTAACCGTTATATATGAGCAGTTAATTAATAAAATTAACTTTCTTATGTATTTATGTTCTTTGGGATGGCATTTAACTTTCAGGCAAAAAAATAAAAAAATGTCTGTCATTATCTTTCTTTTGACATAAATTGCACTAAAAAGAGAAATTCTTGTCTATTTAAATTTTTCAGGTAGTGCTTGTTGTGAAGGTACAATACAAAATAAAAATTGTCGCCCACAACCCAGCCTATAATATAGAAAATTAATTTATGTTTTTATTCTTTGAGATAGTATTTAACATGAAAAGTACTCATTATTGCAAATGAATTGGACTCACCTTAAAAAGTGCAATACGGGATGTATTCTTGAGATTCTCCTGGAAAAAGCTTGTATTAGTTATCACTCACATTGATTAAAACAATTCCTGGTTTGCCATGTATATATATATATATATATATAACTTTTTACTTTTTATTTTTAAAATATCCAGGTAACAGTGGCGTCTGTGTGAACGGGCAGGGTCGGTAGGAAGAACTGTAAGATGGGAGTCTGGAGGTGCAATTAAGGGTGAAATAAATGAAGTCTAACGAATAGCAGTTGTTGCTAAACTGCAAGGTAAATCGAGTCATTGTGAAAGTGAGTAGAAATGGAAAGATACTAAGGATTACTTTTCATTATCGTACTTAATTAATACATGCAAAAAAGAAGGATGCATTTCAGTGATTTCTCCCGTGATGTTCAACATCACACCCGGGAAAATCCTGTGATTCCCATTTGTATTTTGCAAGGGAAAGACAAGAAAAGGAGGAGGAGAAGGGGAGGGAGGAGATGCAGGCTAAATCCGTCCGACCCTACTCCATTGGCTCTGGTTGACGATTGATGTAACATCCTGTGCTGTTGGGAAGGTCTGCGGTAGAAACCGAGAGAGAGAGAGGGGGAGAGAGAGAGAGAGAGAGAGAGAGAGAGAGAGAGAGAGAGAGAGAGAGAGAGAGAGGGAGAGGGAAGGGAGAGAGGGAGAGGGAGAGGGAGTGCTCCTCCTGCAGTTGCTGACTTTCCAGTCTTCCTGAAGCGAACGGCGGTGAGGTGTCAGGAGAGCATCCTTGAGTCCACATCTAGTTCCGACAGGGAGTGCATTCTGTGGACTCTGAAAATCGATATTCTAACATCCCTTTTAACCCCATACACTACTGGCATTCCGTACTCTCTGGAAGGGAATTGCTTACTCTACAGCTGTCATCCACACCAGGGAGTCTGCGAGGAGAGCACTCTGCGGTACCGCAGCTCTAGATTCTAGGTATCAGGGACTACCTTTGGACACTTTCCAGTCCCTGCACCCTCTACCTGTCTATCGGCATAGGACCTGACTGTGGTTTGGAAGCCGAGAGTGCATGTCGTTGTTTCAGAAGATCGCCACTCGCTTTTGCGACTCGCAAAGCCCGCATAGGCAGGGCATGTGCAAGCACGCACGGGGCGCTTCCCAGCTGGAGCTCTGATTTGGAATCGGTAACTGGGAAGGGCACAGGGAAGGTCGGCAATTGTCCGCAATAACCACCCCCTCCCTCCCCGGAGGGACTTCGCTCCGAGCTGCAAGGTGGATACGCTGACATCGCCGAGGGCTTCACAGGACTCACCTTGGCTGGAGCAGAAAGTCTCCGTGTGTAGTGGAAATGGATTTGGGATCACTGTGCTGGTGCCTTGTAGCCTATGTGGCCGCATCGGTTGCCGGAGAGAACGGGAACACTAAAGCACGGAATTGTGCTGAAGTCAGGCAGCTCTACAGCGCCAAAGGATTCAGCCTGAGTGGAGTGCCCCAGACTGAAATATCGGGTAGGTAACTGTACCTGGCGCTCCGGCCATCTCCGAGTGTTGGAACTCTGTCGCGCCGTGCCGCTCAGCCCCGCTCAGCCGATTTCGCATGCGATCAGTGAGCCATCGACTTACACCCGCGCTAATTTATTCAGCCGTCCTAAGGACGTGTGGAAATCCGCACGCTTGTCTGCCTGTCACTACGCGGCCCCAAGATCCTGTCACTGACGAATTATATCCGTTAAGTCAACAGTTTGTATTTGCTTTTGAGGCGCAAAAAGCGCATCTGCAAATGGATCGCGGACTGTCGAGATGTCAGAAGAATGAACTCTTTACTAATTATAGTCGATCTTTTTTTGTTTGTTTGTTAAACACAGTCATAATATAAAGGTATCAGACACCTCTTTATTTCATGTAACAACGGATTATGAAAAATGAGCAATGAGTATTTGGAAAAACTTAGTAGCAATTAATCAAATAGGGAAAACAACGAGCAGTTAAAGTAAAGCCAACAGAGAAAGTCCATTTTGGAGCCGGCTACTGTCCCTAATTTTTGTGTGCCGAGGTCACTGAGGTTCACACTGACTAAGGCGCATCGCATTCCTCGACCTGCTCCTGAACCGCAAGGATTCCATCACTTCATATCGCGAAGGAAATCGGCAGCAGTGTCACTAAACATCAGCCAGCTTTTATTTCTATCATGAATTATTTACCTATACATCACATGATATAACACAACATTCAAGTATATGTTTTGGAAGCGAATATTTTGCCTTTTAAAAATGGAAATTAAAAGTAGAGACTTTGGCGGTCATTTGTTAAATCTTTTCATTTTTGAGCACTTTTTAAGGTGAAAAGTGTTTCTAAAAATTCTGAAGACATTAAATATATAAAATAGTGTAATATATATCTAAGCATTATGAATGTGGAGTAATAATAATCATGACTACACGTTTAAATTATTCATAATAATAATGAGAAAAAAATTAGTTTCTTGCTGATAATAAAAATGACAATCATTTTTGTTTATCGATAATGATAATATTAATAATAATAGTTGATTGCATAAAAAAATTTAATTGCAGTTTATTTTTTGGACTATATGTATATGATTTCTGTAATACAAATAAATACATACAAGTTCAGTTATAGATAAGGTAAAATTTTGGCACATTTACAGCAGAATAAAAAAAGACAAAGAGACTAAACAAAGGTAAAAAAGTACAAATCATCACTGAGTGTAGTTCTCATTCAAAATTTGACATTCATTTTAAAGTTTGTATTATCCTTCTTTACATCTTTTGTGTGTCCTACGATTTTAGCAGACACCGTATGTAACATTCTGTATCACTGTGAACGGTGTCTTGGTAGACATCATTTGCTTTTAACAACTCCAAACATAAACACCAAACTATATGCCTGATATAGTTCAGCATTTTGAAACAATAATGTAATTTAAAACAAAATGCTATATGTATTAGGTACCATGTCAATTTTGTTTACTTCAAAATATTTTTTTAATGTTTTATCATATGTCATCAACTCTGAAATTTCAAAATCTGTTTAATAAGTATTTTTGTCTTATTCCCTTAAGCATAACATTTCTAAATTGTTTTTTCATATATTTGCTTCATTTACCTACATTTGAATTGATGGGTATATTGATGGATGGACGTAAACATGGTTCTTCTTCTTATTCATTTATTTTTCAATATGACCACTTTGAAGAAGCATGTAGAAAATAAGAAAGTGGGAGTACATTAATTGAAACACGTTTCTTTCTTTCTTTCTTTCTTTCTTTCTTTCTTTCTTTCTTTCTTTCTTTCTTTCTTTCTTTCTTTCTTTCTTTCTTTCTTTCTTTCTTTCTTGTGCACAGTAATGGCTTTTTGGCTCTGCTGCTGCTGGCACCTCATCCATAGCATTGCACAGTTATTAGAAGTCAGGATTGCCATGCAGTTCAGAGTGGGCTGCTTATTTAAGAAAGTCTGGGACTGCCCTCTGTACTGTGCTGTTGCAAAGTGTTAATTTCCTTGGGTTACAGAGGGTAATAGAATGCCGTCTGCTTAATAGGAGTCTGCATGTTGCCCAGGTGTGAATGTGTCCTTGACTTTGTTTTTGAAGATGCCCACCAGGTGCCCCAGTCAGGAAACAGCCAACAGAGTTACATTTGTAGCCTCCCATCTTGGAAAGTGAATTTCATTTTTAATACTAATAATGAATAACGACAGATTGGTTAACTAGACAGACAGACAGACAGACAGACAGACAGACAGACAGACAGACAGACAGACAGACAGACAGATAGATAGATAGATAGATAGATAGATAGATAGATAGATAGATAGATAGATAGATAGATAGATAGATAGATAGATAGATAGATAGATAGAGGTTTGTTAAGGGTGGTGCTCACCATTTAACAGTTCTGCTCATCTCTTTCACCCTGAATGCATTTCTGCATGTTGTGGTAATTTTTTGGATGCCAGCCTTTGCGGCATCCGGACCTTTTCTCAAATGCCATTGCTTTTGGTGTTTATGTCAGTAAGTGGAAAAGTGTATGTGTTGTGCATTCTTGAGCCCGAGTCAGAAGCTGTGATCTTCTGTCAGTTAAAGGGTGTCTTAGATGGCATACGATGTTGTGGGTGATGGTGTGATGTTGGCTGTTGTGTGAAGTGGCACATCGAGGCAGCCTACACAGGAGTCTGTCGAAAAGCCGACATCATTTGGCTTGTTGATTCTCATCTCATTTAATTATCATAATGCATTTGCTGTGGAGTGTGTATGTGCTTGTGTGTCTGTTGTTAAAATCATTACGGTGTCATTTTCAAGCTGGTCTACACCTGATGCTTTAATATCAGGCAGTTTTGATAATGCAGCATTAAACCAAAGCACTTCTTGTGGTTGTAAGAGATGCAGGTTTTGTTTGGCTCATCTGACAAGGTCACTTAATGGTTTCTGAATGCTTGGCTTATTTCTGTGCTCAAGGCCACATGCTTAATGATAGAAAGCGTATAATCGTAAAAAAATTCTTTTATATAACTATAAAGGCAGGGCTTGTCTCATTTACTGGTGCAGATTACACACAGAGGCTGATAATCACTACATCCGTTTAGGTGAGGGATGATCTGGCAGCGAATCTCTCTTGTAAGTATAAAGTGGCACTAGGGTGGGAAATGTCACAAGAACTGGGACCCTCCTGACCTTAGTATCCCCGGTAAAATATAAATTTACAGTAACTGTTTGATGAATATAACTCATTTAGAGACAATCAGAAATGCCCTTAGAGTGGTTGCAGTAGTAAGCACTGCTCCCTCACAGCTCACCACTAGTCTGCAATTTATAAACTGAATTTCTCTTTAGTACCACTTTACTGGGCTGTGTGGTTCCTTGTAGCACTATTGCTTGAAGACATTTAAATCTGGGAAGGGTTCTTTGCATATGAAATTACTCCTTAGACCTGGAAGAGGTTCCTAATATGTGGACGGCACAGAAACCTTTAACATATAATAGACTGGATACTAAAAGATCCAGAAGACTTGAACTTAGCTTGTGTTATTGTTTGCAGAAGGGCCCCTTTTAAAGACATGAAACCGTTGGCATTTCACAAGTCATTGTTTCTGGAGCCTTCATGTGGAATGGTCTTCTATGAACCAAAAATGGTTAGCCTATGGCGTTGTCCTGAAGAACCATTTTGGCATCTTTATTTTTAAGAGCGTAGATGGGCTCTGCTCACATTTCATAGGCATACAGATTCGCTTGATCAATAACCCAAAACTGGCCCAGTATGGGTGGGTGTTTGAGTGATAAACTGGTAACAAGCACTATATGGCAGGCACCTTTTCCGTCTTATAAATTCACTCTGTTCTGACTGACATGCTCTTTCAATTTCACTCATTGCACTAACACAGTTGATGGAAATTCATTTTTATGTTTATCTATCATTTATTGATAAGTTTATAACTCATCATTCACAGTATTGTGATGCTGGCTAGTTGTTGAAGCAAATACTCTGAAGATGATGTCTCTGTAAGGTGCTACATTTCACTTCACTAAGTAGCACTACGAGACAGGAGCAGGGAAGGCCAGACACAGGTTAGCTGCGGATGAGGTGACGGCCGGATCAGGAGAACCCAGCCAGAGAATATAAAAATCCAGAAATTTATAAATGGGGTGCCATTGCAAGCAGAGTGACAGGTGCATCCTTAGGTTACATTTTCAGTGGGATCTTTATGTTCTCAATCATTATGTTTTATATAACCACTGCAAGTAAAATTCCACGTGAGGGGCTTTAGAATGAAAAATAGAGTTCTCTTTACTTATAAAATACTTATTTGTATAATAAGGACAATGAACTACACAACATTAACATGTTTGCCTGCTATGCTTTATTTTACTCCATTGTAATATTTAAGTATTTTTAAACCATGTTTATAAAAGCATTGTTAAATTAGAGAGTTGTAAAAATTAACCTGCAATTGCTGAGCACTTTGAGTAGTGAGAAAAGCGCTATATAAATGCAAAGAATTATTATTATTATTATTTATGCATCATGGTGCCTCCCCTTATATATACAATATTTACCTTAATAAATGGATAGCTGTTTGTGTATCTGTGTGTCCGTCCGTTTGCCAGGTCTCTTGTTAAATGCCATTTGATATAGGATTAGTAAAAGCAATGCTAATGTTTGTGATATGCCATCTGTTGGAATGAAAAATGCAAATTAAGGTTATAGTGGATAGTATATAAAAAGAAGGGAACATAATGTGCACAATATACACCACTAAGTGGTGCCTCTCTTAGTCTTTCTCATCTAGGAGGATGATCTGTCTATCATTAGCTGGCCCACTTCCCAATCTCTGAATTTTCTCCAACACCTCCTCCATCTCTCTCACCTCCTGTACTGCTCTTTACAGAATCTTTGGCTTATTTTCCTTGCAAACCCCTGCCCTCTCATCTCCAGGTTCACAAAGGGATCATCTAAAAATGTTTTTTAAGACGCAGTGACTAGCCACTTCTAGTGACATCAGAGGCATGACCATGGGGGGGCTGGGGTGAGCACTGCCCCCCCCAGAGATAAGCTGTGCCCTCCCTGTGAAATGCTCTGTCTGTCCAATGAAAACTCTGGAGAAGAACATTTGATTTTCAAAACTGAGTTGCTTTCCAATCGGCCCGTTTGAATTTGGGGTGTATCCGTCAGTATCTCCTCCACTAGACAGGTACTGTGCTGCTCAAAGTTCACTTCACCGCACATTTTGCAGCACATTTTGAACCTGTTGACCGCATTCTTTAATTAAAACAGTGTATACGTTCCATTCTTCTTTTATTTTCTGGTTGGTAACACCAAAAGCTATGCATAGGTGGCTTATTAAAAAACAGACATCTTCAACCTCTGTCCCTCCGCAAGCTGCTGGCTCCATGGTTGAGCCCAGCACCGCTGCTACCAACATGGAGCACAGCGCACCCACGTCGGGAACTGAAATTCCAAAAGATGTAGATAAGCCTACACAATCCTCTAGCTCTGCGGCCGTGTCGGGTACTCCAAACCTCTGCCTTCAACAAAATATACAGTCCGGTCTGCCTGACTTAAATATGGATAGCCCATCCCAGCCCGTTTTAATTAATTATCCCAAGCGCGCATTCGGAAAGACACTCAGATGTTTTAGTGCAAGCTGGTATCAGTCTCGACCATGGCTTGAATATTCTGTTGTCCATGATGGCAGCTTTTGCTTTGCCTGCCACAAATTTAGTGTTTCCAATTTGGACCGCGAGGACATATTCACCAAACACGGCTACACTAATTGGAAAAAAGCTCTAGAAAAAGACGGTGGCGGCTTCCACAAACACGCGTCTAGTATCCTGCACATCAGAGCCATGTCTGCATCACAGCACTCATCATTGGTGTGTCTTCAGCTGTATGCGAAAGCTCTTTTTCTACTTTGAACCGCATTCTAACTCCACTTCGCTGAACAATGCTGCATTCAAGGAAGAGAAATTTAGTCATTCAGGCACATGAGAAAAACATCACAGAAAATCTAGACATGAATGAATTTATTTCAGAATTTGCCAAGAGTAACCGCAGACTGGTCCTGTAGATAATATCCAGGTTAAACACTGGAAACTGATGTCCTATAGCCTCCCATGACTACAATAAGCCACATTTCTGTTCATGATCTCATATGTTGTACACATTTGACTTTATTGATATTTACCTTGTAGATTTGTTCACAAAAAATAATAATACAAGTTCCATTGTCTCTGTTAATTTTATTGAACAATAGGTTATGATTTATGCCACAATTTTTGCTTTTATATGTTATATAAAACTATGTTGTTATTATTATTTGACCCTCCTACAAAAATGGGGATGGATGGATGGATGGATATTTTTTGACCCCCCAGATAAGCCAAACGCCCACCCACACATGATGTTCTGGTCACACCTCTGAGTGACACTGCATTGAATACATTCAGTGACAATCTTGAGAACACTCGCAGGCATCATTGTAAACTTTACACTAGTGGTTTGAGGTGTCTCAGCAATCCCGTGCCTCAACTCTCTGTTAAAGGACAAGGCGTTCCTGCTGCCATCAGTCAGACTGGATGTCTCCTATTACATTATCCCGTCGCCCACCCATGTCCTTCCTCTGTACCAGCAGTGTTTATTTTCAGGGTGTCTCTACCATCCCTGATTGCATAGTCTTCTTTGACAGAGTTTCATCCATCTCTGGGTTGACTGCCTTGTAGTGTTCTTCTGAATTTTGTTGCTAGTAGCCCCCCCAGGGCACCCTACATATTTATAGGGCAGTGGTTCCCAAACTCGATTCCTGGGGACCCACTGTGGCTGCAGGTTTTTGTTCCAACCATCTTCTGTTTTTCATTGGACTCTTAGCCTAATTAAGTGAGTCATTATTTCCCAGTTTCTGTGTTTTGGAGTCAATGTAGAAATTACAAACTAAGTTTGGTAGATTTTTATTGAAATGTAATAAGCAGTTATATGGGGAACATGTAGGTTTTTTTTAAGTCGTTAACAGTATTTTCAACCTAATTTTCATTCTGCTTTTCCAGGTGTTCTAGTTATTTAATTGATTATTTACTAATTAGTGAGTCTGACACTGAAGTTGTTGCTGCTTTCATCATCCTGGGTGTCTACTGTGCTGGTTGTTAATTGTCACTATTAGGGTTAAATGAAGGGAGCAAACTACACAGGAAAAGGGGAAAATAACAGGAAAACAACAGGGTTAAGCATTTATAGCTTTAGAAAAAAATTTTTTAAATGTCTTATAAATGTAAAAAAACATACTGTCGTGTTTTTCTGAATGCAGAATAAGATAAGAGTAAAAAAGACCAGTTAAATGAGATCAGTTGTCATCGATTATTATCACCGATTATGAATCTGGTTGGAACAAAAACCTGCAGCCACAGTGGGTTCCCAGGATTGAGTTTGGGAACCACTGTTATAGGGTTATACTTCCCATATCATGGGCTTTGAAAGCTGCCATTACAAGTGCCTCTCTGTCTGTGCCTTTTATGAACCAGCCCCTGATTCACGTGGTATAAAGTTGTCTGCAGCCACAGTTCTTACTGGGTCATCTTAGTATATGTAGAAAAGAGATTACAGTCATCATTACCCATTATTTTCACGATGCTTTTCCTGGTGCTGGACTGACCAGGCCACACTGTCCTCAACAAGCTCCCCCAGATGCCCCAAGGTCAGTTGAGTGATACGAGGTGTTTCCTGGATCTGCTCCTCTATCTTTTCCTAGGGGACTGTTTCTTGTGAAAAGCAGACGGGGGTATCCTACCTCTGTAACTGCCTCCACTCAGTCTGTAGAATGTGGGGTGTTATTGATTAAAAAGAAATTTATAAATTATACACATCTATACAATATGTTTCCCGACATTTTCAAACTATATAGCCAGTGATATTTTTGCAGTAAGGGCCAGTGGAGCACAGCCCCCTCAGATGTTATACAAAATTAGTAACAGCCTTCAATCAATTATTTAAATGAAATGACTGATTACTGAAGGGTGGCATGATGGTGCAGTGGTAACGCTGCTGCCTCACAGTAAGGAGACCAGGGTTTGAAACACGGGTCCTCCATACGTGAAACTTATATGTTCTCCCCATGTCTTTGTGAGTTTCCTCCCATAGTCCAAAGACATGCGGATTATGTGAATTAGCAATTACATGTATGTTGGGTGTGTGTATATGTGTGTTTGCCCTGTGATGGACTAGCACCCTGTCCAGGGTTTGTTCCTGCCTTGCGCCCTATGCTAGTTAGGATAGGCTCCAGCACCCCTCGTAAACCCTGTTCAGGACTAAGTTAGCTAGAAAATGACATGACATACTGATCACATTGAACTGCTTAAGACAAATCTACACTTTGTCATCTGAAATGAATGTGTTTCCAATTTTCCATCATACAATTTATATTATTTCTGAATTAGTAAACTATTGCTTTGCATAGTATGTGGAAATATCTTCATGTGGAGTGTTTGGAGCCTGTTTCTGGCTCTTAGGACCAGATCTATTGGCCCTGCAGTGGTCTAGGCTTTTTCTTGGGTGTGTAACCTATCCAGTTAGCAAGATGGTTTGATAGCCAGAGCACCTTAATCAATGAATTAAAATGATTTTTTTTAATTAAATCACACATTTTTACTTAATCTTTGAGCTTTTCAGTCAAGGCTATCCAGCCTATGCTGACAAAAAGGTATGAAAAGTCCTGTAATGGACTGGCACCCCATTTAAAAGTAGCCACAAAAATAAAACATGAACATCAGGTATGCATTGGGCACAATAAATTATGGTGATGAGGCTGAGGAGCATCTTTATCTTCATCCACTGCAAGGGAAGACCAACTGAAGGTGACAAATTTGAAAAATACATTAATGAATCCATATGAATTTTCCTTTTTATGGAAAATAAGCCAGCAGTTTAAAGCTCCTGTTTCAGTGAAATACAGAATCCTGGAATGGAATAATTAGGTATGTATGTAGAAAATAAACCGTTCACTTTTTTGCCAACCTCTCACTGTCCACCACCACTCGGCCTCCCAGTGGTTAGTTGTGCTAGCAGATAGCTCCAGTCTTGTGTTTGAATGGTGCAGTGTGTGTAGCTTGTATGGTCCTGTCTGTGTTATAGCGGCTTGTCCTTTTTCAATTCAAAGCCATTGACTTTAAACTTGAGGTGTTTCTGCTTCAGTTTAGGCAGCACATACTAAACAGGTTGCCAGGCTCTCGTTTTTTTTTTTGCGTTTCTGTATTTTTTCAGCAAATTATGAAAATGTCAGGGGGCGTCTCAGTGCCAATTGAAGCAAATCAGGCAAAAGCCTCTCACTGTTTGATTGATTTTTTTGTGAAGTGAAAGATATGTGAGCTTGTATGTCTCACTAGTTACTAGAATATGAGGGTCAGGTTATTATTAGTTAGGTGCGTTTATGATGACATTAGAAAAGTCTGAAAACGTATAGGAAAATTATGGTGTGATTCCACCAGAATTTTTTCATGCCAAAAGTGCCATTGTAGGAAGCAATAGCAGTTTGCTTATTTACTGGACCATGAAAATATACAAAATTGGATGCATTTTTGTTTAACAAAACAATTTGCATTTAGTGCCCCACAGGATTTACTTACACAGATGGTGGATAATGTAATTAACATTTGGAGATAACTTGCCAATTTTCTCTTTGTCCATACAATTTCCCAGTTAGCTATTTTGAGACGGGTGTGGAGAGTGGCACAGTGGTTCACCCTGTGTGCAGTTTGCATTTTCTCCCTGTGTCGGGGTGGTTTTCCTCCCACAGTCCTAAGAAATGCAGGTTAGGTGGATTGGCAATACTAAATTGTTCCAAGTGTGTGTGGTCAGGGTGTGTGTGTGTTCACTCTGTGATGGACTGGCACCCTGTCCAGGGTTTGTTCCTGTCTTGCACCCTATGACAGCTGGGATAGGCTGCAGCACCCCTTGTAATCCTGTTCAGGACTACGCGAGTTAGAATATGACAAACTGAGGGTAATTTAGGAGCAATTTACCTTCCAGAATTTTAAAACCTCTACAATGATTCCTGTTGCTTCTCCAGGCTTTTCAAATTTAGCTTGTGAAGTCATTCTTACAATTTTAGCTCAGTACCTCCAGGTATCAGCACTTACAAGGTTAGTAACATCTTTTTCTTCCATTGTTGCAGTGATTACTGCACCAAGTCAGGAGTCACCAGTTACTGTATTTTAACTGTGTTTGTGCCATCCTCTCTGATTCAGAAAAATTGTTTCAGCAATTTATTAACTTTCTTAATACGGTAACTTGTTGTACAACTCTAGATGCAGATAGCTATTGTTCTTCAGTACCCTAGATCCTTTCAATAAGGGACTACTTAACATTCTGACCATTTTATTTTTTAGATAAAATCCTAATGTCTGTACTGCATAAACACACAATCATATCATTTGCTTGCTTGTTTTCTAGTCAGGGTCATGCAGTCTGCTCTCTCCCTAGCCATTACCCTTTATAGGTTCACACTGACCTCCAGCGGTGTCATTCTCTTGCTGTTATTTTTATACATGTGACATTTTTGAAGATCAAATTAGCAAGTGAAATGGCGTTGGGTTGGAAACTGTAACACATTCTTTATTTTGGTAGTAAAAGGAGAATTGCAAAATACTGTTGGTTCTATGAGCTTTACAAAACGTGGCATGTTTATGATTTAGTGGTATAATATATAGCAACAATTTTCACAACATCCACAGATGGGATAATTATCTGATTATCATGCAATTAATCAAACATGCACATCTTTGAGATGAATTAAGAAAACAGAGAGAAAAACCCACAGAGACATGGGTAGAATGTGCAAACTCCACACGGACAGACTGGTTGTGGGATTTGAACTGAGGGTGCTGAATCCATGAGATAGCAGCAGTTATGCCACCCTACTGATGTAATTACGTTCTGTAATCCAATCTAGGCTTGTTTAACGTGGTGGCTGTACGCTTGTCACTCAGTAACTTGATTCTGTTAATGCTGTAGTAGCAATTTATGTATGGTTAATGGTTAAGTTTAAATTTGTGAATTTCCCCTTGGGATTAATAAAGTATCTATCTATCTATCTATCTATCTATCTATCTATCTATCTATCTATCTATCTATCTATCTATCTATCTATCTATCTATCTATCTATCTATCTATCTATCTATCTATCTAAAATAGGGACCACATTTTGATTATTTCTGTCTGAAGAAGCTTTTGAGTGTGAGAGATATGAATATATTTATATAATAAACTGAGTTTTTTTCATTGAACTTTAAATAAGAGTATATAGGGGGCAGCAGTGATCTCAGTGGTTAGTGCCATTGCTCTCCTTGCCTCGATTGTGTGGAGTCTGTATATTCTCATTCTCTTTGTGTCTTTTTTTTTTGGTTTGAGTAAATTAGAAAGCAAATATTAATAGTTATTGTGTCCTAAGGAAAATATTGCAGTTTTTTTTAGATTTTTTTTAATTAGAAAAAATGAAGAAAGTTATCAGAAGCCGGTCTTAGATAATAAGAGATAATTGTTATCACGGGTAATTTGGAGATAACTGTGATTATGTGTTATTACAGATAATCATTGCATAGCCGTGGTTCATTTTAATTACAAGTAATCTTAAAAAATCACAGATACTTGCTAGGTAATTGGTAGATAATTACTTATAATTGTTATCCGACAAAAATGAAAATAATCCTAGGTAACTTTTATAACAAATAAACTGATAGCCAATCACATTTATTTATTATTAAAAGGAATCACATCATAAAAATGTTTCTTTTTTACACTTAATCTGTAGGCAGCAGAGGTGATTTGGGGGGAGAGCCCTAGGCAAAAAACTCCATAGAGACTGACAGCTCACCCGACATGGTAATGTTTATTATGATTAAAGTCTAAATAAATAAGTCTGATTACATTCAATATTACTAAAAAAGTAATGTTAGTCACGAACACTTGCACAATGGACATTAAGCTTCCCCTAGGTGGGAGGTTTCCAACTGTATCCTTGCAGTTTTTTTCATTTTATGTTTGAATCCGGATGCCCACAGGTTTTTCATTGTCACGAGTACCCATGTAAAAGGATGCCATTTGGTGTCCGAGGTATTTGGCTGCCTCGCCTCTGGTAGGCATCACAAGTAATTATTAGATCAGTAACAGTAATCTTAATATAATCAAGGTCAATTTTTATCAGTCCCTAAATAACCACTAGGTAATCTGTTATTTGGTCTGATGAGTTATTTGTATATATAAAAAATACAGTTGTTATCTCAGATAATGAGTTGATTACAAATCACTAGTAACTTTTTCCACACATACTCTATGGGTTAACATGGCTAAGTTTTATAAATGTTTTTGTAAATATTTAAAGGTGATTAAATTAGATTATTTGTGATTTATCTCTATTATATAAAAAAATCTTGGAACGAGGCAAGACTTTTTTCAACAGATATTTTTCAAGTCACGGTCTCCTCTCAACCATATTCAACCACGCACACGGTACTCTCACCTCTCATTCGTGTGAATGCTTTTGACAGGCACAGTTCCTGCTCCTGCACTCTCAGCCCTTATAAACGTTAATGTTTTCATCAGTTTATGTTCCCAATTAAAGAAGACATATTATGTCCAAATCTTATTGAAGAATTTCATCACAAAGGGTTATCAACAGAAAAAATGAGTACACGGGCAATCCTAGCACAGAGAAATGATGACGTCAAACGATTAAACACCAAAAATGTCAATCGATTACACTGCAAATTGGTTAAATGCATATCAATAGACTATGTTGAAATAGTTGTTGGTGATTGTGTGGAACATGAAAACATCAACTTACAATATCCCATAGAATATCTACAACCTTTAACACTGTCCGGTCTTCCACCGCACGTATTACTGTAGAAAAAAGATGTATCCAAGAAAGGTAATGTAGTACATCTTCAGTGAAAAACATTAGACAACAAAGGAGATCTTGACATGTCATTCATATTAAGACGTTAACAGTTTTCCATTAGAATAGCTTTTGCAAAGACAATTAACAAATCTCAGAGCCAAACATTCGAAAAAGTCGTTTTATTTAATAGAGAGAAAGAAATGAAATTCAATCATGGGCAATTATACATTGCATTATCACGATGAAAGTCCAAACAGAGAATCAAAATTAAATGCAATATTAACGAAAATTTAATTAAAAAAATTGTTTTTACTGAAGTGTTATAGTAAAGGTGTAAATTTAAAAAGTATTTACGTGTTAATTTCAAAGCCAAACAGAACAAAAAACGCAACATGAAACATCATTTTCATTCACATTACGTTTTACTATTTTTTAATAAGATTAATTACTCGCTGTAATGTATAATAGTTAGTTCTATTATGCATATGTAACAATTCCCATGAAAATAAATATCTGTTTAAATTGTACATCCACATCCCCATATGCGAGCGGCAGAACCGCAAAGAGGCTAGCGTGTATAGTGTATATATATATATATATATATACAGTGCATCCGGAAAGTATTCACAACACATCACTTTTTCCACATTTTGTTGTTACAGTCTTATTCCAAAATGGATTAAATTCATTTTTTTCCTCAGAATTCTACACACAACACCCCATAATGACAACGTGAAAAAAGTTTACTTGAGGCTTTTGCAAATTTATTAAAAATAAAAAAATTGAGAACGCACATGTACATAAGTATTCTCAGCCTTTGTCATGAAGCTCAAAATTGAGCTCAGGTGCATCCTGTTTCTCCTGATCATCCTTGAGATGTTTCTGCAGCTTAATTGGAGTCCACCTGTGGTAAATTCAGTTGACTGGACATGATTTGGAAAGGCACACACCTGTCTATATCCCACAGTTGACAGTTCATGTCAGAGCACAAACCAAGTGTGAAGTCAAAGGAATTGTCTGTAGACCTCCGAGACAGGATTGTCTCGAGGCACAAATCTAGGGAAGGTTACAGAAAAATTTCTGCTGCTTTGAAGGTCCCAATGAGCACAGTGGCCTCCATCATCCGTAAGTTGAAGAAGTTCGAAACCACCAGGACTCTTCCTAGAGCTGGCAGGCCATCTAAACTGAGCAATTGGGGGAGAAGGGCCTTAGTCAGGTAGGTGACCAAGAACCCAATGGTCACTATGTCAGAGCTCCAGAGGTCCTCTGTGGAGAGAGGAGAACCTTCCAGAAGGACAACCATCTCTGCAGCAATCCACCAATCAGGCCTGTAGAGTAGAGTGGCCAGACGGAAGCCACTCCTTAGTAAAAGGCACATGGCAGCCCGCCTGAAGTTTGCCAAAAGGCACCTGAAGGACTCTCAGACCATGAGAAAGAAAATTCTCTGGTCTGATGAGACAAAGATTGAACTCTTTGGTGTGAATGCCAGGCGTCACGTTTGGAGGAAACCTGGCACCATCCCTACAGTGAAGCATGGTGGTGGTAGCATCATGCTGTAGGGATGTTTTTAAGTGGCAGGAACTGGGAGACTAGTCAGGATAAAGGGAAAGATGACTGCTGCAATGTACAGAGACATCCTGGATGAAAACCTGCTCCAGAGCGCTCTTGACCTCGGACTGGGGCGATGGTTCATCTTTCAGCAGGACAACGACCCTAAGCACACAGCCAAGATATAAAAGGAGTGGCTTCAAGACAACTCTGTGAATGTCCTTGAGTGGCCCAGCCAGAGCCCAGACTTGAATCTGATTGAACATCTCTGGAGAGATCTTAAAATGGCTGTGCACCGACGCTTCCCCATCCAACCTGATGGAGCTTGAGAGGTGCTGCAAAGAGGAATGGGCGAAACTGGCCAAGGATAGGTGTGCCAAGCTTATGGCATCATATTCAAAAAGACTTGAGGCTGTAATTGCTGCCAAAGGTGCATCGACAAAGTATTGAGCAAAGGCTGTGAATACTTATGAACATGTGATTTCTCAGTTTTTTTGCAAAAACCTCAAGTAAACTTTTTTCACGTTGTCATTATGGGGTGTTGTGTGCAGAATTCTGAGGAAAAAAATGAATTTAATCTATTTTGGAATAAGACTGTAACATGACAAAAGGTGGAAAAACTGATGCGCTGTGAATACTTTCCGGATGCACTGTATATATATGTATACACTGTATATAAACACAGGCACCCAAAGGAAAACCCTGTATAACTGAAATGAAATAAAACACATTGTACAAATGGTGTTGCAAAAATACATCTTTTGAAGTAGGAGTCTTAACAGATACTGTGCAAAGATGGCAATGGCTTCTTAGGCAGAAGAGGCAGGTCTAGATGGATGGATACAGGAAGTGACATTATCAGTGTTAAAGCCATCAATCTACTGGACTGCAGAGGAGGAAGAGAAAGAGCATTAGTACACAGCGCCAATCCGTGGAATGGCAGGGAATTGCAATTACTAGAGCCCATAAGATTTCCTTATGAGCACGCACATGACTGTATATATACACAAAGGCTTGGACACGTATTTTCCTTAAACAGAAAGGGTTTCATTGTGTGAAATTCTTACAGGGTAGTGTTTTCCACACCACAACCACAACTCTAATTCACTCTCTGCAACACTGCTGTCTGTCCACTCTTCCAGCAAGCTTTGTCTTCCTTCTCCCAACTATGGCTCCCTGGATGAAGAAGCTGCTCCTTTTATGCAAAACTTGGAAGCAGTTTCGATATAGTGATACTGTGGCTCGGGAGTACTTCCGGGTATGTTTGGAGCCTGGCAAAGTAGGGCTCATAAATCTTCTTAGCACCCCCTGGAGACACCCACAGAACCCATCGGACTGGCCAAAGGAACCCCAATTGCCAATATGCCCTGTTGGTCTTTTTAGCGGTACTGAAGTCCAGGATGGCTGCAATTAGGTTGTCCTGAATAAGGTTGTCTTCCTCTGTCCTTTCATGTTATTTGCATCTCTGCCGGGTAAAGATCCCAGTTCTGCTTCAGCTGGGATTCCAGTCCCAGCAGGCCTTAAAATAAACAAATAACAATTGTTCACAAAATGTTCATAAATACAGGAACGTATATTAGAGGTTAATAAGTTAGTAATCACAAATGTTTTTATAACTGGTGGACAATAGGTAATCACAAGTAATTCTTACCATATGTAATCTGGGAATTACTCACAAGTAATTGTTAATTGGTCGATAATTACGTGTAAATGCTAGCATACATTATCTGTAGGGGGCAATTGAGATCATGCATAATTTGTAGAAAGTCTCAAGTAATTGTTATGATATGTAAAGTGCTGAACCATTTTTATCACATTTTCTGTAGATAATCAGTAGTGATGAGAATTGTTTGAGAGTCTGCAATAATATTGTTATTTTGTATGTTTATTAGGTATTGCAATTTCTTACTGCAGTATAATGCAATTTAATAATAATAATAATTCATTACATTTATATAGCGCTTTTCTCAGTACTCAAAGCGCTATCCACACAGGGAGGAACCAGAATTTATGATTGCCTTTTAATTTAACTGAAGTTAAATTTAAAATTCATATTGAAAAATGTGTCAATATATTAAAAACCAAAATCCTTCTCCATAACCTTTCGTTCCTATTAAACGTTTCTTTAACTAAAGAATTGTATTTCAAGTATGTTGTCAATCTCCTCATTCAGATGGGAAACACTGAATTTATGGTACGCAATACAGATATTGGTGTAAATTTAGCACTAAGAGGTAACTTATTTGATACGTTCTTATGTTTGTAGTAGGGCTACCAACCAGTAACTGACATTAGAATTTTTCTTTTTTGATTTTATGGTTTTTAGACAGTGCAGATTGCAGTTTTGAACATACAATGGATTCAGAACCATTCTCTTTCTGCACACTTTACTGTGTTGTAGATTTAATTTTAAATGGAAAACTTTACAATTTTTGCCCATCGATCTACGCTCAGTATTCCATAATGACAGAGTGAAAACATGTTTTCAGGAAGGTTTGAATCCTTATTAAAAGTAAAAAATGAAACTCTCTCATTCATACAAGTATCTTGACTCTTAATTCAGTATATTGTAGAAGCACCTTTGGCAGCAATTACAGATTCGATTTTTCTTGGGGTGAGTCTCGACAAGCTTTACACACCCAGATTTGTGCAGTTTATCCCATTCTAACTGTCAGAGACTCTCAATCTCCACTAGATTAGATGGGAAATGTCTGTAAACCTCCATCTTCAGCTCTCTCCACAGATGATTTATGAGGTTTAAGTCTGGACTTTGGCTGGGCCACTCAAAGACAGTCACAGACTTCCTGAAGTTTTCCTTCAGTGTCGTCTTGGCTTATTGTTGTGCTGAAAGGTGAACCGTCTCTCCAGTCTGAGGCCGTGTGCACTATGGAGCAGGTTTGCTTCAAGGACCTCACTGTATTTGGCCTGCTTTTACAGCGTTAGCAGTACAGTTACATATTTAAAATATAGTGAGAATATGAAGAAATGTATGACTAAAATTATTGGTGTTAAATAAACGTACAGTACTTGCTAAACAATATGGTATTTTCATAATAAGTTAATACATTGTCACACAAAAGCAAAAGCTGATATTGGTTTACCATGGAGAAAACATGCAGTCATTTTTTAAATTAGTAACTGATTACTGCCCCTATGGTAAAAGAAGGATGATTTCATTAATTGAATAGACATGCTTTTAAAAGTTTAGAATGTTTAATTGTTTCTCTATTCCCTCTCCACTATCCAAAACAATAAAAAGATACAAAATGAGCCGGCAGATGACCAGCTAACACAGGAGTCTCAACCTAACTTCCTGCAGGGCCACCATTTTCCCTCAAATCAATTTTAGAATTAGAAGCCAATTCTTGGTGTTAATTAAACATGTTGTTTAATTTAATGGTCTCTTAGTTCTTCTACACCAGGTATTCCCAAAACTGTTAGCACACTTTATATCTCTTTATTGTTTAGCTGATGCAAAGATAAAGGATCCAATTAAGAATTCTGAATCTTAAAAAGCAAGTCAATTAAAGTTAAGGCAAAAGCAGTTTGTTCTATTAGCAGCAGCAATTGGTTAGTAATTAAGAAAGTATCTGAAATTAAAATCTGCTGCCACCACGGCCCTCCAGAATCGGAGCTTGACACCTCTGCGTTAGACAATGAGGTGTAACTGTTATCACATATAATCTGCACTAATCATCACTAAATGGTATAATGACAGCACTCAGAGACGAGTGCTACACAAAAATAAACTTGATAATCATTTGTAATTTTTAATACAAGTAGACTGTAAATAATCAGTATATATGTACTGTACAGTAGTTATCATTGATAACTGTCTACAGTTACAAGTGATGGGTATCACAGATATAGATAATAGGTAGACCAGTTAAATCCCTACCTGAGACTCAGCCGGTGACACTGAACTTGTCACTTAGCCTGCCTACTCTCCTGTTGTGTCATATCACTATAATGTAAAGTATCTTGGCACAGTGTTCACTATAGAAAGGCTTGACATAGAATGAAGAGTTTTACTGGGTATGTATGTAAGTATGTCTGGTCTCTCTGTAATAATCAACACAATAGCTTTACTGGGTCAGTAAGTAGGCATGTCCATTACATTCGTATCAGGCTCCTGTCAATCATGGAGAATCCACTGCATTCACTAAATAGTGTCATCTCCAGACAGGGCGGCATGGTGGCACAGTGGGTAGCGCTGCTGCCTTGCACTTGGGAGACCTGGGGACCTGTGTTCGCTTCCCAGGTCCTCCCTGCGTGAAGTTTGCATGTTCTCCCCGTGTCTGCGTGGGTTTCCTCTGGGCGCTTCCGGTTTCCTCCCATAGTCCAAAGACATGCAGGTTAGGTGGCTTGGTGATTCTAAATTGGCCCTAGTGTGTGCTTGGTGTGTGGGTGTGTTTGTCTGTGTCCTGCGGTGGGTTGGCACCCTGCCCAGGATTGGTTCCTGCCTTGTGCCCTGTGTTGGCTGGGATTGGCTCCAGCAGACCCCCGTGACCCTGTGTTTGGATTCAGCGAGTTGGAAAATGGATGGATGGATGGATCTCCAGACAGAGGAGCAGCTTCAGCAACAGACTGCTGTCACTGCCCTGCTCCACTGACAGACTGAGAAGATCGTTCCTCCCCCAAACTATGCGACTCTTCAATTCCACTCGGGGGGGGGGGTAAACGTTAACATTATACAAAGTTATTGTCTGTTTTTATCTGCATTTGTTATCAGTCTTTAATTTAATATTGTTTCTTTATCAGCATTCTGCTGCTGGAATATGTGAATTTCCCCTTGGGATTAACAAAGTATCTATCTATCTATCTATCTATCTATCTATCTATCTATCTATCTATCTATCTATCTATCTATCTGTCTGTCTGTCTGTCTGTCTGTCTGTCTGTCTGTCTGTCTGTCTGTCTGTCTGTCTGTCTATCTATCTATCTATCTATCTATCTATCTATCTATCTATCTATCTATCTATCTATCAGGTACTTCATTTGTTCTACATGTTAGCTTACCACTGCGTAGTGTGCATCATTCTCCTTGCATCACGGCTCAATGTATGTGTTCAATTGGGATGAGCTCAGTATGAGTGAATACATTATACACGTGTGTGCACTCAAGTGAACGTCAGTGTGGAAACAGTCATCAACTTGCCAGCAATGAGCACAGATCACAGCAGTCTGTCAGTAGTGAGAATTAATCACACTACCACAACTATTGAGGAAGAGATAGTTTTCTAAAGTAAGTGTAGCTGCGTTTACCCAAAATGACCAAAGTTCAGAAGCTCCAGCTTGTAAATGGGATTCAGCAAAAGCCTGACCCATCGAAATGATTCCACGGACACAATATCTTCGTTTTTGAAAAGCTTAAGTAAACATTCAAGGTAAAACAGTTAACACAAAAAAGAGAAAATTGAAATAGCAAAAATGAGAAAAATTCTTGTTTAAAAGAAGTTCTGTTCAAAGCTTATAAATACTGTTTCATTTCTTTAAGTTTGCTTACAGTTAAACAATTTCTAAATGTTACAAAATCACTTCTGAATGTTTCTGAACTATTTCAAAATGGTCAGAAAACTATGCTATCCCATTTCTGTGCTGTAAATGGGTCTTTCAGTCCCTGTTAGCACTGACTCAATTAACACACTGTTAATTGCTTAAATCGTGTTTTACAGTGCAAGAAAGTTTTATCTCATACTAACTTATGGGGGGGGGGGGGGGGGTGGGGGTTATGGGGGAAGGCTGTACCATTGTCTATGACTATGAAGGAAATTTATATTCTATTTAAATTAAGCAAATACTAACTCAAAGCTTTAACTTTCTAAGATTGGCTCTTACAGTAAGACCTTCAGTATTTCTCAGCCTGAAATAAGCATTTTATTGTGAATGATTGATCAATTATTTGTGATTCTATTTCATTTTCTCCTTTCATTTATTCAATGTTGCACGTATGGTATGGTGCATTCAGTTCCTTGCTTTGTACACCAGCAATTTTTTATTTCAATATCATCGTTTTCAAGTTTCAAGTTTATCTACCCTACTTAGGCAGCTGTACATGGCATGATGGTTTTTGCTGATGCATTTGCAATTTTATTTTTTTCAGAAAATAAGGCAAAAAGTTTTTAGTCAGAATGTAGTTTACTGGGAAGTATTTACTTAATCCTGAAACTAAAAGCCAGTGGTGGCGGACATAAATGTGCCGTCAGTACCTTCAAAATAGGAGGCCCTTGGGACAGCATGCAGAGGAAGCTCCGCGTCTCCTGTCCTGGGTAATTCTTTAGCATTAGCCGACTCCTTTACAAAACATGACTCTAGACACATAATGCATGGTGTGAGCTTAACTTGTTATTAGGTAATACACACCATTTGGTACGACTCTACAAATCTGAAGCGGTGCTGCATTCACATTGAGATTGCCTGCTGCTGATGCTGTGTTCATGGATGCAAATTTAGACAACTTGCTAATAATAACTAAATGGAGAACATCTACGCATCATGAGCTCCACACAATCTCCAGAACTGTATTACTGAAAGAAACATGTTTTTGTACTGTTATGTACATAGAAGTGTATTTAAATTCAATTAAATTGATATCTGAAAACATACTATTACTGAACTCCACATGGAAACTGACTAAAATAGTTATACAGTATATTGTGCCTCTCATAATGAAGACAACGCCCACAGCCATTTTTATATGTTTCAGAAAATGGAGCCCCGCCAGGTTATGTGATTTGCTCTGATCATGTAGAGGATTAGTGACTGGGACAGAATGTGCTGATCTGTAGCATATAGCTGAACACATTTTGTCTTCCTTAACTTCACAGCTTTGAAACGATTGCTAAAATATTGGGTAATGTCCCCCATTATACCCACATTAGAGAGATTAGTAGCTAGAAGACTACTAAGTAAAAAAAATTACACACTATTATATGAGTTCTGTAGCTGCTACCAATGTTCTGTATTCTCTTCAGATTAACATAGGGCTTTGAGAAAGATGCAAGGGGAAGGGATGAGAAAGGAAGAGGACAGCCATCTAGCAGTCAGTTCTACCAAATCATTAGAGATCAGTAGTAAGCTGCAGATACTACAGCCACTTTGTACTCACAGTCTCTGCGGAGTTTGCCTGTTCTTTCTGTTCCTATGTGGGTTTTTCTCCTGTTACTCAGTTTTCTTTCCATATCTCTAATTATCCCGATGTGAATTTGACATTTTCGGTGTGTGTATGTGTGATTGCACTTTGTGCTGCCCAATCAGATGGCACATTAGCACAATTAAATCATGTTGAAACAAAACCATTGAATTATTTTCTTTCAATAGAAGTGTAATCAGCCTTAGGGATTGTTGTCCTTACTCACCCATTTTATATTAATCTTACTCAAAATTAAGACTTTTTTAATACTCAAAGCATGGTATGCCTATTTTCACTGTATAATACACAGTTGAATTAAGTTGATTTTACCTAAAATAAACAAGTTTTATGTACGTGACTACCATATATTTGCATAAAGACCTGCCCCTTTTGTTGCATTATGGTCCAAGGGATCTCCACACCTTTGTACAGTTTGAAAGAAAGTTAAAGAATTTTAAAAAATTGATTTTCTTCAAGTGCAGTGGGTTTTGTGTGTTTGCAGAAGCTGATTTATGATACTTTTATTTTAATACATTGAGAAATTTGTTGCCCTACCTACATCAATAACAACAGCAACCATTTATTTATTGTATAGCTCAAAATCACACAAGCAATGCTGCAATAGGCTTTAACAGGCCCTGTTTTTGACAGACCTCCAGCCTTGACTCTCAAATATGACAAGAAAAAAGTCCAAACCCTTGTAGGATAAGAAAAATGAAAGAAATCTCGGGAAAGGCGATTTAGTGTGAGATGCCCTTCCAGGTTGGGTGGGCATGGAATGGGTGCCAAAAAAGCATATTTCTCACTGCTTCCTATACAACATAATTACTAATGTTAAGATTTCACAAAAAGTCCAATCCCCCAAATTAAATGAAGAAAATCTTCCACAATTTTTGACATCTTGTGTTGATCTGGCCTAAATGGATATTTAAATATAAATTACACCCCAATATCTGGATAGCTTTAAAATAATCTCAGTAAATTGTGTTGGGGGTGAAAAAAAACTTTGCATGACAAATTAAGTAAATCCAAAGATTTATTTTATGAGTATAATAACAAGAGATTAATATGTTAGATCTACATATTTGTTTTAAATTAGAACCACTTAATTTATCTAAATGGAAATAGGTGTCATAATGTTATGAAGTACATCCGACAAGTAATTTTTTTTCAGTGTTGTTATTTATTTCAGATGAGTAAATCAGTTATAAATTAGCATTACTTAAATGTAAAAGATGTATTTGATCAGTAATATTGCTTGTAAAAAGATTCTGTAATTTATTTGAGTAAATCCAACAATGAATGAACAATGAGAATGCAGTTGTCCTAGTTTTTCCAATCAGTGTTAAGTCAAAATGAAATACCTAGTGGTTGAGTAAAGGACTACAAGATCCACAAAGAAATGTTGGAGTGACAAACTAATTGTCCCCAATTAGACAACCTAAATAAAAGTAAGTAAAAAATGGCCACTAAAAGAAAAGTTCAAAGCGAAAACAGAAGCTGTCAGGCTTTGCAATTCCACAATTTTTGGTCACCAGGTAGGAGCTCCATCCTGCAGTGCATTCTTTGTACAAAATTGAACGCCTCCTTCTGGTTTGGAAGGGGCAGAGTCACTTGCCCTTACTGGGTGTCTTGACAGTAATGCGCAGGGAATAGAAGAGGAGAAGTTTAGCGCCAGCACCCTCTCTTGATCAGGAGCGATAGTACATACCTCAGCTGAGCCCAGAAAGTGATCCACAGATGTGCATGTGTAACAATAGCTCTATTCATATGTGACCAGAGTTCAGTTCTTCCAAGCTATCTTTGGATATCTCTATTGGATCAATCACAAAGACATATCTCTATTGGATCAATCAGAATGAAAGAAAGAAAGAAATCAAGTTATCAACTTTGTTTCTTTATACAGTATGAATAGAAAAGAATCACTCCCCTTCAACATATTCACATTTTGCAGCCTGAAATGAAGACACACACACACACATAAAATATCTTTCCATCTGTATTTACTCAGTGCAACTTATAACAGCCAAGTGAAAGATATAATAGCAACAGTTCAGAAAAACACTGAAAAACCAGAATCATTGAGATGGCTAAAGAATCACAACCTTCTTAAAAATACCTGTAAACTCAATCAGGTATAACTAATCATCTTCTCCATTGCACCCCAAGCTAACTGGCTTCCACCTTTGATCAGTTGTAGTCATTCTGCTTTGTTCAGCTATTCCTAGAGCATTTGAGTGCTTGGAAGTGCAACTCAAAGCAAATAGTCACCTATGGGTGACAAGGCACTGTCAGCAGCTCTGAGGGATAACGTTGTGGACAGGCACAAGTCAGGAAATGGATACAAAAAAAAATCAAAGGGTTTCTCAACCCTTATGAGTACAGTAAAGTCCATAATCAAGAAGTGAAAGGCGTTTAGTACTACTAGGAATTTTTCGCAAAGAGTGGTCATTGTGTGCATGTTAAAACAATATCACAAATGTCTGGCTTGTATAGGAGGATTGCAAGAAAAAAGCCACTCCTTAAGAAAGGCCACAGTAAGTCTCGACTGAGCTCTGCCAAAACACACCTTGAGAGTCCAAATGGAAAAAAGTGTTACGGTCAGACCAAAATCAAACTATTTGGCCTCAATGGCAAACTGTATATATCGCAAAAAGCCAATACAGCTTACCATCCAAAGAACACCATATCTACAATAAAGTATGGAGGTGGTAGCATCCTGTTGTGGGGTGTTTCTCTGCAGCAGGGACTGGGACACTTGTTAAGATATTAGCAGAAATGAATGGGGTAAAATACAGTCAAATTTTTGATGATAACCTGAAGCCCTCTGCCAGAAAGAAGGTTCACCTTCCATAATGACAATATCCCGAAGCGCACAGCAAAGTTGACCACACAGTAGCTGAAGGAGAAAGAAGTGAATGTCCTTGTGTTACCTAGTCAGAGTACAGACTTAAAACTTATTGAAAAATCCGTGGAATGACTTGAAGATTGCAGTCTACCAACAATCACCAATAGTCTAGTCTAGTTTGACTGAGCTTAAACATTCTGTAAAGAAGAGTGGGCAAATATAGCGTAGTCTAGATATGTAAAGTTCATTTGGGGTGAACCTTTAACCATCTCAGTGATCCTGATTTTTGATATTTTTCCTGAACTGTTTTGCTATTACATCTTTCACTTGGCTGTTATAAGTTGCACTGAATAAATACAGCTGGAGAAGTAATTTTTATGTGTGTCCTCATTTCAGGCTGCAAAGCAACAAAATTTGAATATTTTGAAGGGTGTGGATTCTTTTCTATAGCCACTTTAAATTGTATTTCAAACCTTTCTTCTAGGATTGTAAAAGTACCTGCTGTGTTTATCCACACTGACTTAAGGAGCAGCTCTTCTTCAGTGCTGTCTATCTGTCTGTTTATGAGGTTGCTCGCAGTCTCTGATTGGCTTTTTAGCCTTGAACACCCGTTGGCCAACATATCCCATTAGATGTGCAACAGTGTGAGGCTGGTTTGTGCCCGAAAGCTAAATAAAATAATCATGTTGCAATCTTGCAGAAAAACTGGGCAGTTACAATGTGAAGGAATTTATGTTGCTCTCAAAGTGTTGTGTTGCAGGATATGAGGAAATGCAGCTCTTTATCAGAGACAGCTTTGATTTACCCAACTCAAAGTCCAGGAGAGAATGCAGCCATGCCATTTGGAGAGCTGTAAATATTTGTGAGGATTATTGAGCTTAACTGAGGCTTAATTGAGTAGCTTCCCATCTCCCTGATGGTTTTTGCAAAGCCTCGCTAATGCTGATGACTTTGATTTGTTTTCTGCCTTCTGCTTGTCCCTAATTCATTAGCAGAATGAGGAAGTGACAATGTTGCCACTGTTTCAAGGAGCACCACTGTTTCTTTGGGTGAACGGGGTGGAAAAGAGACATTTAATGATCCCCACAACAATAATGTGAAAGAAATTGGAAAGAATTTGTCAGGAGCATTTTTTTAAAAGTACATACCTGACCAGCCTTTTCTGTATCCCTAAAGTCAATGTCACATTTCACAACTTCTAGGGGACTGCTGATCTTGTTGCTTGAGCATGTCATATTACACAATCAGATAGCGTCAAATTAAATGACTACGTAACAACCAGAGCTGGATTAACCATTAAGCAAAATAAACACGTCCTTAGGGTATCAAGCAAAGGGGAGCACCACAGAAATTTTCCAAGGCTGGATTTACCGTGGATCATATGGTGCAAAACTGCAAAATGAACATTATTTTCCATCTTACTGTAAGTTTTATTTTATTTTGAAAACTAAAATTTTATTTTAAGGTTTATTATTGTTTATATTTTGAATCAGATATATATGGAGGCACCAAAATGTTTTAAATGCTAAGGGCCTCTAAAGGTCTTATTCCGGCCCTGGTAACAACCTTTCAGCACAATTTCACATTACTAAAGCATTGCAGCCAATAAGGTGCTACCTGATGCAGCTTGTGCCCTTGTGAAGGTATGGCAAGTTCATCTGCAATCATGGCCCTTTTTTTTCTTTTTATATAAAACTTGAGAGACCAGACAGATGAGCCTCTTTACTGTCTGTGTGGTCCAAAACACCTCCATACCTTATTCCTCATTGCTGCTGTGATTGACAGGGAGAAAGGATTGGGTCCAATAAAGATTTTCGGACACCCACCCAGTTGCTCGCTTAAATCGATAAACAAAATTGAAAATATAATAAACACGTGATAGGGTCAAACAACGGAAACACAGACTTATAGCCTTCTCTTGGTCTGTAAGTGTTGCTTGGTTTAGTGGGTCTCGCTTGAACCAAAGTGAGACACGTCCTTCTGGGGATGCCCAGCTTTATAGGACTTGGTCCAGAAGGGGCGGGGTCAGTAGCCCTCACTGGCCATCTTCTCAAAGCACAATGAGGTGATAATGTTAGCAACAGCTCCCCCTCTCATCCCGGAATGGTATTACATACCTTGGGTAAGCTTGAAAGGTAATCTTTTGATGAGCATGTGTGACACTACATTATATACATTGCACTTCCAGCTAAATGCTCATTGATTGACAGCTCTTGCATACACAGAGTCCAGCCCTACAACTTAAGACAAAATCAAGCCTATATTATTTGGTCGAGGCAAATCGCAAACTGGTTAGACTCTCCCACTGGGCATGTCAGACTACATGACTAGTGGTCATAAGAGTGAAGTTCAGTCTAGACTGAAAATCGCTGGAAAAGACAAAGGATTTGGCATGGTCTTAATAATTCAGGGTTGTTGGGGCCAAATCCTGTCCCAGCAGCACAGTAAATAGCCTTAGAGAAAACTTCATTCCATCACAGGACTCACTTATGCACATACCCTCACCCACACAATTGTAATTTAAAGTTAAAGTCCTCGTCACACTTGCAAACAGAAGAAAGGTTCCTCTATCTGATGTGTGGTGTTTTACGTACCACAAAGACAGAACGGACGAAAGAAAAGGTCAAAGATTGTAGCTAAACCCACCATGCTAGTTATTGGCCATCTGAAAAAGGTTTTATCACACAAAATTTTGGAAATATGAAACTGAGCTGGAATGTCATCATGTGATCATCTAATATGAAATCCCTGCAGTTGCTAGATGTGTAATCTGACATGTTCAGCAGCTGCAGTTGTCAAATTTGACCTCCCCTCCAACTAGAAATTGTGTAATGTGATGACGGCTTAACTCTAACTTGCATGTCTTTGGGATGTGGGAGGAAAGCCAACTCAGGCAAGGGACAACATGAAATCTCCAAATGGACAAGGAGCAGGTTCTGTCTGTGAGAGATGCCACCCTCATCACTAGTCATTTTAATCTAATTTTATAAATTATTATACATTTTTATTATTACTATTTATTCACTTATTCATTTTAGGGTTGAGAAGAGCTGAACCATATCCAACTTTATGATGGAGTGCCAGTCAATTGGGAGTCACACACACACATACACACACACTATACTCATTTAGAACCACCATTTAATCATACTTTGAGATGTAGTAGGAAAACCTGAGTATCCAGAGAAAAACCCACACAGACATAAGGAGAACGAACAAATTGCAGATATGCACCAACTGGACTCAAACCCAGGACACAGGAGCAGTGAGGCAAAGTGCTAATTTGTCACCTGTGACAGATAGGGGGGCTGTCGTCTCCTTGAACCCTCAGACAATGCGTCAGACACCAGGTAAAAGTCCAAATGTTATTTTATTTATAATAACTATGTGCACAAAGCACCCTCCACTCCACAATACTCCAATAATAATTCAATAAACACAATAATCAAAAAATCCTCCACTCCCAGCAGCTCAGTCACCCTTCCTCCCAACTCGGCTCAATCTGCTGTGGTTTCCCATCATCCTTTTATACTTCTTGACCCAGAAGTGTTTCTGTCCCTCAGTCCATGTGACTTTTAACACTTCTGGGTCAGGTGAAAACTCCTTTTCTTCATCCCGGAAGTACGTAATTCCCTCTGTCGCTGTGACTAAGACGTACTTCCGGGTTATAGGGAACATAGAAGTCCTTATGCCTCCCTGCAGCATTCTCTGCTGGCCCCCATGATATCCAGCAGGGCTGTGAAGGAAAACTCCAATGTCCATAATTCCCTGCTGGCATTCGGGGCACCTCCATGCTGCAGGGAGGGCTCCATCTGGCGGTGTGGGGGTATTGGCCGGAATAAATGGCCGGCCATATGCCACACACCCCAATTAATAATTTTCTGTTTTGACTTGTCTTGCTCTTTTTCTTTCATATTGTAAAGTGTTTTGTGATGATCATCACTGTGAAAAACTGTAGAGTATATAAAATAACGACTGATTGATTGGTCTTTACTATGCCTCAGCTGGCATCTTTGACCTATATCAAATGCTGTTTGCTTCTTTATAAGTTCCATTTAACCTGATATTTGTAAACGTAAAAAAAAATATATTCAGGAAAAGTGACACAATCTAAACCATTAAGCCATTTTCTTCAATTTAAAACCATTTTCTGTGTTTTCATGTCTTTTAAAACACCTACCCGGCCTGTAAAAGTGCCATAGTTATTCTTAAAAGCCAAAGACAAATAGGGTTTAAAAGTTCAGTTAACACTTTCTTACCTGTTGAGACTTCTGAACCTTCTTTGCTAAAGAAAATCCATTAGATTTTAAGGCAACCATGTCCAAAATTCAGACATTCTGGTGGTATGTGGAAATAAATCAAGCAAATGTTTATATTTTTTTTAAAAGTGTCATTGGAAAATTAGATTCTGTGCCTCATGGGTCTTTTTTGTGATTGTCGAACTGGACTCAGTTAGATACCTGCCAAAGAGCAGGTGTATAAAATAAAAGATCAAATCTCATAAATGGTATACTGGGACCTACCCATGGTTGCAAGCTTCACTCAGAGTACTGTTGGGCAAGCACCTTTTGAAGAAGCCATGTGGATCCACTCTTTTGGTTCTTTAATCCTGGGTGCCCTCATTCCCAAACAAGACATTTGGTAAAATTGCCAAAATAAATTAATGTCTTTTTAGTATCATGTAATATATATGAAGCCCTACATTAAATGTATTGTACAAAACTTACACATGTACATTTTCTTTTGTACTTTGTATCAAATTTTCAAACCTGTCAAATTTGTTTATAGGGTCATCTTGAAAGGAACACCAAAACACGTTTATGGACACATACATTTGCTTATAATGGGTCAACACTCGTTCGCCATTTAACCTAACCTTCATGTATTTGGGCTGTGGGAAAAAACACGAAAAACCCACCCAGACTTATTGTATATACAGTTTTGTAACATGTGGCACAAGAGTAAAATCATTTGGAAATTTACGGGGTGTAATATAAAGGGTGCTTCTTGAAGGGCTTTTTTGCTATCTTGCACAAATTGTTATGCTTATCACAATCCCAAACAGGAAGATTTGAGTTTCAAAATGAATCGCTGGATGGCTAGGATGATTTTAATATGCCATATATAAAGACAAGCATCAACTGGAGCATTTTTTGGTGCATTGTGTTTTTTTTTCCATATTCTTGTATGGTTGGCATTACAAACACACGAGAGCTTTCAATATTTCAGTCAGTTTGAGGACATTTACAGTTTGGCTTCCTACATGAGATAAGATTATGTGTGTTAGCATTTACTGGAAGTAGCTTGACTAAATATGAAGAAGGCAGAGACAGAGAGAGATAAAGAAAGGAGCGTTTCTTTAGGTTTAGTGATGCTGTGTGGGTGAGCTTTGACTAACTGCATCAGTTTGAGTGTCAATGGCCAGCCAGGTTTTTAGTGCTCTGGGTAAATACATCGCCTACTCCACAATTTAATCTACTGCAATGGAAATTGACCACACTCATACTAATCTGAAGAAATGTTGCTTTTGCAAATGTTCTGACTTCTTCTTTTATGGTATTATAGTCTGTGTTTAAGTTTAATTTAATGATAGGAATATTTTACATCTAGGATTTAAAACAAAAGTTCTAGGTGTTCTAGTGGTATTCTTTATGTATATTATTATTATCTTTTTAATTTTTTTGTCACTTTGTGCTGGATGCTTTTTATCTGGAACCCACCAGGTCTTATTATAAAATTGTCCAGACTTTATGAAGTATGTGGGGATTTCCGAGCAGGGTGATCTTCTGCACCTGGGTGGCACTCAGTTTACCTGGCAGCTCATCAAGATAGTATTGGAGACCTAGTTGAGCTCTTCCAAGTGGACTGATTATGACCAGAATCACATGAGCCGTTTTGTTCCACATGCATAAAATCTCAACCACGAGCTTTGTTTTTGCTGAGTTTTTCCAACTCATTGACTAAGGTGTTCATGTCATCTGGAATGGTTACGTCCATGAGTAGACGTTGTCTCTTGCTCCTATCATGGTGTCTTTTGGCTGCAATGGTGCGGTCAGTATTCACAACCAGGTCGTACATCACGGTGGTGCTCTCTGTCTTGACAACCTTTTCAGGCTAGTGATGAATAGATGAATTATACATAGATACATACATAAATATCTGCATTTTCAAACCAACTTAATGCAATTCAGGTTTGAAGAAAATGTGGTGTCTCTACAACAACACTGGATAACCATGAATAAGGTACTGGCCCTAAATAGGGCCTATTTTTATAATAATTACTACCACTATAAAAACCACTAATAGCTATATGAACTGCAACAACAGAACTATTTTTATTCCCAGCAGACTTTGAAACTTGCCCAGACTAATAACACATACAGTTTTTGAAATTGGTTGGAATGGTTGTACAGTGTCTCACAGATCTAGCAACCTGAGTTTGAATCCCATGCCCAATCATTTTTATATGTACAATTTGCTTGTTCTGCCAATGTCTGCATGGGTTTTCCTCTAGATACTTTGGTTTTCCCTTCCACAGAGCTAAAGACATGCAAGTTAGGCTAATTAGACTGAAGCGTGAATGTGAGCATGAGTGGCTCTGTGATGGACTGGTGTTCTGCACAGGGTTATATTTTGCCTTTTTTTTTGCAGTGCTGTTGTGATAGGCTACAGTCTCTCCTTGACACTCAATTGAATTAATAGGGTATAAGTACGGGAGGCATGTAGTGGTAGTGCCACTCCCACCAAGTAAGGAGAGCTGGGATCATGTTCTGTGTGCTCCTTGTGTGGAATATGCGTCTTTCTCTGTGTGTGCTCCAGTATCCTCCCACAGTGCAAAGATATGCAGGTTAGATGGATCAGGGTTGCTAAATTGACTCTAGTTTATGGAGGGTGTGGTGTGTTTGTTCACCCTGTGATAGATTGACACCCTGTCCAGGGGACCATTAATGTCTTTTGCGTTATGCTTGCTGGAATAGGTTACAGTCATCCTTCTCGGGTTTCACTCATTTACAAAATTAGTACAGTGGATCATGACTCTTACATTAAATTGAGATGTAAATTCTTAAAGGGGAAATTTCGTACAGACAACTATAGACACATGGAATAAGTTACCTTGTAGTGTGGTGGACAGTAAGACTGTAGGGACAGTCAAACCTGGACTTGATGTTGTTCTGGGGGAATTAGGTGGACAGGACTGATGAGCTTTGTTAGGCTGAATGGCCTGTTCTAGTCAAAAGTTTTTCTAATGTTCTTTCCAGGACTGGTTCCGGCCAGGTTAGGCTCAGTCCCCACAATTCTGAACTGGATTCAGTGGTTATATATGGTTACTTGGGTGGAGAATATTAAGTGAAAAATGTATTCAATCATTTAGCATTTTGTCTCCATGCTCTGGGTTGATTGCTGTAAACTCAAAGGGTCCTTGGATGCCTTAATCAGGGAGATACATTGTAGAGTCACCAACAACCTCAAAGAAACTGTTAAGGAAAAGAGAACAGGACATCGCCTGTGTGGAATTTGCACATTCTTCCCATGTTTTTTACATCCTATAAAGGGGATTTTAGGTTAATTGATAATCTTAAATTGGCCTGGTGTGTGTAATTGTACCCTACGTTGAACTGGCACCACATCTGAGGCAACACGTATTATTAGTATTGCTACAGAAATTATGAGTAATGTGTTTAGAAAGTTTCCTAATCTACATTATCATTATAGGTTTTTCCATAGTGTATTATTTAGAAAATACCTAATACCTAAATACCTAATCTGGTAACAGTGATTTACTGGGCTCATGACTAATTCTTCATCTTTCAGTGGCTGTTTTTAGGTAAACAAAGAAAATTTTACAAAGGAGAAGAGACCATTCAGTCTATCAAGCCTAAACTAGTAGCTAAGCTGCACCAATATCTCAGCCAAATACTTTTAAAAGGTTGCCAAGGGTTCCACTTTGACTTCACGACACTGTATTTGTTTTTGTGTAAAGAAGTGTTTCTTGGCCTGCATCTTTATTTCCACTGGCATCTTGAAAATTCCTGCGGGGAGGGCAGGGCTATACAATAACTGACCCTCCACTCTGGGCCCCCAAAAGGTAATGCGAAAAGACAGTTTCCCCTTGGGAATTAATTAAGTGTGTTGAATCAAATCAAATCAAATCCTTAAAAGTGTGATTTGCTATTTATTTGAAAAAAGTTTGCTTGATAAACTTTTTAGAGGCCCTTTGAAGACCTGAGCTAGCATCCCACACAGCCTCCTTTGCTCCAGAAGTTTAACTCCCTAAACCTGCCAGAGTAGGACATGCCCTTTAAATCTGGAATACATTTGGGTGCTCTTTTTTGTAGTATGGTAGCGAGAACTTCACACAACACTCAAGATGTGGTCTCACTAGCATAATATACAGTCTGAACTTCACATTCCTTGATTTATATTCAACAGTTTTCATAATATAACCTGACATTTTATTTGACTTATTAAATTTTCTGCACTTTTTCCTGTACGTTTATACTGTTGTGTCAACATAAACCCTTAAATCCTGTTAAGAGGTTGTTTCATGTGACCATGTCTTGTGTTTATAATTCAACAACAACAACAACATTTATTTATATAGAACATTTTCATACAAATAATGTAGCTCAAAGTGTTTTACATGATGAAGAAAATGAAAATAAAAGACAAAGTAAGAATTAAAATAAGACAACACTAATTAACATAGAGTAATAGTAAGGTCCAATGTCCAGGGGGGACAGAAAAAACAAAAAAAAAACTCCAGATGGCTGGAGAGAAAAAAAATAAAATCTGTAGGGGTTCCATACCATGAGACCAAAAGGAATTCATGTTCCTTTTACCTGCATGTAGTACTTTACACATCTCTACTGCATTTTCTAAGTGTTCACCCATTTTTGGCTGTTTAGGTTGTGGCTAGGTAAAGGTATGACGTCTCCATGATCTGAGAAAGTTTGGGACACTAACTGGGTCATATCATTTATTGTCCAAGGACACCAAAAGGAAAAGAAAAAGAAATGCTCTTTTGCATGCGAAATAAAGTTGGGCTGACTAACCAAACTTCGAGTCACTCGGTGGGGCGTTCGTGCCAGAAATAGTGCCCCATTCAAGGAGGCTTAGGTTTTTGTGGAGGCTGGACCAGAATGGGCAGAGTCAATTGCTCTTGCTGGGCAGTTTCTTGGCACTGTGGGGAAAGAAAGAGATGACAATGCTAGCATTACTGCCTCCTCTTGTCCCAGTGGCTTATTACATACCTCCACAGAGCCAGTGAGGAGGTTCTCCAATGTGCATGTGTGAGAAGGTTCATTTTGAATTGTATTTTACCGACTCCTCACTATCTGGTAGCCCTTCAATTTTAATGTCATTTGAAAATGTAATACATTTATTCTGTATACTGTATGAGAATCAATATCATTACTATAAATCAGACAGCACAACAGTCCATGGAATCCCATGCCCGATGATCTCACCCCACGATGAGCCTTCTCCTTGTATTTATACTGTCAATGTTGATTAATCGGCTTGAAATCTACTTTTTGTCTGTCACATCTGATACTAAAGGTTTCTAGTTTCAGAGTTAATCTTCAGTGCAGTGCTGTATTAAAGGCTTTTTGAAGGTCTAAGTAAATAATATTGTATGCTTTACTTTTGCCTACTGCTTCAGCTGCTTGTTGAAAAGCGCCTAACAGATTGGCTTTGGCAGAGTCCTCCTCTCATAAAGCCATGCTGGCTGTGATTCAGGGTATTATTTTTATATAAATACTCTTCTATGTCTTTTTAATTCTTGCAAGGAACATTTTCTGTGTTCATCTTTTGGCTTGTTTGAGTTAACCACTTTGTTCTGGTAGAGGTCATAGTGACATATATCATGTCCTCCAGTTGAACTTGGGGACAGTTAATCTTCTGAGATAACAAATATGGTAAATAAAGGCACACTGTGATAAATCTTATAAGCAAAATAATTTGAGACTGCAACCTCCTTTTGCAGAAAAAACATCTTCCCAATAAACATGTTTTAATGATTTTGCAATGAACAATGAAAGAATTGGAAAATGAGTTTTAAATTTGTTTTTACTGGTTATTTCCCAGTGGAATGTGGAAGAACTGTTCAGTAAGATGAAGTGACTCAGTTGTTTATTTCAGCCTAAATCATCTTTCAAATCCAGATGGTGAAAACCGAGGGTAAAGAGTTTCATCTGCAGCTCGTAATTACCTCAGTGCCCCCACTGAATTGCAAAAAAAAAAAAAAAAAGTATAATAAATGATCATTAAATTAGACACTTGCCAACACATGCATTCTTTCAACACTTCATTCTTTGAAGAGAAAACAGCGTGAAAACACCTTCAACAATTATGTTAGATAACAAGCTGCTAATATGATGTCTAAATACTCATTAAGTAATCTGAGCCAATGGAGAATATGAAACCAACCATTTATGTGTTTGTGGAAAAAGGTAAAAAATTATTGTTTATTTCAAAAATAGTAGGAGATTAATGTGAGCTGAAAATGTTACACATAGTTGGCGTTCAGATTTATAGAGAAAATCTGGCTGGTGACGTCTGAGCACTTGGGCTGAGGAGTGGATTTCAAGGCAATAATTTAAAATATGCAAGACTGCTATTATAATGAAATAAATTAAAATTAAAATAGTCTGGGATAGAGGAGTGGAGGTGGTAGAGGATTATTGCCAACCTATACTGAAGGCAGATGAACTATCGAGAAAATGAGAGAGGATCCTTGTTTTTCAAATGTTTAGACCTGTGTTCCATGACAGCTATTTATGATCAGCTTCTCAAAGTGCTGTTGTCACTGGGATAGCATTACAATACCTTCAGATTGTACCGTTCACTTGTGTTTAGCTCATTTGTAAAATTGATCTTGAGGTGAAGTAGCAGAACACTTCTGATGCTGGCTACTGTGTCAATTGCAACAGTCTGCAGTGCTGTAAGAGTTCTCACTCTAGTGTCATGTCCCATAGGAAAATCTTTCTGCTCAAAGGTTGATCTTTGACTGCTCGTGAGACTTAAAATGGATTCTCATTTATGTTTCTTTAAAGAATCAGCTTTGCTACAGGTCTTTCCCCTAAAATTCCTTAGGAGAAATAGCTTTAGACAAAAAGGAGACATGAGATACAACTAAGGTAAAAAAAAGTCAGAATGGAGAATATAATTTCTTCTTATTTTAATCTCTTTTAAGATTTATATATTTTTTACTTATAATTGGACTGATGTCTTTATCCAAGGTGACTTACAATATTTTACATAGTATTGCTTACATTTCTTTTGTTTCTCCAGTTGGAGCACAGGCAGATGAAGTCAGTTGCTTGTGACTACAGCCATACAGTGGTGTCAGTAGTGGGATTTGAACCAACAATCTCAGGGATTGAAGTCCCAAGTCTTAACACCTATGACACACTGCTTGCCTTGTGTCTATAATAAGCATGATCTAATTGGAGCATAGCAATGTAAACTACAGCAACTAATAGTATCATTCAGAAGTGTGGACTAGAGATTTGTAATCATAGTAAAGTTGTTTTATTATTACAACAAATAACTGTAGAAGTCAAGCAAAATGACACCTTTTATTGGTTAACTAAAAGATTACAATATGCAAGCTTTCGAGGCAACTCAGGCCCCTTCTTCAGACAAGATGTAATGATTAGTACTACAAACAAATAATTTATAAACATTTCACCACATATAACTGAGCATGCAATGCAAATACTTTAAATTGCAAAACAAAAAAAAAATGAAGACACTACTTGGAAAATCTGAGCCCACTGTGTGACTTTGCTGAGATCTCTGCTGATGAGACACTTGTGGCAATACTGGGAAGAAAAATCTGGGAAGCATGAGACAAAAGAAAAATGTCTCTGTTTTATTTCTTTCTGATCTCATTGTTGTCTAGAAGAAACCAAAAACATATTAAGGAGATCTCTTTTTTTGATTTTTTATTCCTAGGGGGTCAAATTATGTTACACAGTTTCAGTACAGTGACTGTGTACCTTTTCATATTCGTGTTTTCCAAATGTGGAGCTAACTGGACATTTTAGAATTTCCCATGTTCACAGAAAAATGGTTTCAATTTTTTTAACAAACTTTTAATCTTTTTTTTTTCTTTTTTAGAAACAATTAACATACTGTGTATTTCAGTTATATTGATTTTTATCATTTTCTACACATTCTTCTTCTCCAGTCTTTATTGTGGTTTCCTTCCCCCTAGTAGTACAAACATAAAAGAAAGATGAGAAGAGATAATCGTTAGAAAGAACAGAATAAAAGAGAAGAGTTTAAGAATACATTGTAGATTGAAATTCCATCTATTTGTCCATTTCTTGAACCTGAAATTTAGAGTGTGGATCATGAACAGAGTCCTACCACCATGATCTTCTGAGGTGTGCCTCTTTACAATGGGCAACTGCAAACAGGAATGGGAAAAAAATACCCACCTCTGTCCTTTTATCCAATGGCCATACAAAATCCTCCTCCGCTGTGGAAGTACAGTTCCAGTAAAGGGTTTTTGGGTGCTGCTGCTGATGAAGTTAGTGTAAAATGGAAAAATCAGAATGTCCCACCACATCCTTCTCTTCCTTTTTTTTATATGCACAATGCCTTCAGCTGCACACTACAATTCCCACAAGCCCCTCCACGTCCAGGCAAACCTGTTAAAACACACAGACCCCATATTACAAACCAGGTACCTGTGATCTTACTACTAAATCTTTCATTTAACAATCACTGAACTGGACATACTGTACAAAAATGAAACCCCCCCTACATGGCAATGATACAACTGACCCTCCTTTGGTATGTTTGTGTTTTTTTGGGGTTTTTTTTGCTGTCACAATCCTCATCTTCTTTATAGGCACCTTTTTGAAGCAGTTTAAATGTATATTTTGTTTTTTCCCCCGTTAATTGATCTCCACAAACCCAACTGCCCACACCGATTGCACCCTTTGCTGTTACTACTATTAGTGCTATACTTGAAATACTTCCATGCAATACTTTCATTGCTTACAGTCAATTCTTTGTTGTGTTTCCATGTTCAAAAACATGTTCTTTCTAGCAAGCTGCCATCAGTTTTGCTCATTAGACTATAAAACCACATAGCAGATAGGCAGTTACTGAAAAAGCAGGCTACCAGGACTTGGTTTATTTAAGCAAATAAAAAGAAGAGATTTTCGTTTCCACCATTTTAACTTTATTTAGTTTTTGCATATACAGTTTTAGTTTCAGTTTAGTTTTTATTCACTTTTGCAGAATAAAGTACTTTCAATTCAGTAGCTCAAGTGGAGTGGGTGTGAAGTTTGGTTTTATGGTCTCATTTTAACATATGCGTGGATGGCTGTCGGAACTTTTTAAAGTATTTGTTTTATTTTTTTAATGAACTTAGTGCATGAGTAGACACTACTGTGGACTAGAACTAAAGAGTGAATGGGTTGGTCATTTGTGGAACATTTTAATGCACCTTTTTGAAAATACGGAGCCCATCTCTGTAGCACTATAAATTACACTGTTTGAGGTCTCTGTGCTTCTCTGTCTCTCACTGGGTCATTAACTACGAGGTGAAATGTGCTGGGTCGAGGGCTTGGGGTATCACATTGGGTCTGGCACTGCATACATTTTAGAGAGATGAATATGATAAATTCATGTCTAGCACATATTGTGGAGATGTGTATTCTTTGGAGAGTGGCTGTGTGTGAATGTAATATATAGTCCTGTTCCCAGCAATAGTTTACAAAATATAGGTCTGGCATATCTGATAATTGTTTTGAGATTACACTTTTATCTGTGAAGCTGTTTAATAAGAGTCTGGGAAAATCTGAAAATTACAAAAAATATTACAACAAACACAGTTTCCAATTTGCAATTACTTCAAAATGTTTTAGTTACAAGTTGTGTTCCCTAGGGAGCTGTCTGAATCACACAAAATTATAAGCAACGTACAATGTGAAACTCCAAGAGTCGTGATATCATTCATATGTATGATTAAATTTGGATGGCAGAAACACACAATTTGCTTCTATGGGTGCAAATCAAACTAATGAGACCAGCTTAGAGGGATGCACTGGCTCCAACGTCTCAGTGATTTTTGCCTGTTAAAGTGCTACTTGGAGAGCATATAAAGGAGACAAGATACAAGACTCCTAATGATACCATCTCAACCTCACAATTCCAGAGTCACCAACCAGTGACAAAGCTGACACTTTGGTAGCACCAAACCTTTCTTCTTCATTGGTTTTTGTTGAAGCATTTTTTTTTCAAATGGTTCATTTCTTAATCTAAATAACTGTGGCACAGTAAGTAGTTCATGGATCCATTATCCTGGGTTCAAATCCTATATCTTGCAGTTGTCTGTGTGGAGTTTGGACATTCTCCTTGTGTTTTGTCACGCTTAGGTCACAGGTCCAATGAGGAGTTTTAAGAGACAGAAACTTTATTCGAATACTGGCAGAACAAACACAAGGCTTTTTGAGTTGCGGTCCGGGCACACTGTTGAACCGGTTGCCACAGCTCTGCCTCTCGATCAAAACAACATAAAATCTTCCTCCTCAAAGGGACACAGTGGCTCGGGAGCTCCGACTGGAGTAGAGGATGTCTGGGAGAAAAGAGACAAGGCGGTGAGGCACAAGGACAGTTGCAGTGCGAACTTTTAAATGTTCGAAGCCCCGTGCGAGATGCAGACCACGTGGCATGGCGGCAAGCAGCAGGCTAGCAGCTGAACCTGGCAAAGAGGAGATGAAAAGCTGTGTTTGTTTCCCATTGAATCACTGTTTAAGAGGGGGTTTTGGAGGAGCGGCTGCGTCCCCTTGGAGCTGCGTTCACCATGTTCAGAGTGTGTGTGTGTGTGTTTCCTCTGTGTGCTGAGGTTTTCCACCCACTTATTAGGTGTATTAGCAACTACAGTACAGTAACTGCCCTTTAACGGTTTGTGTGAGTGGGCCCTGTGATAGACTTGCATCCCACACAGGGCTGGTTCTTGCCTTGCATCCAGTGCTGCTGTGATAGCCTTTAGCCACCCTTAACCCTGAATTGCATTAAGTGACTTTGTGAGTGAGATGACATGTTTTTATTGTTAGACAAGAGTACATGGAAATGGGGAAATTGTTCATTTCAATTGCATTAGTTTTCCTCACCAATGACAGGGGCATATCAAAATGACTAGAAGAAAATCTTGAAAGATTTATTGGGTTGTGACACCTGGATACAAAAATGTATGCAAAATGTTGAAAGAAAATGCTCAAGTTTGATGAAATGAGCAGGGCTGCAGAGGAACAGAGTGCTCTCACTGAAATTTTGTTTAAATCCTTTACAATGTAGCTGAATAAATTTGCCAAACTATAACTCACAGCACTACTATTTACCAGATTTGATTTAAACTTTCTGCGGTGGGTTGGCACCCTGCCCAGGATTGTTTCCTGCCTTGTGCCCTGTGTTGGCTGGGATTGGCTCCAGCAGACCCCCGTGACCCTGTGTTCGGATTCAGCGGGTTGGAAAATGGATGGATGGATGGATGTTCAATCTGTTGTAAAGACACCACCATAAAATTCAATAAATTGATCCGTCTTCTCCTAATCTGTCCCAGAATAAAAATATTTACGTAGAAACCTTTTGAACACCACCAGTTTTGATTGGGACAACCGTACCTTTGGTGTAATGGGAAAGGAAATGGTGCAATTTTTTGCCTTCTGGCTATGAAACCTTTGATTTTATCAGAGCAACACTAAAAAATATGATACCACGTTATGCAGACAGTCAAGAGAAGACAACAGACAGCACCCTAGAATTTATTTAATGCATTATCTTTGGTTTTCATTCGAAGGCAGAGCATTGGAAAATTTAACATTATGTGGAGCATGAATAAAATGTGATGAACATTATGAAGTCAGGACTAGTGCCCTGAGTGATGGTTTCCTGTTGCAGATCTTTTTAGCTGCTTTGATTAACAAGTATTGTAAGTGATCAAAGTGTTGGTTCTCAGTTGCTTTAGCACCATAACGAGCATCTTCAGTTCCATGTTCAAACATCATTCAAGCATTTCTTATCCAAGAGATGTCAGACTGTTACAGGCGTTGGACTTTGCTTTGGAAATTTGGTCTTGCTTCCAACACTGAGCAGTGTCATACAGTGATAAGAAAGGAAAATATTTTTTGCATTAAAAAAGTAGAGCTTGTTTCTTTTAGGTAATTCCTATAAAAATATGTCACCTTAATCCTACATGTATTTGTTAAATTTGTCATGAAACCACAGTTTTTAATCAGGCATCTGGAATAGAGTGAGTTGTACATATTTTTGAAAGTTGAATAGCTCCTTTTAAAAAAGACTGGCCAATTTTTGAAATTATCTGTCTCAAAACAGAGAAATATTATGTGTAAACACCAGGCCCAGTCTTAGGTATTATGGGGCCCTAGGCGAAAGGGGGGTCCAGGGGCCCCCCTGGAAGCTCTGTGAAATGCGTGAAAATTAGACCAAGGAGTCGATCCATGGCCCCCCGGACGCCGGGGCCCTAGGCGGTCGCCTACTTCGCCTATGCCTAAAGCCGGGCCTGATTGGGACAAATAATGCTGTAGTATATTTAAGTATATATGACAATTGCTCACTCGGACAATTTGTTTTGGGGGCCCCCAAGAAGGCGGGGGCCCTAAGCTATAGCTTGTGTAGCTTATACGTAAATCCTGCACTGGTAAACACAATTATTGATTAATTTAGTTGTTGAGGAAGATCATTTCAACTTACATATTTTCTTTACACCCTAAGCTGACAAAAGAGGCCATGATTCCCAATAGAGACAGTTGGCAGGCCAACGGTAGCCATGATTACCCAGCCCACTACACAGGGGGCTACCAGAGGTGTTTAGGGAAGGGCATTTTTGACCTCTCTAGTGCAGTGGCAAATGGTAGACAATTTCTGGATGGTCTCAGTGGCCTTAGGTTCTTAATATGGCTGATTTCTTAATTGGAAGTCAGTAAATGGTGCTAAGGCAGGACCGGTCAGCCCATTAGGTGGAATAGGTGTTTGATGTCTAGGGCACCATTTAGTTCAGGGGTGGGCAACTATTTTTTATGGGGGGCTACATGAGAAAACCAGCTTGTTGAGGAGGGCCAAACACATTCTGTCAACTGTAACATTACGGTAAACATGTTATATTTTCAGGATATTTTTATACAGTATATAGCAGGATATTTTTTTCACCGCAATAAAATTAATATAGATCACATATAGACAGATTTTGTTTCATATATTGAACCATGGAACATGCATGCACTATAGCATGCTTTCTAACACAATCTACAATTCCTGATTGTGTAAAACAAAATAAGAAATAAATTATACTGCATTAATCATTGATAAAATATTTTATTGTCTCTGTACATTTGACAAGTTAGTGGGAACAATTAAGTCTTTGATGAGCTTCAGCTACTGCACTGAAGTCAGGTGTAATCCTGATGTTGGTATTCACAGTATAGCAGACAGATAGTCATCCCTGAGAGAAGATCTGTATGTGGATTTGTTGAATTTCATTACTGAGAATGTCTGTTCACATATGTACAGTATGTTGATCCAAAGAGGACAAGTGTTCTCTGAGCTAGCATTCTCAAGTGTGGGAAATTCTTTTTTTTTGGGAGAATTGTACAAAGTCAGTAATGGTACTGACTTGAAGTTTTGCCAGCAATGCATCAGACTGCAAGGCTATAAGTTCAAGTTGTACCTCACTGGGCGCATTGTCCACATCACATATAAAAGGAGAGGAGATGGAGAATATTTCAATTTCCACTGCTTCAAAGTCTTCAGATCACCTGGAAAACTCACCATGTAGTGCACCATATCCCTTAAATTGATCAGCAGGTAGATTCATCCCTCTTGGTATGGGAAGGTGTGTCAATATGTTCCGCTGTACTTGTTGATAAAGAAGGTCTTCCTTGTCAAGGTCTTTACTGGGCTCTGCATATCATAAAAGCAAAAAGATTTTTGCTTTGCAATTTTGTATTCAGTTCTAATTCTGTATTGAATTCTGACATGCCCAGGCAAGAATTGCCTTCCGCACCTACCATAGGCCGCATTCGGCATATGGGCCTAACAATGCCCAGGTCTGATTTAGTTAAAACATGATAGTGTAACCTCGTGCCTATAACACCAATTAGGAAAACCTGCTTTTTGATGTATCACACTACCGACTGTGCACTCATAACACTAAAGGGTTCCCACGCTATACTATACAAGAGTTCAATGCTCAAAACAACAAGGGGTACCCCTCCTCCCAATCCTTGATGTATCATATGACCAACAGCATGCTCTTAACACCAAGGGGGACCACCCCCCACAGTATCATACCACAGACTGCGCGCTTGAAGCACCACCGCCCACTTTTCAATGTCTCATACAAATGACTTCACCATCTTTGTGCTCATAAATCCAGGGTGAAAAGCTGTGCAATGTACATGTTCAGAATTATGAGGAATGGCCGCTATATTCACAGCTTTGTCTATGGGTTCCAAGTATACCATTGCCATATTAAATGGAGGCATCTGTGATTTTTACTTCCATTATTTATACAATTACATTGGCATGTCTGTTTGGGTAGAACCAGCAGTGAACCTTAGGCTCCATATGGGCTTTGGCTGGTACTGTACTAAAGGAGCACACTTTTTGTTATGAAGTTTAGGTCACTTCTTCTTCTTTTTCTTCTTCTTTTACTTTGTTAAAATTTAGACTCTTAATCACTTCCAGTTTTGTTAAACAATGACATGCAACTAATCACTAACCTGGTCCCATCTGTACTTTTGTGATTTTATCATAAAGTGTCAGTTTGAGTAAAATATTTGGAAAGAAATACGGCATGAAGTGGCAGACTGAGAATTCTTAATTTTCTCCATTCCACAAAACATTCCAAGGTTGATCTCAGAAAAGGAAAATCAGCAATATTAGAAATGTCCAACGTGGCAGAATGAGTGCAATAACAAATCATAAAATTAAATGATATATGTCATTAATAGCAAGAATTGGCTTCTAATTAAAGAGACTGTTTGGAGCAAAATCCTGTAGTCAAAACAGTCCTTCAGAAGCTGATTTGGGACACCCCTGCCATAAAGACTGTATGTTTAAAGAAAGTTCTGGAAGGGAACCAGCATAAGAAAGAGAGAGGTGGGTCGGACCAAATGTGGAAGGTTTCCTACAGAAGGCCAGAGGGCCAGCAACTGTGGTCTGTGAGGAAGCAGACAGACCAAAGTTTGCAATGCTTATCCATCTCATAGTAAATGAGTGTGGCCCAACTGTGAGCAGACAGGTCTGATTTTTTTAGAGGGTACCCCTAAAATTGATTCTGGGGTTTAGCCCAGTCCATGGTGCACAATGGGGGCTTAAAGACTGACTCCTGCCAGTGCATCAATGAGTTTAGCGTTGGGAGATGACTTGAGGAAAAGGTGTGTGAAGAGAAGCTATAGGTGTGAGGAAATTAAGAGAGTGTGGCATACTGATAGGAGGTGGAAGGGTCTGTGCACTTTTGCAGTATTGGGAGGAAGGAATTTAATGGGTGACAAATTTGCATAGATTTAGGAGAGTAGAGGTTTATGCCTTTAATTTTTTAACCCTGTTGTTACTGCTAACCTTCACATCTGTCATTCACACTGCCTCTCCAGCACTATATATGCTCTTGTGAGTCGAGAATTTGTTCCTTTTCAGGGCTTGATTGGACTCCAGAATTGCAGTAGCCCCTTGCTGGGTTTAACCATGAATGCTGTCATGTCTGACTCATGCTCTTAGTTTAAGGAGGACAGTTCATGGTACTTAAATTATGAAGTAAAGCTGACAAAGAAGGAATCAAGCAACAACATTTTGATTCTCCTTTGTGATGCGCTTCCACTTTTGATCTGCAAAAAAATAAGGTGTTTCTTTTTATATTACAGCAGATAGAAGTAGGAGGCAGCATTTTGGGTCTGATTTGATTCCAAGAATTGTGGTAACTTCTGGCTGGGCTGTAACCATGAATGCTGTCATGTCTGACTCAGCCTCTTAGTTCAAGGTGAGCAGTTCAAAGCAGAACCAATCTATTAGGTCACCTAGGTGGCTGCCTAGGGTACCGTTTATGAAAATTAAGGGGCACACGGTCAGGACAATCAAGCAACGCATGTTCTGGAATCCTAGCTGCCTGACTGTGCTGTGTATACCGAGGAGTGCGATTTTGGTAATTCAAGGGTGCATGTGCTGAATAAATAGAGGGACTCTCCCACCTAGGGCTCCATATGACCTTCGACTGGCACTGGTTCGTAGTGCTTGAATTATGAAGAAAATCTGAAAAAAGCAGGAATCAACCTGCAAACCTTTGATTCTCCTTTGTGTTGCTCTGCACTTCCACTCTCCATCAACATGCCCCTGCAACAGCACACGATACTCCTTTTTATATTACTGAAGACAGAATCAGCACTTTGCTTAAGCAGCAGGATCAAAATTTTGGGTTCCAAATTAGTCTATCTTGTCTGTATGGCTCTAGAGAGGTACTATGAACACTATGGTCCAAATCAGTCAAAAGGTATAGGATTGTATAGGGAACATACAGACAGAAAGACAGACAGTGTCATTTTTGAGGAACTAGAGAGCTGCCTAGGAGGTTCATTTCTCTTTATTTACTAATACAGTCAATCAAATACTGTCTTTGAACAGTCCAAAAAGAATAGCTTCTTCTGGCAAGTCTAGCTGTGAATTTGCACTTCAAGGCACCACTAGCTGTGGTATTGTCTTAAGAGCAGCTTCAATTTATATATTGACTTTCAAAGTGATTTGTATAACAAAGCTCTGTACAAAATAATGGATAATTCATTTATAAAGCAGATGCCATCATAGTGTTTTTACAGTAGCGCCTTCACAGTGTGCATTTTCATGAAGAGCTTAAAAGAAAAAATGTTAATTTAGAGATGCTCACTGTGTGGTGGATACACAAGGCAAAGGAGGGAGAAGCAGACACACCCAGGCCAACATTTCTACCATTCCTAGTAGGTGCGCCATATATGTGCCAGGCAATGATAAAATAAAATAAAAAGATAATAGAAAGGTTAGCAAGAAGAAGTTGATTATAGATAATAGGGGCAAGTTAAGTCAACATGACACTAAAGACAGTCCTATGAGATGAAGTAAATATTAAGGATGATAAGACCTTCTTGGTGCTGGGGGACATAAGCTCTCCTAATGGGTACACATGGGATTCTGAGTCTTAATATGAGTGAACAATATGGATTTGCCTTTGTAACTTGTGAACAGTTCCGGACATGTACCTGGTGACAATAGAGGGAGCTCTAATATGGAGTCCCTATTACAATTACAAGTCCAATCTTGACCCAGAAGTAATTGTGGGCATGAGATGGGGCAAATGATAAACTGTCAGAAGAAATGGAAAAATTAAAGAAAGGTGTAGTTTGTGCAGTACTGTGGTGGAAGAGTGGACAGACCACATAGTCTGGTATCTATGATAGATAGATAGATAGATAGATAGATAGATAGATAGATAGATAGATAGATAGATAGATAGATAGATAGATAGATAGATAGATAGATAGATAGATAGATACTTTATTAATCCCAAGGGGAAATTCACTTACTCCAGCAGCACCTTACTGATACAAAAAACAATATTAAATTAAAGATTGATAATAATGTATAATGTTAAATGTAAACATACCCCCCCCCCCCCCCCCCCCCCCCCCCCCCCCGGGTGGAATTGAAGAGTCGCATAGTTTGGGGGAGGAACGTGTCAGTGGAGATGTCCAGAGTGGACAGACCACATAGTCTGGTATCTATGATGTCCAGAGTGGACAGACCACATAGTCTGGTATCTATGATGTCCAGAGTGGATAGACCACATAGTCTGGTATCTATGATGTCCAATCTGCTCAGGATGACCCCGAAGAGTGATGGAAGGAATTTTGTTTCCTGTTGTTCATTTTGTATCTTTTCTTTATTCCTCCCTTACACCGTTTTTTGATTATTTTCGCTCTCCTTGACTTCTTAGGTTTAGTTGTTTGAGAATGCTACAAGAGCTCTCCACCTATCATTACTTACAAACTAAACACTGTCTTGTTTGCTTAATCTTATTCAGGATAACTGAGGGTTACCAGAGCCAATCAAAGTAGTGTTGTTCATAAGGCAGGAACCATCCTGGATGGAACACCAGTCAATTGCTGGGCTCAAACCTGCGAGATCTTTGGGTGGGATGTGGGAGAGAAAAGACACACTGAGAATACATAATGACCAGGCAATCATACTCTGATGATGGATCCAAGGGAGAAGTCTCTCTAAACAGTCAAGCTCTTTTCAAAGTTACTGATATCATTTATTTTCAAAGCAGTTGTCTTAATTCCAAAGGTCACATGAAAAGACAATTTCCCTTCAAGGATAAATAAAGTGTATCAAATACCAAAAATAAATAATTGCTTATTGAATTTTTCATCATTTAGCTGTATTTAATAGAGCTTTAGAAATTAATAACAAGAACACAAGAAGTAAATGAGTTGCATTCGTTGATTAGGCAAAGGGTGGAAATTAAGTGTGCAGATGTGTGCTAGTGTCATAGCATTAGGTTTGTGGTGTCACTGTTTTGTTAATATAGTTATTTTGAGCACTGTTTGATTGATTTTTTCTAATTAGCTTTTCAGGAGGTGGTTCACCGAATAATCCACTCCCACCACATGACTAGATGTTTATAGATCTGCATACTTAGAGTTTCGTCAAAAGTGTGGGCTGAAGTTTAGTGCCAAAAAAGTTTTTAAAAATCAATCAAACTTGTCCACAAATTTTCACTTTGCAGACAGAAATGTGCTACCCTGTCCAGTAAGAGACACACAATAAATTGGCCTACGATGAGAAGACCGCATTCTTTGAAAAGCTGCAGTCATCCAGGGCTTACATATCTAAGATTTCAGACTTTCAAATAAATCAAATAATTTAAGGTTGCAGGGGGGCTGGATGGCAGAAGCGAGTGTGTTGTACAACAAAAGCTGGCATTTGCACATTCTGGAAACTGCTGCAAAGGAAAATGTCAGGATGTTTCCAAATGCAGATGCCCATTGTAGGATCTGCCATTCATTGCACCTCCATCCAGAGACAGTCCAGTCAGTCACAATGCCTTCTAAACAATTTGTGCGAAGCAGAGCAGATTCTTTGTTTGCACACTTTCCTGCAGGTAGGCTTCATGTCTTTGCCGGATAAATTCCGCCAGCCTTTATCTCCCTTTCCAATCGTGTCCCACTAGACATGCCCGCTCCCACTTGTATCCTTGCCATGGCTCGTTTGTTCTCCTGATCACGTCCCTTCTTACGTGCTTGCATTGAGTAGGGGATTTGAATCAGTTGGGATGTGTTACTGAACTCCTTTCATTGTTTGAGAGCAAAAATGATGTTAGGAGAAAGAAAAAACAATAATAATAATAAGATGAAGAAGAAAAAACTGTCAAATCGCTGTATAATCCTATTTCAAGAACAAGAAATGTTTAACTAGGAAGGCATTTAAACAATCAAGCTTCAAAATGCACCCATGAATAATGAATTAACCAAGGCTATCTCGATGCTTCTGCTTACTCTTGTCAGGATTTGATGTACTGCAGCAATGTCTCTCCTAGCTGATGACAGTGTCTGTCAGCATTAATGGGAAAGGCGGCCTGTGCACAATCACAGCACAGCAGTTTCACTAAGCAAGTAGCCTTTCTTAAATAAAACATCTGTTTCATAAGGTGAATGTTGAGGAGTGAAGAGACTTCATTTTGTGTTGTGATTTACATTAAGCATAAGCCGGACGGAGAACGCAAATCAAAAGCCATAAACAAATCAAATATATTGTGGTCTACTGGAAATAAAGATATCCATCAATTTTGATCAAAGTACATTTGGCAGAGAATGTACAGTATTTTCCTAAAGTGCATGTGAAATATAATAAGGGTAAATTTTCTTTGGTAGAGTTAGGGCCAGTTTAATTTGCTACATTTGATTTTGTGTTTACTGCATCTGGCTGTGCCTCTCTTAGAGATTTAATTCTACATCTGTCTCTAACAAGTGCATTAGTTGAAAGATAACTTTTAAAACACATTATTAGCTAGTCGGCTGCTTTATTTGCTATATATTACTAGAATATCGGAATTCTTACTCATGCTTCTCCTGAATAGATCAAGCAAACACAGCCAGGGATGCATATGACAGCCTTTGCAACAACAAAATTTTAATGAATACACATTAGAATGAATAAAATATTCGTTATTCAGTAGTTACTTGTATGCCACTGTCAGCAGTGCATGGTCTTATATGTGACAGGTCCCTTTAAAGAACTTGTCCAAGGCAAGTCCAAAAGCATCCAGCCTTTTCTGCAGACACAAATATCTTGGAGATTTCTTAGAGATTTTGTAGAGCAATGGAGACTTTCTCTGCAGTCGGGGCAATTCCCAGTAAGAGTGGCACACATCCAGAGTCACAGCAATTTATCCTTAAACCCTCCTCCTCAAGCCACGGTAGGCAGTGGCAACAACCAAATGCTCAGAGCAGATCTTATATAATCCAGCCAGATGTTTCCAGCAATGCTGCAGCACAAATCTCAAGAAAGTGAAGAACAAATGTCTTTACTGATCTCCACCCATGCAGAAATTAGCATATGGTAAAATAAATTTTTAATATCTTAATAAAAAATACTTGAAAAAATACACATCACTTTGTCAAACCTGCCCAGTATGATTCAGGGTTGCATTGGGGCCGGAGTCTGTATTGACAACACTGACCACAAGGTAGGAACCAACCTTGGACAGGGTGACAGCCTATTACTGAGCCCACTCGTGTACACACTGGTCAGTTTACAGACACTGAATGAGGTAACATGGATTGGGCATGTGGAAGGAAAACCCATACAAACATGGAGAGGACATGCAAACTCATCACAGACAACGACTGGGCATTGAATTCAAAGTAAGGTGGCTCAAGCATTGACAAAGCAGAGGCATTGAGGCTAAATATTATTTTTTAACAGATATAATATGTATATTTTAAAGTTCTTGGATGTTATCCTGGTTTAATTATTTTAACTGTCTGTTTTACCACCAACCCAGAATTGGTGCAAATATTGAATGACATAAAATATGTTTGAGTTTGTTTAGTATTTACAATGTCTCCAATATTTTTAAAAACTGCCTTCACTCCCAGACTGGGCAAACTTTCTATTCTAGGCATAAGTCAGTCAGTCATTTTCCAACCCACTATATCCTAACACAGGGTCATGAGTAAAGCACATAAATAATTTTTTTTAAGTGTGACATCTAATGTAAAATATTTGCATAATTCTTTAAAATGGGCTGAGATATACTGTGTACAATCACCCTTAATGTTGGAATTAGTTGGGAGACGGCTTGTTGGTATTCCCATTTAGGTGGTTCATTTAGTTGGTAAGCATGGAGGTCTTAGCTACAGTATGCAGCAGAGGGTATGAATGTAGAATGATCCACATTTCACATGCTCTGTGTCTTGGTGCTCCTACTGTACACCCAGACCTGCTTTTTCTATTTAACTGCATGGCTGCATTGTGTTCCTAATCACAAGAAGTTCAGTCTAGGGGCCAGTTACTCCCCTCGCAGGCATGAACTGAAAGGTGGATCCCTTTGGATCTAGCCACCAGTGATAATTAAAGAGACATTGTTGAATCAACATCACTTGCAGGTTTTCACAGAGAGACACCTCATCATAGGCATTTTCATACTGCCAGCAAGATAAGGTAACTCTTGCAGAGTATCTGTCTTTTTGCCTATCTATAGTTTATTGTCACTAATATTAGCTTATAAGTTTATCTGCTTCTTCCATAGCCATTTTGTTATGTTGGGATTTTGCTAGCAACAGGAAAATGGCAGGAACCGAGTCCAGATTATGAAAATATAAACCAAGGCTCCTGAAAAGATAAAGCTGCAACCTATATGTACAGTATACAGTATGTATGTACTCTACACGGTATATGTGTATGTACTGTATATTTATATTCACGCATGGATGGGTGTTCTGGGCAGGGTGGTTCAAGGTTTCTTACCAGGCCAGCAGGCCAGTTTAATGGAAGGACAGGTGGAGACCACTCGCATGGACTGTTTGCTCCCTCAATACAGTAGGTTGCATTCTCCCTGGGCTATGGTGGATACCCACAGAGCAGGATTGGAATTGCAGCCCCGTTAGATTGCCCTGCTGGGTTCCATTGGTGCCGCGAGGGGGAGCTAGAGGGACAGATCATGTCTACCTTAACAAACTTCTGCCTGATCCGAAAGCACGTCCAACATGCTGAAACACCAGATGTACTCCTGAGTAGGGCATAAAAGGGCTCAGATATCTCACCTCAGGGAGTCAGAGTTGACAGATGGGGAAAGAAGCTCACCTGGAGGAATGGAAGGAGAAGAAGAAAGAGAGGGAAAGAAGAGAATTGTACTTGGGTGATTCCATTACTAAAGAAAGAAGTTTGTAAAGGGATTGTGGAAATAAAATTTACTTACTTAAACCCAAGACATGTACTGATATTGGTATGTTTGAGGGATTGATGGCTCAAGGGTGCCCTCTACACGTCTCTGTATATTTATATACAGTATAGTACAAATAGTATACGTGTGTGTGTGCGTGTGTGTGTGTGTGTGTGTGTATCAATGTTGGCATAAAAATGGAAAGAACAGATTGGAAAGTTTTCTGAACCTTATGTGGTTGCTATTTAACAATCACAATCTGTTTGCAAGTAGAAGAGTATGCATTTGGTGCTTTTGATTTGTACAGATTCCAATTTAGTCCTGGGCCTTGTCAAACTGGACAATTAGAAAACTTGACATGAAAATTTATGAACAACAATGCAAAGACTGACTATCCAAGTAGCTGCCCCTTTTCTGTAAAAGAATTGTGGCTATAGATCTTTTCTTGATTGGGCTATTAATAGGACATGGTTGAGAGCCTATTACAGTATATGCCTTTTAATGTTGTTTGCTTCTGCATATGTGTTTTGGTTGTTATGTCATATCTACATTTTAAACAATTATATAAATGCTTATCAAAATGAATTTGTTATCTCTAATAGGTATGTTCATCAAATTCAGAAATGCATCTAATGTGTGTTACAAAGATAGAGATCGCAGACCTCTTGAACACAAAACTTGAATTTTAAGAATAAAGAACTTTACTGTGGGATTGTCATCTGGCCTGTATGAACACTATCCCCACTTCTAAGTATTCACACATTTTCTCTACACACAAGTCAGCACACCTCAGGTGGATCATTTGGATTGTTAGGGTGCTGCACCCCATGGTAAATTTAAAAATAATATCCACCAGTTTTTTTATTTGTTTTATCCAATGAAAATAAAATTTACTATGCTTTAAAAGAAAATAGATAACACCTCAAGGTCAAATAATTGTCAGCGCCAGGTGTGACACGTGGGGTGTGGCAAAAGACAGAGTCAGAGGCAAAACAGTTACAGAACAGTTCACAGCATTTGCCCTTCCTGAGATATGAGCATGGGTATAATTCTCAAAAACCTAAAATATCAGAAAAACTCACAGTTATGCATTCTCCATTGTCAAGCGCTTATATTATCATACGCTCTTGTACTAGTTTTGGGCATTATGATTTTTTAGCTGAAAACAGGCAAAACTGAATTTAGTTTCCAATATTGATTATCTCAAATATGTGAATTGGAAGCAAAAGGTGGAAAGATATAATTGTTGAAAAATTACCTTTATATAGTTGTGTCACACTTGTGTGTCTGAGGATCACCTTCCTGGCTCATCCTTTAGTAAGGAATGCCACCCTGGGGCAAGAGGAGAGACTGTTACCAACGGTACCGTCTCTTGCTGTTCCTACAGCACGGACAAGACACCCAATGAGGGCAACTGACTAACCCTAACCCTAACCTTAACCCCTCTGAGGGCTATATATTCAAGGAGCTCCTGGAAAGTGGTGTCGCATTGTGGACTAACATTTGACAGAGATGGAGCTCTACTCCAGACCTGAGAAGCCCAAGAAGAGATTACAACACTTTAATTTTGCTTTACGTGCACTATTGCACACTATTTCTGTTGAACCCTATCTTGTTAATTAAACAGGGCAACCTGGTTGGTGCCCCAACATTTATTTTGGATCCTTTGTAATATCTTGGACGACCACTATATATACAGGTTGATTGTCAGGTCAAGATGTGACACCACCTTCCAGGGGTGGCATGGTTTTATGGCGTCTCTACTGGAAGGGGCAGAGCCTTCTTGGGCATTTTCGGCATAACTAAGTGTCTTCCTTGGTCAGATGCTACGGGGACAAGAGAAGAGAGAAGATATTGTTAGCACCTGCACCCCTTCTCATCAGGAGGTACTGCTTACCTCTTGACAGTCTATAAAGTGGTTCCCAGGTGCACAAGCATGACATGATTCATTCCTATCTTGATCCTTTGCAGCTGAAATGGATTCTGGCCTCTGGCAATGCTTTAGTTAGATTAAGTGAGTTTAGAAATTTGATAGACTGTGATCTACTGTGTAACCATATTAAACTAATGCCTCCTGTCAGTAGAAGAGTAAAAAATAAAATGTCTTTATATTCATTTTCTGAAAATAGTCTTACTCAAATAAAACATGTCAAGCTCCATTCTCATCCGACCACCCATTCCCTCCAGGGTATTCTACAGTGCAGTATGAACTTGTGTCTCTCATTTTTTGATGATCATGATGATGGTAATGTCTCTCTTCCGCCCTGAGAACCCAATCCAACATTGGGAGGATAAACTGGGTTGAAACAGCAGCAATATTAAGTGTCAAGGCACAATGAGAAGACAAACAGAAGGCTTAACTACAATAAAAATACAATAGGAACAGCCTAACCAGCAGCTGTAACCAGATGATACTACAATATGTTAAAATAATAAGTCACAGGCTTCAATGCTAGGGCTGATGGGAATTCTTTTTTGCTGGCAGGTTGATGAAATACAACTACTGACTGATGCAGTAACCTATGTGAGCAATTTACTGGCATCCCAGTGTATTTTTCATGTGGGAAGCAACAGGAGGTAAGCGAGATTACAGCTCCTACTTGCCCACAGATGTATGAGCTCCAAGGGATTCCTTCATTATTATTCTGTATCATCCATCTGATGAAGTAAATCTTCCTGATGTTCCATTTTTTCCTCACACTGCACAATTGACTTTGTTATTTTTTTTTTCTTTTTATCGACCAGTTAAGCAAGTGTAAACCATTGACCTGACCAGTTTAGTTAGTGCAAGCCATTGAAATACACCATACCCTGACATAATTAAAAAGTATAACTGTTTTAAGCGAACTATTTCAGCACTAGAGCATAAAATCAGACTTCACGAAGGAGGGCAGGAGTTCAGTCTTTAACAAAAACATTCTGCTTGGCAGCATCCAGGGGAATTCATGTGTGAGATCAATGATCAGTGCACTGGCAGCCCCAGATGATTAATTATCATAACACCCAGACTGAATAAGACTTCAGGAGTTGAGAAGTTTGTTGCTGCATTAGGGAGTCTGATATTCCTGAATGAAGCTGGCAGTGTAGTTAGCTTGTTTTAGGCTGTTGTGTTTGTAAAGTTAAGCTGGGGGTTAAATCTCAGGACTCCCTTCAGGTGAATTACTGCTACTTACGTAAAGGCTTAAGGTTTGCCGCAGGTGTTCACTACGCATCTGGCTGGCTACATGTAAACAGTATTTATTTCATTTTTTTTTCTCTTTCTAAAAGGCAGCTTGAAATAGATTGGCACCAGCTCCTTATGACACATATGGAATGGCAGCATCATAATAAGTAAGAACAATCCAAAAGAAGTACCTGAGGGTTCAAAGCATGGGATTAACAGGCAGGTGAAGCAAATATGGAGTTGCAAATATTGCTGCATGATATGAGAACAGCTTTTGACTGAAAGAAACTGAGAGATATAAAACCGTTGGTGCTGACAGTAGCTGATGTGCCAAAGACAAAGCCATTAGTCAGAGGCTAACAAGTCAATGCAGGCTGGCAATTAACTCAATGACATGCTGTAAGCTGGTTTTGCAACTGTAAAGCACTTTGAATCATAAAAAAAACAACAGAAACTTAAAGGAGTTGGGTCCACATTAGGCTTTTCAGTGTCTTTTGTTTCATTGATGGAGAACTGAAAGTATTGTGTTTACAGAAGTTTAATTTGGAAAAAGAATACTAAAGGGGAGCATGTAATGATAAAGCCTGTGACCAGCAGAGGGGCGTTGTAGCACCCCAAACCTCAGACACCACCACACAAACACAAGTCCTGGGTTGAATTAAATGATTTATTATCAACTATACATTCACAATTGCTCTCATAATACACACAATTCCCCTTTTATTCCTTTCTTTCCTCTCCTCTGCAACTCCAGGCGAACTTTGCCCTTCTTCCACCCAACTCCAACTCTCCCGGATGTGGCAGGATGGTTCCTTTTATCTTGGACCCAGGAGTATTCTCGATGCCAGGGCATATCCTGATGGAAGTACTTCTGGGTAATTCAGAAGTCTCCAATACCACCTTGTATCATTGCCTGGTGAAACCCAGGAACCCCAACAAGGCTGCTCTATGGCAGCACAACTCCCAGCATACCCTGTGGGTGTCCATTGGTACAGCTGCCTCCCAGGCTGCTGCCACCTAACATTTCAGGGGAGCATGTAGCTTGAATAATCCCCCTGTCCTTCTTTCAAGCTGGCCTCCTGGCTGGGTAAAGTTCCTCCATCTAAACCTGCCAGGATGCCAGTGTAACCCATTCTCCGGATGGCATCCAATGGGAAGGGAGTCCATTCTGTCAGGGATGCCAGTTTGTGCCTGCCGTCCATCACAAGCCCATATGCAAAAGTCATCAAGGTATACGTAAGAATTTTGAGGAGACCATTCAGTCCATAAATCCTATTTGTTTAGTATCCAGATTCTTCTTAAAGATTGTTAAGGTTTCTTATTCAGTAGTAGTAGTAATAGTAGTGATATTGTCATGTGTACAGAGTAGTATATTGCTTAATTTCAATTTCTTAAAATGCATTACACCACATACTCTTATTGTTTTTCTACAGATTGTAATAACATTATTATAACAATATCTGAAAGCAAAGCTTGGTAGATAGCATACCAGGGTAGGCTGATCTACACATGGGCTTGATATTGAAGAAGGTTATTAGGACTAATTTATCTATTATTTATCATTTTTTCTAATCAACTGTAATGGCTATTTTATTCAAAAAACATTTTTCATGAGAAATACATTACAATAATTCAAAAGCACATTTTTTTTAAACATCAGCTTGGGCATCAAGTTGCTGGGTTTTAATCTAAGAAGGGTGGTAGATGTGGCAACTGGGAGAACCAGCGCAGTACAAAAACTGCAGGCATAATTAACAAAAGGAAGTGCCAGGTAGTCCACGAAAAGATTCCCTGGAGGAAGAACAGAGCAGGTCTTGAATAGTGATACATACCCAGGGACTCGTTCAGACTTGCTGTTGGTAAAACAAGATTAATGCAGAGGTGCCACTTTCTTTTGTAATGTTTAACACAAGAGGAGGTGTAAGAAGAGTATCTTTAACATTACAGGTATAGACGTTTAATTTTTAAGTGATACCAAATATGCACAAAGGTTGAGAGATATAGCCGAAATAAGATGACAGGTATAACTCGCATTAAGCTTCACAGAGTCCCTTAGGTCTGTTGGTGTGGGCATCATCTTAATATGAATGATTTAACAGCTCTGTTGGCCTTTAACACAGTAACATCACAAGAGAGGCCCACCGAAACAAGCTAATTAAGATGGCAGGCTCAGTTATGGGACACCTTCTTGACCCTCTGATGGTACAGCAGACTCTTTTTTTTCTACTGAAGGTGGGTTCCTTTAATGTTGGGATTAACAGGTTGCATTTTCATTAAAATTGCTTTTCATTTCACACAGACTGTAAACTTTAGGCTCTTTGTTATATGGGAGCACATACTCCAAACTATAGTACTGTATAATACCTTCACCTGGAAAAACTATGGGCAGAATAGCAATGAAGGCAAACTATTTTTGTATTGAATGTAATTTAAACGTAGTATCTTTATCAGAAGCACAGGTAGTAACACTAAATAAAATATACAACCTGGACTACTGCAGCAGTAGAAGTTTTAAAATGGTCGTTCACTCCAGGTAGCACAATTCTTCATTACACTGTCTCTTTAGAGGCACACAACAGCCTATGTCATTATCAGATGTAAAGAAGAAAGACTACTCTTCTCTTGGTTGTTGTCTGTTTTTTAATTCCCTATCTATTAGGCCTGTCCATGCTGTGAGTGCTGAGCCATGACCCTTGTTATCCTTTAAAAACACTTAGAAAATAATTAATATACAAATACAACATTGAATAAGCCAACAGACAGAAAATCTTTTTTCAACTCTAACCTAATCAAATAAAAATGCTCAAATAAAGCAAACAGTTAAATTTGAAACAAGTCAAGCAATTCCAGTAATGTCAGTTCAGCATTTCAGTCTGTCAGTTCAGCATTTCAATCTATACAACAAAGTTTACGTAATTTCTCCTGCAGGCACACCTCCATCATCAGAATGGCACAATTCATTTGCAAAGGAAAACTTTGCAGGTTCCAAAATTTTCATCCACGTGTCACATGTTCTATAACGCTGGTTCAGTAACATCACTTCAAAAAAGGCTCATCATATTGATATTCCAATTGAAATGGAAGGTTTATATTTATGGAACGCACTCTTGTGCAAAGGAGAGAATGAAAGCAAAACTAATGATATCTCTTATATTTCTCTTCTGGTTCGTCCTGCTTTCACTTCCTGCCCACACGCAGCCGACATGGCATTTCTCAATTCCTATTCAAGGTCTTCCATGTCATGCACTATACTGGCCTGCTGAGCATAATACATTCAACAAGTACTCGAGGTGCTGCCACAACGGTAAAGTAGCTTTACCACCCTTGCGGGAGCCACCTGTGTCTTTACAACAGCTTCTTACACAGCAAACATCAGAAGCTAAAAATTATCGTGAACACATTTGAGAATACAACTCTTCTCTAGCGTTTGCTTCCATAGGTGCACAGATAACTCAACCTCCTGGCCACGGACCATACTGTTTTAAAATACACTGGCAAATTTATCACCAAATCTCTCCACTATACGCTAACACTTCTGCCTCTCCAGAATATTGACAGTTGTATGTTTTTGACACAGTGCAAGCTACTGAAGTATGCTTACAAAATAAAGGAAACTCTGCATGCAGCGAAAATGTACTTCTCCAGCCAGATTCCATGCTCAGAACCATCAACCCCTTCGCTAAATCATACAAACATATGCATGAAATCACTCAGTCCAATCCAACAGCATCTGTACGAATGGTTTTCAAGGAAACCCCTAGGCAGGATTTACGATGATACAGTGCCCTGACATGTCACACTGATGTTGCAGCGATTTTCGTCGGAGAAGATGGCGAAACGCCTGCCAAAAGGGACATTTGCATCTATCCCATAGGCAACTGCTGTAAAGAGATTTCCATGCTCAATATGAATTGCGATCCTATAGTTTACCCACTTTTATTCCCTTATGAAGACATTGGCTGGCACAAAGATTTACAACATGTTCCCGATAAAAGAATCGCCAAGCGAATAAGGCTTACTCAATGCCAATTTTACGCTTACAGATTATCAATGAGGATTACATTTAGTATTTTGCACTCCAGCGGCAAACTATTCCAACAGTACATCGTAGATGCGTATGTTAAAACAGAGGGCGCGCGTTTCAACTATCTCAGATTACATCAACAAAATCTGCGCGTCGAACTATCAGATGCACTGCAAGCAAACAATGAAAATAACAACGTTCGTGTAGGCAAAATGATCATATTACCGTCCACATTTACAGGAAGTCCAAGATACATGCAACAAAACTATCAGGATGCCATGGCCATAGTACGTAAATTCGGAAAGCCTGATTTATTTATCACTTTCACATGTAATCCTGCTTGGCCGGAAATTCTATATGCACACTGCATCTTTCAAGAAGTATTTATTTCTTCTTGATTTCTGAATTCCTTTCTCACTGTTTTCCGTTCCTATTCTTACACCGGTGTTGGCTAGTTTTGAATAATGCTGTACAACCTCCCTCTGCCACACTTATCAGTGAGTGCTTTTAGTCAATGAACTGGCTGAGCTACTGGATTGAATTTAAGTAATCAACATAGACCTCAGTGTTAATGTTTGCAGTGCACCATGCAATGCATATGTTTCTGTTATATGCCATTCAATATGGGATTCATAAAAGCAGTGTTAATATTTGTGAGGTGCCATCTGTTGGCATGACAAATGCAATGCATATGTCTCGGTTATATGCATTCGGTATGGGATTTTTAAAAGCAGTGTTAATGTTTGATACACCATCTGTTGGAATGACAAATGCAATGCATTTTATTACTAAAAATGTTTGTGATGCATCATATTTTGGAATGACAGAGACATAGAACCTGATGGACACACAGACAAACACACTCTAACACTTATCCTTAAATTAAGGTGGATATTGCATGGATCTTCCAGTTTTATAAGGGACTGTGATATTTGAAGATTAGCTAGGTTTCAGATATGTCTGTTTCTTTTGCCAGTGATTCTGTCATATTGTCCTGTTTCTCACTTTTCAATACACTGAGGCCAAACAGTTCACAAATTCATCTTCTAAGCCCACTTTTCCCACTGTATGGGTCATGGAAATCCACAGTCTACGCTGGCAGCATGGGGTCCAGTTCTTCAGTTCTATACTCATACACACAAGAACACTAACCACTCCAGCATGGCTTTGGAAAGTGGGATGATAAATGAAGTATGTGGAGAAAAAAAATCACTCAGATGTATAGAGAACATACAAACTCCACAGGCTGTGATCAAGACAGGATTAGAGCAGTAGGTTAGAGTTATCAGAGACTTTAAATTGAACCCTATGATTAAGCATCGGATTCATGAGCGAGTGTGCCCTGTGAAGAACTGATGGCATATCCAGAATTTGGTTCTCTCTGCTGCCATCCTTAGCTAAAGGAAAAAGCAGGTTGAGACAGACCCACTGACACTTATCCTTTTATTAAGGTGGGTTGGTTATTCAGCTTAAGCTCCTGTGACTAAATTATACCAATGGCAATGTGTCTGTGCCGTCTGCACCCATCATTAGCCAAGTCAGTCGTTTTACTTTTTTGTAATTCTTATGTGAGTTTGGTGGGGGTTTCTGTTGTTTGTTATAATATTTGCATGTCTCATGAGCTTCTGTAAAATCTAAACACCTCCCCTTGGGACAAAAAGTAACTATCTATCTATCTATGAAATGCAAATTGATTAAATAGCAATGGATGAAATAAAGACAAAGTATTTTTTTTGTTATCTTTGTATCAATTTCTTTAAGAGGTTAGATCACTTTGTCTCCAGCCATCCACAAAACGAGTCTTTTCGTCAGTACAGGGTGTCTAATAAAAAGATGTATAACAGTAATGTAACATAAGACACGTGGATGGCTTGTAGGAAGAGGGAGAGAAAAGTTTAAATGCTGCTCTCTGCATACTCTGTGAATTGGTTGAAGCGTTAAGCTTGGGTTGCATTTTTTTTTCCCAAACTATAGACAATACCCATGAGTATTAAAGGACACTGCCAGATACTCATTTATAGTTTCAAAAATGTATTAGTACACTTAATAACACTATCCATTAGCATAAAATGTATAAGCCAAAGGATTCTGTCTGCAAATTGAAAAGTCATAGCCTAGGCCAGTGGAGATCTTGGCATAAAAATTCTGGTAGGGCCGGACCAGAATTTTTCTTTAGGTCTGCAGACTTCTAAAATGTTAACATGAACTTACATAACTAATAATATCTGTCCCTCTTTTCCTAATGACTAGTGAGACATGTAAGCCCACACAACATTCTTGTCTAAAAAAAAAAAATCAAGCAGTGGGATGCTGGTGCTTGTCCCTTTTCTATTGGCATCAGATCATTATGATACCCTCTGACATTGTCATAATCTGACAAAAAATAGTAATATAGATTTAAATGTTAAGTAAAGTGAGAGCTTCATAACTCTCTGCTGACAAGGAAAATATTTTAATTTTGAACTACCTAAATAAACAAAACCCTTAAATTTAGAATCTAATGGGTTTTAGTGAAAAAATAAGCCAAAATAAAAAAAAATAAAAAAACGCTGACTATCTACACTGCACGGCTCAAGCACAAGACTCTAAGGCTGTCCAGTAGCAATGCTAACCACTGTGCAGCCAGCTATGTGCTGCTATAAATATAAAATATTTTCTCCATACCTTTTGTTTCTGAAGCAAGACCCTGTGGTGACTTTTTTTTTCACACAAAGTGCAAGGGACACAAGTGAGGCTTCCTTAGTGGGGTTTTCAGCCCTGTTATAATCAACATAATGTCTTGTGATCAATGAGTTCCTGATATTGATCTGCTTTTTAATTTTTTAATTACTGCGACTACTTTTATAGAAGCAAATGGTACCAGACTTTATACATCTTCGCTGGCTTGTGCTGAATATTCTTGAATGGGGAAAGCTCAAACCAGAAGTGCAAATTCATGATAAAAACAAAATGTAAATGAACAAAATGAGGCAACCCTAATTTTAAAACAGAGAATAAGGGTATCTAAATATTTAAGCCTCATCACTAAACCGAAAAGCTCAGGTTGCACACACACACACACACACGCACACACACACACAAACGGTAAAGCTGGAACACTGCAGAGCCAATAGAGCTAGCCCCTTCAGTCTAAAATAGGGTGGCTGCACCCAGCATGAAGACAAATTCACCTTCTACACAAAGCAAAATATTTCTAGTTAGAAATTACATTAATCAAATGACAAAATCTTGAAATTAATTGCTGAATAATACAAAGTTTAGGGTTATTCTAAACATTTTAGTAATAAGCTAAATTACAGAGGGAAACATATTGATGCCCCATTGGTCATCACCATGTAGATACACCGCTGGTCTGGAGGTATAAATACAACATGGACATTTCTCAGTGTAGCTTCTCTGCAATGTAGTATACTTACTGAACTAATTTTCATTTAATATCATGCAATTCACAGTAACCGAATTGAAAAAGAAGCCATCGTCATAGCAGCATAATGCAAGTAAATGTGTCTATTTCAGAATTCTGTAATGTAGTAAGTGATAGCTTGAATGTTGGAAATGAAGTACATTTTATAAAGAGATACAGTTAATATGGCAGTGACCTGAAAGAACCTTTCCCTGGAAAAGCTTTGGGAGGGAGCAAATATTTGATTTCAGATAACTGCATATGTCGTGCAGATGTACATGGGTGAAGTAATATCCTATTAGAGACCTTCATCTCTGGGGTTTTTGCAAAAGCTTCTAAAATTAACAGGAAGTTAGTACAGTGCAGTCATGAATATGGCATTTGGTACATATTAAGACACTAATAAAAGCACTGAGAACAATTTGAACGAATTCAACATATTCTTAGGAAGTAAAGAACAAAATTGCAGAAATTGACTTGAAAAGTGTTGTTATGGATGCCCAAAAGAATTGCCAAAAAGGGAGCGGAAATTGTCAAGACAATTGCCAAACAAACAAAACATAATTTAATTATAGTACTTTATTTAACTAATTTAGGAATGTTAAAAGTGCTGAATGCAAATTGTTAAATAAAAAAATAGAAGAGCCACAATCCTAAATTCTAAAAAATCTAACACTAAAGCCAAGAGTACAGAAATTAATCAACTAAACCAAAATCCCAAATCTAATAATCAAAAATCCTAAACTGAGCCAAAAATGAAAAAAAGCTAAAAATCCAGAAAAATGGCCAACAATTGCTGTTATGAGTTGATTATGTCACATATTTTTAACTGCTTTGTTTTTGTTTTTCTTGGACTTTCCAGTTGTTATAAATGTTTTCAAGGTTGCTGAATAATAAAATTTTATTGTGAATACTTTTATTTAATGACATTAATATATTTCAATGTTTTTACGTGATTCCATTTCGTTTCCTATGGGTGCCGTCATTTTGAGTTTAATGTATTGTTGCTAGCCATGTTACTATGCAGGATGACCCATGAGGTCATGACCCATGATGTCACACAGGGTTACAGGGTTTTCATGATAAAAAATAAAATGCAGATTAAAAAAATGAGGCAACTCTCATTTTAAAATAGAGAATAAGGGTCTCTAAATATTCAAGCCCCATTCAAAGACTGCCTGGATATCTGAGTGCTGGATACAAATCTTTAGTGGCAAGAGAATTTTGTTTATATATTTTTTGGTTATGACTTTCTTTTCAATTGATTTTAATTCTTTGTATTTAGATTAGGCTTTGATTAGTTTCTGAAGTTTGCAAGACTTTAGGCTTTGTTTCATCCCCTGATTCTTACTCTTTAAAAGTCTGCCCTAACATTTTCTGTGGCAGAGACGTTTAATGCCACCGCACCTAGACTAAAGCAGAAGGTGTAATATATATGGCTTTCAAAAACCTACTACACATCTGACCATAGCACCTTCAAGCCGTGATTTACAGTTAGTTCTAAATTTGACAAACAAGGCACATAATTGAGTGTAATAGTCTGGGGCAGAATTATAAATACAAGAAAAAAGGAAACACAACATCATTGGAGTATGGGAAAATAAAATAATAAAAAAACACAAATGAAATGAAAAGGTTGGTGAGGCACAGCACAGATCTTAATATAAAAACAGTGAAGGTTTAACAAAGCCTTTCTTTTTTTGAGATGGAGAGGTATGGCCCAGGATAGGAGATTTTCTTTTAGATAATAATAGTAATAACAATAATGTTGAAAAGTGGTAATCAGTAAGGAAACATTTTAAGGATAGTCAAGAACATACAGTATTTGCAATAGTTTTGCAAAATTCAGTGCTGAATTTGAAAGAATAGTTTCTTGAGTTGGGCTAGCAAGACTACCATAATTAGTTCACATATTCTATTCCCCTGAGATCCAGAATGCAATGAGTCATTTTACCTTCGATAAAAATACAATATCATGCTGTTTCGTAATACATCTTCATACTGTAAAGAATGAGGCACTGCAGTGATCAGTGCTACCTCATAGCTGAAGCAACTTAGGTTTAAGCCTAAATACATTTCTGTGGGTACCTTGCTTCTTCTCCTAATGATCATGTGGCTGTTCCAATTCACATTCAGGTTTAGTTTCTTTGGCAACCCTACACTGGTCTAAAATGAGTGAATGTGTCACTGCAATGGTTGCCATCCATCTCATGAGAGCAGGATAAAGAAAATAGATGCCTGGATGGATTGTATTTAGTTTCATGTCTGCATAAGCAAAGACTGATCAGGTTAATTTCTCAATACATGCATGTAACGTGAAGTTTTATTGGAAAATCAGGTTACCTGCTACCAGTGGATAAGTGCTGAAAAGTAATAACCTTTACATAAGATCTTCAAGCATTCTGCAGGAGACCATCTGATGCTTGTGGGCAGGAGACTAATCATCCTTCCATAAAGCAAAAAACAACAATCAGGTTCATAAAGAGAAGAGTCTATAGAGTCCAGTAGCAGTCCAACATAATTCTTCGGGCTCATTAAGAAGATGCAGTGGTCAATAGTATCAAAGGTAACACTAAGAGTCCAGTCAATTAAAATGACAATACATTATAAGCATGAAGAAGAAGGATGTTCAAAATATTAAAGAGATTATTTTCAGCAATGCAGTAAAGTTGGTCCATGGAGCAGTGTTTTATTAACCTATTATCTATTTATCTTCCTCTTGTAGGTGAGCATTTGAGGATATGTCCACAAGGGTATACATGTTGCACATCGCAGATGGAAGAAAACCTTGCCAACCTGAGCCGACAGGAGTTTGAAGGTGCATTTAAGGACTCTGGGCGCTCAGTGACCTCTACCCTAAACACGCAGTATAAAGTCTTTGATGGTGAGTGCTAGTTGGCTGTTGTATGTAAAAAGATGACATGTAATCATATTTTATATTATGAAATATAAAATGTGGCTTGATACCGAAAAGATCCATCTGCTGTTTGAGACATACTAAGGTAAAGATTGCACCACCTACCCAAATACATGACTTCATTTCTAATCCTGTATCAAGAAGGAATCATGCAGATGGATCTCCTTTATAGTGATATCTGCAGATATTTACTTTAATCTTCCTTTTAATCGGGGGCTAATTTTTGTCTCTGATTAAACTCTTACAACAGAAAACAACAAGAGATTTGATTTGCAGATTTTTCTACTTAGCCTGGAAATTTAAAGTGACTTTACCGTGTGTGATTTCAGCGTCTTTGATGGTATATACAGAACCTCTTTTTTGGCATTGTTGAGTGAAATGTTCTGCACTCAGTGTGTAAAATGAAGACAGGAACGAGTTAAATGCATGGTAATGTATTTCTAGTAGTGCATAAAATACACTGAAACTATGAATAATTTAATAATCATATTTGAAAAATGTATTACTTTTATCCATTTTTCCACTTGGCTTTTCTATTACAGGGTTGTGGTATGTAAGAACCCATCCTGGCAGTAAGTCCATATTCAACCCTGGATTAGGTGCTAGTCCATTGTTGTCCAAACTCCCAAACCATGCCAATGTTAATTAATACAAAGGCGTGAAATATGATAGGTTATAGGGTGTGAGGGCCCCCATAATTAATTCTTTGGACCCACTGAAAGCCTGAAAATCAAAATTGTGGGAGCTCGCTGAAAATAAATTTAAAAACATGTTATAGTGTTAGAAGTCACTCAGTGCTCATTGATGTGTTTGTGAGAAAGTAGCCAGTAGGCAATTTTTTAACAGGCTCCATAGAAGGGCCTTTATCTGTACGTGTTTAGCAGTTTGGGCAGGGCTAGATGTTTCAGTGATAGTATCCAGTTTGGCAGGCAAATAAATCCATTGACAAGCATCAAAAGGATCTGAAGAAGAGGACAGGGACTTTCAGAGAAAATGTGTAAATAAGAGATCTATGTAACTGCTTATTTTTGCCTTGATCTCAGTCTTTGGCATTGTTAGATAAAAATTGTGATCGGGCTGCAGAGACCTGGGAGAGAGATGATGTCAGAAGGGACAAAGCACATACATAAAGAGTGAGAGAGAGAAAGAAACAGATACTGAAGCACGTAAACACTTAAAGAGCAGAAGTTATGAGATCTGCTCCTCTGCTTACATCCATTGGTTTAGGTATGTGGCTCTCAGTGAGCCTTGGGAAGGATTCTGCCTCATGGAGTTGGAGAAAGTGTGTATATATAGATAGATAGATAGATAGATAGATAGATAGATAGATAGATAGATAGATAGATAGATAGATAGATAGATAGATAGATAGATAGATAGATAGATAGATAGATAGATAGATAGATAGATAGATAGATAGATATTTTATTAATCCCAAGGGGAAAGACAGTCCCTCTTCTGCCACCAAATGAACATTATGAGGTGGACCTGGCAGCAATGTGCAGGTAGGGGAGACAGCAGAGAAATGATCATTGGAGAAACAAGAATGGAGCCATGGAAGATTGGAGAGGTGGCAGCAACATTGGATTGTGGCTGAGAAAAGAGACTGCCTGTTAGAGTGAAAGGGTTCATTTTTTCACAATGTATTAGGCTACAAACACGAGTGATGATAAAGTGTATGCTACAAAAGATCAAGATCTTTGAACATATTGTCATACATTACAACTACCAAAGGACAGTATTAAAAATATATTAAGATCAGCATCAAATACTCAACACTCAAAGCAGAAATACAAATGAACATTTATTAAAGTTTCCAACTTTTGTTCAACTGAGAAATTGCTCAATCATATTAAACATAAGTAATCAAAGTAAATCATGATATTGATGACGATTACCCCAAAATAGTGAGATGTACAATTTCACACTCCCTGTAAATTTCACTTAAAAAAAATCAACCAATGGGTCACTTAAAAAGGACTATAGCCTTGTCATAAAAAACAGATGCAAGAGTCATAAAAAGGTTTGGGGAAGTCACCCATATATTTCCTGGCTGCAAAAGGATAAATTGTCCACACTGATGTGCACAGAATGGGGTCCAAAACAGAACTGATGAGTTAGGGTGAATATGGCATCTTTAAAGGCCAGCAAGGGAAGTGAGGTCATCCAGGGCGGAAGTGGAAAGATCCTCTTCCATAGGCCCGGACCCAGACATGAAGTCATCAAAAGGGCCAGAACTGGAAGGCTCTTTGTTCATAGGTTCTACACCAGATGTGATGTCATCAGAAGGGTCGAAAATGGAAGTGACATCATCAGTGGCAGGCGGAATTTCCTGTGAACAATTTGCAGGAAAGCAAGAAAAAAGGTCAGCGCACTCTGCCATCCTCTGGTCTGGCATGGAATTACTCTCATTTAAACCCTTTAGCTGCCTCCCATGCGCACGTGTGTGACAGCCTTCAAACTCCAAAGAAGAACTAAAATGTTTGTCCATGTGTCAGCACACAGCCTGACCATTTGCCTAGCACACTGCAGGGTTGAAGGGCCTGTCCAAGCAACCCGGAAATATACCAGCAAAGCAAGTATAAAGGGAAATTTTGCATACTCCAAAAAGAAGACCTATTCTAGACATGAAACTGCTTTGAGTATATCACGGAAAAGTGGAAAAATTTTGAGTATACCGATTAAGCTGAATTGTTAAATTGAGGCAAGTTTACTACTTATTTAATTTTTTTGCAGTATCACCATCTGCTGGCTGATGGGTGGTAATTCCGATTTTGCACTTAGTGCAAAGAAGCCACTACCTCAAAAATACTGAGGAGCAAGATGATGTATAGCAGGCACCAATGGGGACTGCTAATACTGACAGTATTCACATTACTGGGAAACACTGCTTTACCCTCAGAAAGATATACTAATGCTTTCCAAGCTCTTAACAAACTAGAGCTGCAGTGCTGCTCTGTGACAGTGAGGTGAATTGGTTCATGGAACACAATTATTTTAATCTGCATGATAAAATAGCAAATTTAGCTTAGCACACACAGGATCTAAGAGTGCATCTGTCATGACAAGTGGCTGTTCTGCATAATGCTAATCAGAATTGCAAGGTGCTATGGATTTTGCCTGAAGAGTGCATATCAGTTTATTATACAATTTGTTTATTTAAAATATGCATATCATAAGAAAGCATTCTACAAGCAGTAGCTAGTGGAGTATTCCACAGTACCAGAGTAAGATTTCACTGGAGCATTAATGGAGACCCCTGAATTCTGCAAGGTACTTCACAATAGTGTCTAACATGCCTGTCTGTTAAATGCAACAAAAAACCAGAATACCAGTAGAAAGCACACAGGAACACGGAGAGATTATTCTGGGCAAGGAATTGAAACTTTGTGGCATGTGCTATTATTATTTACTTAAAAGCAAGGAGAGTGATTTCATTAAGTATAGTTAAGTTGTGGTTATACAAGTGACTACTGACATCATGACAATCCTTTCAAGCACCATACATTATTTTGAAAACAAATACTGCCAGACCACAGAAAAGTCCTTTATACAATAACCAAACAAACGTTGGTTTAACAGAAGGAAAAGCTAACCAGAACCAGCCTTCCTGCCCCATAAGGGCCTCACTTAATAAGGCTTTCTCTTTTTCTACATCTGTCAAGTTTGTCTATTCTGTCACATTGGCCTCGTTTTCAGTTTGAATATTCTTTTATGAAAAAAGACCATTTTTGCCCCTGTCCAGGACCAATTTCTAGATAAATTCCAATGTTGGCTTTAAGATCAGGATCACCCTTTAATCTCCTGTGGCTGCATAACTACTTTGTTTACAGGACGTAACCTCGTGAAACTGAGCCCTTTATCCACAGCCCCAGTCCTGGATGATACACGTGGAGTTTAATGGCACTTTTTTAGACTAGATGTTTAGAGCAATTACAGTCTGAGGACAATAACGACGGAAAACAGATCTCTGCTGGACTCCACCTGCACTACAATGATATACTCCTATTCTGACCTTTATTTTATTTGACCCTCATCATGTAAAGTGGGTTCAGCTTAAAATAAATGTGTCAACATTGAGTCTGTCAGTCAGCTTTGGACACAATATGTGTGCCAATTTAGTTTAATAAACCAAATTCAAAAATTATTGGAAATCGGAAAGTACAGTACTGAAGACAAAGTGGTTAACAACACAGAACACGAGGAGACAAACACAGGTCACATAATGAAATAGACTTGTGATATCGCCAGCCAGTCTGGCCAGGAGTTAGAGGGTCGTTCAGTTTTCAGCAGATTAAAACAACAGAGGGTTGCTTCACCGTGATCTTACTTGCCTTTTGTTGTCTAAATAAAAGTCGCAGCATGCCTCTCTGAGCACAGTTTTGCAGCGGACTCTGTCAGGACACGCTGTAATGAAAGCTTTGTTTGTCTCGTAGAATGTACACTAGCCTTTGGCTGTTTAAAAGCTGAGATTCAGCATTTCTGCTGCTTAAAAGGCGCACCTAGACCACCCAAGCTGAATGTCTGGCATGGCCTCCAGAAGAAATGCCATGTCTATAAATATGTTTTTCTTGACTACGTGTGCTGTTCTGTACGGGTGACCACAAACATTCTTCAGTTCCTTTTTAATTTACTGTTGACCAACTGTGTGGCAGGTATAGAAGGCAGAATATTTGTCTAGCGGTATTGAGGAGAGACATGGCCATGGCATGGTAGTACTGTGGGTAATGCTGTTGTCTCACAGTGCTTGGACCCAGACTTGATTCCAAGCTTGATGCCATCACTTTGGAAAATGCACATTCTTTCTGTGTTTATTTGGGCTTCCTCAAGATTTCCATAAAGTCAGCAGGTAACTCAACATTGACCCTAAATGTATGACTATGTAGGTGTGTGACCTGCAGTGTCATCGCATCCAGGGATGTCTGATTCTATCTGTCTCCATCACAAGCATGACCAAAAAAAGCAAATCTACAAAATGGACAGATTGAAGAGAGTTCTGTGAGAAACTGCTGTCTAAATTGAGTTTTTTATTTCTTGTACCATACAGTTAAAAAATGTACATAACGTACAAAAATTCTCAAGTCATCTAATTCAAGGTCATTGCTGAAAATTAGACATAAGGCAGAAACCAAAGCTGGTCAGGGTGCCAGTCTGTTGCAGAGCAAACTTATGCACATATACCTGGGGCATATTACAGTCACTAAGTAGCCTAAAATTGGGATGTGGACAGAAAAGCAGAGTGCCCAGAAAAAAAAAATACACAAAAGACATAGAAAGAAAATGTAAACTCCACACAGACTTCAGCCAGGCATAAAATCTGGCATAAAAAGTCAAATTCCAGCAGCTGGTGCTCTGGCACCTTAAATGCATCAGCCATTTATTAGACACAATATCATTGTAAATGATAAGAAATATATAAAGGTGACACCTTATCATTATTTGTGTGGAGTTTGCATGTTCTCCCATTTGCCATGCTTGTTTTCCTGGTGACTCAGAATTGGCCCTCAATAAATGAATCTTAACTACAACCTCAGAATGGCTATAATCCAGGCCAGGGCTTGTATCCCACTTTACACCTGACACTTTGCAAACACAAATTTGGATTAAGCAGATTCTGAAGATAGACAGACATCACTCCCTTTTATCTACATGAAATGAATCCTCTGTAATTATATATTAAGATGATACATTTAGTGAATGCCACTGAATAGATTAGACACTGAGAACAGGTAGGTTAACTGACTCCCTTAAAGACAGGGATCGAACTGGAATCCTTAATGCTTAAAGTCTAGCACTCTAGCCACCATGATACTCTGCCTACCTAAAGGACATTTTCTGATTTAGTAATAAAATTAGAAATATGAAGGAAGAGATGTACAGTCTTGCTAATTCAGGGCAATAGTAACAAAAATGTTGATCAAGAGAGGGTGAAAGTCAATATAGTTGCTTCCTTATTTGAGCTCTGCAAGCATATCTCATTAATAGGTAAGTTTTCTATTTGATCCTATTAGCTTTAGGTACACATATTTTTAATTATGAAAAACTGAGTGTTTAGAAATTAAAATCCATTTACCTTTATTTAAATGCCCATCTATCCAATTACTGAACCAACATACTCCAGTTTAAAGGTTGCACCTCCAGTCCATCATAAGCACACTCATTCATATGGCCTGCCTCACCTAAATGTTGTCTATTTAGAGTTCCTCATTAACCTAACCTGCAGATCTCTGGAATATGGGGAAAAAAATCAAGGTGCCCAGAGGAAATCTACATGGACCATTCACACAGACAGTGAAGATCTGGAAACAAAACCACATCCTAGGAAATGTAAGGCAGTAATGTTTAAGTTTCAGTCCAGGTTTACGGTTATTATCATGTGAACAAATAAATTCTAACTCGCATCTCTGCCATTGACTAATGACAGTAGTACTACACCAATGTTAGATAACAATAATCTTGAACTTGAATATAAACACAGTGACTTCAACACCATACATAAAATACAATATCAGATGATATACTTTATACAGGAGATACTTAATGCAAGCTAGTATAGCCCTCAGCATTAAATGTGTATGTGCATCTGTCTGTTCTGCTAGGGAGGAGGAATTTTTGATTTCTGGCCTGTCCTGGATATCTAATATTGTTCTATATCTGGAACCATTACAGTGCCCGTTTTTATAAACTTGAAATCTATTTTGAAACTGCATAATGCCTATTCCAACAGCACTGGGTGGAAGCCAGATCAGGATAGAGACACCACTCCAGCATCTTCAGCATTAATATGGCATATATGAGAACAAGGGTAATGTAGATGCAGAAATTCAACATTAAAGATTAAGAAAGTGAATAAGAATTTTGGTGAGCTGTGATGAAGTGACAAATACATGGATTAGTAGTCTCTGTTGATCCTGAAGAATTTACAGTATGCAAAGTGTGGAAGAAATTAAATTTGGAATATATTAAAGAAGGAAATCTTGTCCTCAACTAGGATCTCCTAAAGTCAGGAACCAGGCAGGAGGAAACTTGTTCATGTCTTTTACTTTCTCCTCAACAAATGCTTGAAGAGGGAGCATTCCTGTTATAGCAATCTACTAAGGGACAGTGTCCTAAGCAGAGGTTGTTAGCAAATGGTCACAGAATAGAGACAGAGAGTCATTTTTATTCCTTACTCTGATTGGTTCACTAGCTTGCATTCACTCTGTTTGGTCAAAAGACATGGAATGTTTCCAGCAGAGAGCATTGCCAGCTTACTTATGCCAATATAAAAGTCTCATTTCACTATATTATTGGTCCTTACGATACTTTCCAATACTTCTTCAGTTCCTGTGTACGTGACATCAGTCAAGTCTTACCAGGCACGTGATAGTCAGACAACCTCTTGACCCAACACCTAGATCCTTGTTGTTCTTTGTTTTTCACTTGACCTTTATCTGGTTTCCTGATATGCTTAAACTATACTTATTACCCTTTAAACAACGTTTAAAGATAGATGCTGTATTTTTAATGTGGAAAGCATAAAAAACATTTAATGTGCAATATGTATATTATCCCTAAATGACAATGTGACTCCTAAGTCTCATTTTTCTTCCACAAAAAAGGGATCTAAAAAGGGAGGATACCACAAAGCTAAAAGACACCTGTTCAGCTGGAAACGTCTTAAGGACAAATTTTGCACAAGTGTTAGAAAGAACTATAGACACATAGAATAAATTACCAAGTAGTGCGGTAGAGAGTAGGTCTTAAGGGACCCTCAAATTTCGACTTTGATGTTATTTGGGGGAATCAAGGTGAATAGGCTTGGTTAGCTTGTTTGAGTATCGCCAAAATGTATTCTGATATAATATTCTGTAGAATGTTGTAAACAGAGTTCATAGAAAGTGGTCAGCTTCAACTGCTGTGCAAATCCACCTAGGACACAATGAAGGGACCCTAATTTGAACACTTTGGAGGGAACAAGCCTGACCTGACATGTTTGCTGAAATGGGTATAATGACAACTGTCCTCGACATTTATGAATGCAAAGTGTTTGGGATGTGTAATGGCCACATTCTGTTAATAATTCTTGCAGAAGGAAAATGGAAAAAAGAGTTGAAATAATCCATAAAAAAAAGAGTTGGGTAAAAATATACAGTGTAAAAAAGTGAATCACAGCTCAAGGAAGACAGCCAATTTTGCTACTCATTTAAGCTGTGGTCTTGCATACAGAATACAAAGCAAAGTCAGTTCTGACGATCGTCACCTTGAAAAGATAACCCTATCTGCTAAGATGAAAATTAACATGAAAATTTTCACATTTTAGATTTTATGTACTATATTTACAAATGGGATTATTTTAAGAAAAGGTAATGACATTATTACAAAGGAAAGGTCAGCTTTTTTTTTAAATATGGGTTCACAATGAGTGAAAAAAACAACATTTTCTCCAGGTGTACACATAAAACAAGCCAGAAGATCAGCTTGTACTACTTGCTTATATATGTGGTTTTCTGCTCTGTGGGCTGAGGAGCTGAGTCACAAAGAAATGAGGAGTCAGTAAGCAGATTAGATCACTGAGCGTGACTGTTCACCACCTAACTGCATCAGGTTATGAATCATTGGGTTACAGAGCCACCTTCGCATTATCTCCGGCAAGTTTCAGCTTGGTCTCTATGTCAGCACCTAGCTGGCCAGCTGATGTTTATATTTGTGTTTTGCAGATGAAAAAAAGAAAGGTCCTTTTACTGTTGTCAAACTACCCTCTTGTGAGGTACCTGAGGGTAAACAGGGACCCAGGGGACAAAAGACAGTGAAAGGAACCATATCCATGTGAGAGATGTAACTCTCCAGGAGGAGCTCCAAACTCCACTCTGAGAGCTAACACTCCTAACAAAAGGCATGTGGCTGCTGTGCCAGCCACTTTAAATAAGGGCCAGAATATTTGGTGCCATATACTCAGGAGCCAGTCAGGAGGCAATTATGTATGGTAGCAAGGGGGCATTTTAGAGTAACTCCTGATCCTGATCTTAAAAGACACCTTCAGCAGTCATATAGATGTTACCCCTCTTGCCAGTTATCTAAATGGCAGAATTCCCAAATCCCACTTCACTTTCATGCATATGCTGGAGGGCTCACGTGGAAAAAGAGTGACACTAGCTTTGGTGGTGTTTACCTTTGTAGACCACAGTGGATAAGCAAGCAAGCTGTTGTTATACTAAGGTGGACAATACAGCAGGAGAAGAGAATAGATCAGGAGAACTGATGTAACTGGAAGGGCAAGCAAAAGTCATAACCGGAAATTTAATGAGTTAAAGTCAAAGGGAGAGCAAAAAAGGTCATTAACCAATGTAAAAATGTTTGATCCGCAAAAGGTTTGGGAGTAACCCTCAATCTCGGATACAGATGTGACTCCCTTTGCCTCTATAACTTCATGGGCCTCGCGCAACCCAGGCAATACATAAGGAAATGGCTATGCCTGTAAGACAACAAAAAAGAAATGAAATAGAAAAATCTAATTGCAGCAATCATTACATTAAGTCATAACCCAAAAACAACAACATATATCAATCAATTTTTATCAAAAATCCCAAAAGACAGCTCAAAACTCAAAACAACTTACATAAAAAGGAGGAAAATAATACAAAGACAAGATACCAATATTACAACTGCCCCGCCTCACTAACAGAAAAAAAAATATGTAGTCAACTCCATAAATGGCTTTTTGTTCTTTTATTGTATAGCATTTTTAGGCACATGGGTCTTCTATAACATGTCTCTCTATTATATACAAAAATCCTGGGACAAGACAAGACTTTTTAGTCTGGGATGAGATGTGACTTTTTCAGAGAGATACTTTCAAGTCCCATGAGACAAGACTTTGTGCCAAGAGATTTAACCACGCCCAGGGCCGGAAATAAAAGACAAAGAATAGATGACAAAGTAGATTGTCGTAAAGAATTCAACAATGTTGGCGAAATATACATGCAGAGCAGGTTAGAGATAATGAAGTACTAAAATTTGAAAGTCTCAAAAAAATGATAGTAAAGATCACATTAGCGCAAACAAACGGAAATTATTACTCTGTGAAATAATGGAACAGCAAAAAGGGATCGAATATATTGTTTGGATTTAAACTTTAAATCGGAGACTTGTAGATCGTCTAATTCGTGTTGCCATCAGGAAAAAGTAGTGTTTCTTCCCAATGAAGAGGCATATCCATGAGAATTAAAAGATTTGTTGTAAGTGAAATCCACATACGTGAGTGGCAGAAACGCAAAGTGGCTGGCGCGTAGCACAGACCGGGGGGTTGACGAGCAAAGCAAGCATGGGGCAAAGCCCCCTAGTATCTTATTATTACTGGAAGCATTGGGATGGAGTATGTAGCATTAACAATAGGAATGAGAGGAGAGGTACAAGAGTGCTCCAAGTCCATGTAGGTTTCCTCCAAGGGCCACAGCTTCTTCCCACAATATGTTTTCAAATAATTGGTGTCTAAAATTAACGCATTAAAGAGTCCCAATAAGAGTCTTTTTGTGGACCCTGTGGAGCACTTGCACCCCCTGCATGACTTAGTCCTGTCCTGCTCCTGATATTATCACGTTAGGCAAGGTCCTCTGTAACCCTGAATTTAAAGAAGTGGGTCTGAAAGTAGATGGAGGTCACTGCTTTCTGCTTTGTGTCTGTTGCTGTGGTTGTAACCTTTCATTTATTAAGTGGAACAGAAAACCCATCGGTTTTCACAGATTTTTAAACACAACAGGGGCACTGGCCTATACATTTCCTCCCGGTTGACTCTGACTCTAATAAGGAATTGTGTAGACAAAGCTTTAAACAATTCTGTGACTTCATCTTTCATTGCATTAAGCCATAATATAAAATCAACCGAGTGTTGTAAGTAGGCCTCTCTTTGAAAGTTGCCTAGACATAAAAGGACACAAATAAGTTGAAATCTACCAAAACACCAATGTCTCACACCCAGGAGTACAATGTCAGTACATTTTAATTGATGTGCTTTCACAATTTGTCTTACAAATTAGCAGAAAAGCACAACAGATAATTTACAAATTGTTTTGCTGTAGGAGTGCTATTGAGATATTCCACAGATGAAAGTTGAAATGAAATTTTTATATAACATGATATTTTATGCAAATTTAAGTTCATGTTTAGGTATTTCATGATAATATTATTGCTACTCATATATTTTTTTCTATCTTCTTTTCTGTTGGAACAGTGGTTCTTAAACTTTTTTTACTTGCAACCCTTTGTTGTGTCTTCAAGACCCAGAATCGCCATTGACTGTCATCCCCCTTCCCCTTGGAGAATTGCCACTGACTATCATCTCTTGTGCAGGTCTGTCCCACCTTGGAGAATTTCAAACGCAGGTCATAGCGAAGCAATGTCATTTACTTCAACCTCCCTCAGCGACGCATTACAAGACACTCCACAAACCGTATGCGACCATTTCCCATTGAGTACTATTGTGCATCATGACTCTGCACTACTCAAATTCAGGCAACACATTATACAAAATGGATTGTGACCCATAGTTTAAGAACCTATGTGTTAGAGTACTGTACTAAGCCTTATGAAGTTCAATACAACATTTAAAGATCACACAGAGAGTGTCTGTGCCAGGAATTGAACTGAAATGTCTTGGCGCCAGCACTAACCACTGAGCCACTGTATAAACAGTGAGTCCATTCATTTGCTAAACTTGTTTCTTTTAATTCACAGTTAGAACCTTCCCCAGCAGCAAAAGGTGCAATAAAGGAACCAACCCTGAGGGTTGTGTCAGTTCATTACAGGGCACATTCACTCACTTCAGTTACAGTTACTTTAACATTCAGGTCTTTGGAACATGAAATAAAACTACTGTACATGGTTAAAAAAATCAAAAAGACTCATGCATAACGTTGAAACTTCACACAGTGAGCAGGTCATTAATTGAACTCTAGTCTCCAAAGTTATAATAGATCACTGCTAACCATTCTGTTAATAGTTATTATTTTTAACTAATCTCTCCTTCCTCTTTTTTTCCTGATCAGTGTTGGCGATGGGGAAACTGAAAGTCAGATCTAGCCTGTTGATCATAGTCATACTCACTTCTCTTCAGAATGTAGTACCTGTAGAGTTCAAAAACAAATTAAAAAAAGGAGAACATGTAAAGGTCCAAACAGATGACTCCCCTTAACAGAAATTAAACTGAAGATTAATGTACAATGTATATCTTGAAGACTGGAGATTGTAATTTAAATGAAAGGGGACAAAAGTTGTGAAAATTTTGATAATGGAATGTTGAAACAATTTAGCCAGATCCAAAACTAAATCCAAGAAAAAGAGAATTAAGCAAAAGTCAAAAACCAGGAATCAAAAATCAAAGTCAAAAATAAGAGCACAGATATGAAACCAGGAAATAATAATAATAAAAAAAAGTCTTTAGAAAACAATTCAATTCTGCCAACCCTGGATTAAAACTTGGCTGCTCGAGCTACTCTTTTAACTCTTTGTTAAGGTGCATGAAACTCAACAAACCTCAAATTTGGAATCTCTTCCTGTCAAAGCCATATAATTGATATAAAATTAGCAAGAAACTCCACTAAAATTTGCATAGTAAATTTTTATAAATCAGAGATCAACAATCAAGGACTGTGAGTCTGCAATATTACCTAATTTATCAATCAACCATTGTTACTGTTACTAGTTAATACTTGGTAATTATTATAAGGAATATTAATAATGTTAACATAGTATGTCCAAAACCTGAAATTGAAGGATTTCTCACGGCACTGCAAGATCAAAGTCTCCCAACTTAGTGTTAACATCCTCATATCATCAAAGTAACCCAAAATTCAGAATATGTGGTCAATATGAGGAAACAATAGAACACCTGATTACCAGTTGTCCAAAACTGGCCAAAACCGAATACGTACACAGATGCCACAAATCAGGCCGACATGTCAACTGGGAGATGTAAATATTACCAGCTTCCAGCAGCAGAGAAATGGAATGACCACCAGCTTAATACAGTCAGTGAGAATGAAAGTGTCAGTTTATTATGGGATGTGCAAATAACCACAGACAGAGAAATTTCTGCCAACACATGTAAACTTTGTCATCAAAACAAACAACTGAAATTATTGATCCTGATAGATGTCACCAGTAAAACTAACAATAAAAACTAATACCTTGAAATAGAGATGGCCAAGATGTGGACCACTAGAGTTGTGACAATACCAGTAGGTATCAGAGAACTTGGCCTTATAAAGAAAAGAGGAAAAGAGTAAGCAAATTATTAAATTAATATATATATATATATATATATATATATATATATATATATATATATATATATATATATATATATATATATATATATTAATTAGTATAAATATATTAAATATTTTGTAACTTTTCTACACAGTAGAAATGTTGTTTTGAGAAAGAGTTTGGGATAAAGATTTTTGTGTAACTCATGTTGCAGTTATAATTATATAGTAATAGTACTACTCCCTCTTGCTCATTTTTTTTATCTTGGTCTCTGTTGCTTTTGATCCTTGCACCTTCTAATCATTCTTGTATATATGTTAACTTGCTTTTAAAGTCGACTTGGATAAAGGTGTCTGCTTTAAGTAAATTAATAATAATAATACAGTATTGAAATGATACCATGCTCAGTAAATATTTCTGAACCACTGAAGACAGCTCTGCTGGGCACAGTACATATTTTAAGGAGGGCTCTAAGTATCAGTCTGTAGGGCCTTAGTAGTATTGTGTGAACCCATTACAAGAGGTACAGCAAAGGGCAATATTTTTATTATAATAATTAATAATCTAAAGATACTTTTGTGGAATAATAATTATATTGCATCCTCTATACGTTTTAATATTAATAATATTGAAAACAAAGTCCCCTGTAAAAATATGTATAACGATATTAAACCAGTATCCTGTCAGGCTATATTAATTTCACTAATAATGTTGGTAGTGACGAACAAACCCTGTGATTTTGCCAAACTCCACAAAAATGTTTGGAACCTTCACCAAACTCTGTCATATGCATTGAAGTCCATAGAGAAGGAGAAACTAAACTAGTTTTGAGTGGATCATAATACAGCAATGGTGCTTTAAGTGTCTCTGAGGGTTAGGGAAGCATATGCCAACTATGCTGGATCAATTTTTATGGACAAAAATGCGATCTGAGCTGTAAGGCAGTAGTGCTAATCAATACTCCACGAGCCTAACGGTTCACCGACAAATGCGCGATAGACAAATGCGTGGCAACAAATGCACGCCAACAAAATCGCAACGTCAAAATCGCGCCAACAAATGCGCGCCGACAAAAACGCGCCGACAAATGCGCGATAATTAGTAGTATAAAAGCATAAAAAGTTCTACTTAAATATGGTTTGTAAAACTTAATTTAGATGTCAATATTATGAAATATGAGAAATAAAACATTTTGCTATATATTACATGATACCTGGCTACATATTAGTGGGTCAGCACAGTCAATAGGCTTTCCACAGCTTGTTGATACAGAGATTTTGATTTTCGCGATTTTGTTGGCGCGATTTTGTCAGTGTGCATTTGTCGAAAATCAGTTTGCGGTTTTGTCGTCGCGCATTTGTCGGGCGCGCATTTGTCTATCGCGCATTTGTCGGGTCACAGAGCCGAACACAACAAAAGATGAAAATGGAACAAACACCACAAACAAAATACAACAAATGGCCACAAGCTTTCAAAAAGTATATACAGTATATTATTATTATTATTATTATTATTATTATTACACAGGCTTGCGTGTGTCTTCCTTCTCGGAGAAGGGAGGGTTCGGTTAAGGTGTGTTTTGGATTGTAGCTCCAGCATATGGCTAATTATGATTGCAGATTAACCATGCGGTGCTGCGCTTTTGTCAGTGCCTTTGTTGGGGGGCTTCTTGGGCTTTAACCCCTGATCTCAGGGATTTCATTCCTGATCTTTGAGAGCATTACCCCCACACTGTCTAATGATCTCCTGGTAACAGCCACTGATCTTTCAGACAGCAGATCCCATCCTTTTCATTATGCACTATATTATGCAGGGCTGTCTGGGGTGAAATTTTATGGGGCTCAGTCCCTACCCCTCCCCATTTTTCAACTACTGAAAACTTCATGGGGACCCCCCCCCCCCCCTGACCATAACCTCTAAAGGGTATTAACAAAGGGAAGCTAAACCCCTAATAAGTGCTAAAGCTAGCTACATGTATATATCTGATGGCAATACTCACAATATTCTCATTATGGTTATCTAATATACCCCTCAAATGAAAATACTACTAAGATTTTTTATTTTTTAACACATTCATGGTGGAATGTTGAAGTACTGATTGAGTCATGACATTATGCATGTTCAAAGCAGCTCAGCAATGATCTTATAGTAAGCTTGCATGAACAATCTGTGCAAGGCTGCTACAGCTCTGTGATGTTACAAAGCATCATGGGGCACTGGCACAAAATATTCATCTAAGCCTGTTGCAAGGCAAATTTATAGCAAAATATTCAGTGAACAAGGTCACTGACAAATATGGCATATTCACTGTGAAAAACACTAAATTTCACTGATCAACATTAAATATTAGTATCCTCTCTATACTACTATGTTTAGTAGTAATAATAGTAGTAGTAGTAACAATAGTTTACTGTTGTGGATTAATAGTTCATCCATCCATCTATCCATTTTCTATTGTTTATCTGGTCCTGGTCTTGAGATCAGTAGTCTAAGCAAAAATGCCCAGACATCCCTTTTAACTGCTACCTCCTCCAACTCCTCTAGGAGAATACGGAGGTGTTCCGATATCAGATGAGAGATATAATCTCTCCAGCATATCCTAGATCTGTCCAGATGTATCCTTCTGGTTCGATATACCTAAACACCTCTGAAGGGAGACATGCAGGAGTCATCCTAATAAGATGCCTGAACTACCTCAAATGGCACTTTTCAATGTGGAGGAGCAGTGGCTCTGCTTTGAGCTCCTCCCGAATAACTGTGTTCACTCTAAGGCTGAGCCCAGACACCCTGCAAATGAAGCTCATTTCCGCTGCTTGTATCTATAATCTAGTTCTTTCAGTCACTACCAAACGCTTGTGGCCATAGGTAAGGGTACTACATAGGTTCTTAAACTATGGGTCACAATCCATTTTGTATAGTGTGTTGCCTGAATTTGAGTAGTGCAGAGTCATGATGCACAATAGTACTCAATGGGAAATGGTTGCATACGGTTTGTGGAGTGTCTTGCAATGGGTCGCTGAGGGAGGTTGAAGTAAATGACATTGCTTCGCTATGACCTGCGTTTGAAATTCTCCAAGGTGGGACAGACCTGCATAAGAGATGACAGTCAGTGGCAATGTTCGCATGTCTGCTGACGACATCCCAAACTGACTGTTTAACTCTCGCTCCCTTCTTCCCTCACTCATGAACAAGGCACCAAAATAGTTGAACTCCCTCACTTGTGGTAACACCTCCTTCCACATTTGGACAGGTCACTCTACCCTTTTCTGACTGAGGTGATCCTCATCCCAAGCACTTCATTCTCAGTTGCAAACCACCCTGGTTTGCATCAGAAGTCACCACCAGATAAAGCCAACAGGACCACATCACCTACAAAAAAGCAGAGATGTGATCCAGAGTTCACTGTATTGGACCGACTTCACCCCCTGACTGCACCTAGAAATTTTTTCCATAAAGAATATGAACAGGATTGGTGACAAAGGGTAGCCCTGACAGAGGGCAAGCCTGACTTACTGACGGCAAAGTGAACCAAGCTCTCACTCTGGTTGTACACGTCATAACAGTAGGCCCAGTACTCCATATTCCCAAATTACCTCCCACAGGACACCCCAAGGGACATGGTTTTATGCCTTCTCCAAGTCCACAAAACACATGTAAATTGGTTGGACATACTCCCATGAACCTTCAAGAATTCTCATGGGAGTAAAGAGCAGGTTCAGTATTCCACAACTGTGACAAAGTCTGCATTGTTTTTCCCTTCAATCCACAGATGAATCCTCCCTTTCTAGCACCCTGCCATAGACTTTCATAGGGAGGCTGAGTAGTGCAATTTTCCTAAAACTGAAGCACACTCTCCTATCCCCCTTCTTAAAAAAAGAGGACCACCACCTCAGTTTGCCAGTCCTGAGGCATTGTCTGCAACCTAGATATAGCATTTAGGTTTTAAATCTTGTGCCCTGTTGTTGTGTGTAGTCTTCATGTTCACCCTATGTCTGCCTGGGTTTTCTCTGGCTTCTCCTCAAGCCAGATGCAAGTTAGGTTATTTGGTGACAGTGATATGGCCCCTTGTTAGTGGCAGTGTGGTTTTGTGCATGTGGGTGCCCCTCAGTAGACTGTGCCTTTCTAGATTTGTTTCCTGCTTTGTGCCCTAGGCTGCTGAGGTAGCTCCAGCCTGCTGCAAGTCAGAATTAAATTAAGCAGATGTGAAAACAGATGTATAAATAACAACAAGAATGAATTTAATTCTGTAGAAATTATATAGGAAAATTACCAATAATACAGGCAGCCACCTATTTAAGTCTTCATAACAATAACATTAAAAGAGTCTCTTATAGCATTATTCATAATTATATTAACACAGTAAACAATACAAGTATAATCAAATTCAATTACATTGTTTCCTATAGGAATTCTGTTAATAAAGTGAACATAGTCTCCTGTGGCTGCTGATCATAAAAGGCTGTGTGTGTATGGCACAATTATACATAGTACAGTCGCAAAAAAGTAGAAAAAGAGAAACTGCATTAGGCTGACACCCCATACAAGTTGGAATCACCACTGCCAGAATGTTTGCCGGCCCATTTGATTCCCTAACCAGGACAGCAAACTCTAACAAATCCCTTCACAGTGTAAGCAGCTTGGTGATCTACCTTGAAGTCAGCTGTAAGGTTTATGGCCTGCTTTATTCTCCTTACCCAGTAAGCTCCATCTAGACACAAGCAGGCCTGTTATTTCATTAATTAGTGCCCTTTATTTATTTGTTAATTATCACTGAGCATTATCATTACTTGAATTTATTTATTTTTTTGCTTTGACCTAGATGAAATCATTTTTTTTAAACTGAACAAGACTAACATGCATTAGCTTTCACTGGCTTATAACTAATGGCATTTCCTGAACGAATCACACAGCAGGCATTAATGGAATAATGAGCGCTCTCTTGATCAAAAGTGCAGCTGTTTGGTAAACTGACCTCTTTTTCTTCTTGTAAACATCTGTTCTTTTTCAAAGATAACTGTGGATTTCTACATCAGTTTTGGCTGGCAAATGCTGCATCAGCTGCTCAAATCAGAACTTGCTAGGAAATAGCAGACCTTAACTAAAACCTTAAAAACAGGGATTGTAGGGGATTTACATTTGAAAAACTGCTTTCCCTTATGTACCGATGGTATCGTTTATGTAATGTACTGTACACATCCCTCCCCCTCCCACACTAGCATTTGCTCCTAACAACCCAGCCCAGCTGCACAGATGGTCTCCAGAAAACGACTGCTCCTCTGAAACATGACAGCTCCTCCAAAGCAACAAATTTTAGCTTCCCTTTCTAAGGATTATCAAGGCAACTGTCCACACTGAACTTTAACCTGCTTCTTCTGTGCTACTGTATCTCAGGAATACCTTCCCAGTTTAGCTCTCCTGCCTGGCCCACCGCATACTGACACTCAAGGATTATGTGTCAGATTGAGGCCAGACAAGCCCTGGTACCTCACAGTCCACCCTATGTCACTCTAGATGGGCTGTAATTATAGTCTCTTGCTTGGTCTAAAGATATGACTATTCTGCGGACGCACCGCTAATTATAAGCCAAGGGGCGACAACTTTATTTCATAATGAGACTTTTCTGCTTAGGTAAGCTGGATTGGGCTATTTAATTAGTCTGGAGGATCTTTCTGGGATCAGGGCCAATGTTTAGGGTAGAGTTGGATACCGCATTTGACAGGCTGTGGAAGTCAATAAGCTTTTATCACTCAGCATTCTTATATATGTATATTCATAGCTTTGTTGTTGTTTTTTTTTAATACTGTCTGGATGCTGAAGTTTGCTCATTCTGTCACCTCGTAACCAAAAAAACAAATCTTGCTCCAACTTGTTAGCCCAAGGGTTAGGATGACCCAATTTACCCCTTCTGTCTGTTCTCTACATCAAACAGCATCATGTGTCACCAAAATTGTCAAAAGGTGGAATCTTTATTTTTATCTTGCTGATGACCTATTGTTTTTCAAAACCTCAAAAGGATAATGTCATCATGAAAGGTTGAATATGGGTGCTTTAATATGCTAATGATTACAGACTGCTTTGCAATGCAAGACAAACTGGTGTTTAGCAATGATTACGTCATACAGGGTGAATGTGTCAGTGAGCCCTGCAATGAACTGATCAGATTGTTTATTGCGTGCTGTAGCTAACTTTTATCTTTTTGTGGAAAGACCATGGTGCATGCAGTTAATGGCATTATTTGATAATTAATTGATTGACTTATACAGTGTGTAACTTGGCCACCTAAGTCTTCAGGTGCTTCAAGGCATTATTGTGGTATTATGCCATGCAATTTATATATATTATACATTCATTCATATTCATATAAAGTATATTGTGTAAAAAATATCACCCACAAAAATCAGAATTAGAAATTCATCAAATTTCCATAAAACAGAATAATACAATAAGTAATAATAATTTAAATTAATGCCAGAAAGTAGCAATCGACAAGTTACATTACATTGGTCTAAAGGACAGGCAAAGAAATGTTCATCTCAACACCAAAGGTTGTAAAAGAATCAAATGATGTCCAAGAAATGTGTGCCCATCTATTCTATAATAAAACACTAAAGTCTGTGTGTCCAGTCCCTGTGTCTGTGTGTCCAGTTACTATGAGCAACCTGATTGGTTAGTTTGGCTTTGGTGATGCTACGAAAGGGGAAGTGTGAGTGTAAGACACACAAGCAGGAGAAACAGCACGGAAAGCATGCAGAGAGTCACTTTCAAAGACAGCAAGTATAAAAGCGAACAGGATGCGAGAAAGTGTGTTGAACTAATGACAGTCTGAAAAGTAGGCTTTACGGGAATGTGCTCGAGAGTGGAAGTGCCAGTCAAGAAACATTCATACACATGAACACAAATACAGAGGCAAGGAAATGAAAGTGCTGTATAGCAAGAGACAGCAAATATTTTTAAATTAGTCTATTACCTGTTTTTGACAGGTAGGGTGGCTAGTAGTATAATAAATCACAATAAAGAATCATGTGGGTCAAATATTTTGGCTATAACAGAAACTTGGATAAAGAATAGATGAATAGGGTTGAGACTGATGAAAACAGAAGGTTTTCACAGTTTTAAGAAAAATGCTAGAGACACCTTCATCCTGCAGTGAAGTTACCCGAATAATAATGAAGGTAAAGGAAGCCATAGCAAAGGACGTTAGGATTTGTCAAGACTCCTGGGGTAATGGACATTTTTATTTATTCAGTTGTTTTAATGAGAAAACATGCAGATTACTTCTTTACATTAATGTGAATAAAAACAAAAAAGATGGTCTGGCACTTTTGGAAAATTTCAGAAAGGCTCTTTTAGTTTTGTGTCCAACAGTCATTTGATATGGCACAAGAGTAACAAAATATTGATGAACAGCATGTCTGTGCCTTGGTTTTCGCTGGGTTCAATGCTTGGTCATTGCTTTTATGGATTTGGTACATTCTCTTTGTATGTATGTGTATACGTGGGTGGGTGGGTTTTCCTTCCAAATCCACAACATCTTTCAAGTTAGGTCAATTGGCAACTCTGATTCAGTGAGCAAGGGTAAGCTCTGTGATGGACTGTGCCCTGTAAAGTGCTGGTTTGTACTTACATTAAGCAGGTTTGTTAGGTTATTCATTTATAAAGAGAAGAAGCTTAATATTAATATTAGCATGATATATCAGATGCTGAAGCAGTGCATGCGCCAATAGATACTAAACCATAGCCAATCTACAAGTGTCATTTCTTCAGGCCCAGTTTCACTTCAAATTCTTTGACTTTCCCTAGCACCAGTTCCTTTTCCTGTAATTGCTTAAGTCAATATCAGCCTGAACGAAGAACGATAGTAATTACACTGCATTCTTGTGAAAAGAGCGACTAGAGCTCTTCAAGAGCCCTCTCGGGGCAACCTCTCATCTTTTGGTGCCATGATAAGGACATCAAGCCACAAGTACCTTTGAGCAGAGCAATGCCCCATTATGTTTAGCAGTAGGAGCCAAACTGAGGAATGCACAGCTAGTGGATCAGATGGTAATTTAGGAGCCATGATACGAAAGCAAAATGGCAAGCTATGTTTTGTTTAAGTCTGTGATTCAAAACAGTTATCTAAAAAAACACAGGAAGTCAAAAAACATAAGGTGGCAAAGCTCTGACAAAGAATCAGAAACACTAGGCAAAAAAGGAAAATGCAAGAAGTAAGGAACTACAACAACTGAAAGCAAAAATATGGGTGCTATACGTCATGAATTTTTCTTTTTTATCTTTGTGGAATCTTTTTTTTCAAATGTGGGTCTGTCATGTTATTATCTAGAATTTATTTTGTGTTTTTTAGGTTTTGTTTGCAGACAACACCGTTTTGTTTAATTGGTCATGCATGCTGCCATCTTGTTTACTGTTGCTATGGCTATTGCTAGTCATGATATGTGATGATGCATTTTGATGTCAGATCCTTTTTTTCTTATATAGGATGGTAGCACCCAGGTAATAGTGTCCAAATTTTGACATAGAGAACATTCCCAAATACCAAGTGGTTTGTCTAGTATAGTTAGTAGAAGAGAATCAAGTCAGAAGTAAGACTTTTGGCAACTTTATTTTGACTTCGCTCTTTGCTTATTGGCTATGACATTCTGTTTTGTTTGATTTTGTGGTTTCCTCACGAGAACACGACCATGCAATGACTGGTCAATATAAACAGCACAACTGCTCTGTTCCTGGTTAGCATACACACCTTAACACAACCATAGTAAAAGTTTAAAATCATACCTAACCCTGTATATTTGCACCTTTCAGTGGAGGAACTTAATAACTCCTTCAAGCTTACGGTGACCACATTTAAATGAAACCTGAATTCTTTATGATAACATAAAATTTCCCATTTCACAAGTTGACAGTTAATTTTTTTTAAAGAGTAACCTGAAGTGTATGTGGCAACTCACTATTCTTCACTTATCTGTACAATCCATCTCTCAAAACCAGCTTGCTACTGAATGTGATTTATATAGAACTAGACAAAAGAGCCCGTTTCGACAATGTAAGATGAAACGGGCACGAGTTTGTGTCAGCAGTGTATGGAAAACAAATGATAAGTAACGAAGAAGTTGTTTTGTAATGATTGTAGTCCGCTTTACTCATTACTGTACAGGCTCGTGCTGTTATAGTTGATGAATTTTCCAGGCCTATAGTATAATATTGAATGATGAATGTTCCAGTACAATATGGAATAGTAATAAGTATAAGCACCACAAACCTGATATAGGTGTATTGAATGAATGCGTAATTGAATCAGAATGCGTAATTAAGCCTTGAGCTGTAGTCGATCTCGCCTTTCAGGCCTCTATAGCTTTAATCGAAGTCGCCTTTCTCTTTGAATTTTTGCGGCTGTAAATCCGCCACCTGCCGCGATGGGTTGGATGTTGGTCTCGTAAGGTTTTTTGGGCAGCTGCGCAGAAGGCGACTGCACATTTGGCTTTAGACATGCGCAGAAGGTGACTGCGCATTCAGCTTCGGACAGACGTGAGTGAGTGAGTGAGTGAGGAGGCAGGCGAATTACGTATTAAGATTACATACACAATAAACATGTAAAGCCTAATGAAACAATACAAGGATGCATTTTCACTTAGGAAAACATATTGAACAAATACAGTCAATTACAGTGGTGTGAAAAACTATTTGCCCCCTTCCTGATTTCTTATTCTTTTGCATGTTTGTCACACAAAATGTTTCTGATCATCAAACACATTTAACCATTAGTCAAATATAATACAAGTAAACACAAAATGCAGTTTGTAAATGGTGGTTTTTATTATTTAGGGAGAAAAAAAAATCCAAACCTACATGGCCCTGTGTGAAAAAGTAATTGCCCCCCTGAACCTAATAACTGGTTGGGCCACCCTTAGCAGCAATAACTGCAATCAAGCGTTTGCGATAACTTGCAATGAGTCTTTTACAGCGCTCTGGAGGAATTTTGGCCCACTCATCTTTGCAAAATTGTTGTAATTCAGCTTTATTTGAGGGTTTTCTAGCATGAACCGCCTTTTTAAGGTCATGCCATAGCATCTCAATTGGATTCAGGTCAGGACTTTGACTAGGCCACTCCAAAGTCTTCATTTTGTTTTTCTTCAGCCATTCAGAGGTGGATTTGCTGGTGTGTTTTGGGTCATTGTCCTGTTGCAGCACCCAAGATCGCTTCAGCTTGAGTTGACGAACAGATGGCTGGACATTCTCCTTCAGGATTTTTTGGTAGACAGTAGAATTCATGGTTCCATCTATCACAGCAAGCCTTCCAGGTCCTGAAGCAGCAAAACAACCCCAGACCATCACACTACCACCACCATATTTTACTGTTGGTATGATGTTCTTTTTCTGAAATGCTGTGTTCCTTTTACGCCAGATGTAACGTGACATTTGCCTTCCAAAAAGTTCAACTTTTGACTCATCAGTCCACAAGGCATTTTCCCAAAAGTCTTGGCAATCATTGAGATGTTTCTTAGCAAAATTAAGATGAGCCCTAATGTTCTTTTTGCTTAACAGTGGTTTGCGTCTTGGAAATCTGCCATGCAGGCCGTTTTTGCCCAGTCTCTTTCTTATGGTGGAGTCGTGAACACTGACCTTAATTGAGGCAAGTGAGGCCTGCAGTTCTTTAGATGTTGTCCTGGGGTCTTTTGTGACCTCTCGGATGAGTCGTCTCTGCGCTCTTGGGGTAATTTTGGTCGGCCGGCCACTCCTGGGAAGGTTCACCACTGTTCCATGTTTTTGCCATTTGTGGATAATGGCTCTCACTGTGGTTCGCTGGAGTCCCAAAGCTTTAAAAATGGCTTTATAACCTTTACCAGACTGATAGATCTCAATTACTTCTGTTCTCATTTGTTCCTGAATTTCTTTGGATCTTGGCATGATGTCTAGCTTTTGAGGTGCTTTTGGTCTACTTCTCTGTGTCAGGCAGCTCCTATTTAAGTGATTTCTTGATTGAAACAGGTGTGGCAGTAATCAGGCCTGGGGGGTGGCTACGGAAATTGAACTCAGGTGTGATACACCACAGTTAGGTTATTTTTTAACAAGGGGGCAATTACTTTTTCACACAGGGCCATGTAGGTTTGGATTTTTTTTCTCCCTAAATAATAAAAACCATCATTTAAAAACTGCATTTTGTGTTTACTTGTGTTATATTTGACTAATGGTTAAATGTGTTTGATGATCAGAAACATTTTGTGTGACAAACATGCAAAAGAATAAGAAATCAGGAAGGGGGCAAATAGTTTTTCACACCACTGTAATATGATGACAGCTAATTTACCTCATTTATTAAATATTCAAACCTAATGACATCAAGCTAAATTAAATAAACAGTAAATAACCAATTCATCTAAACCTGTTAGCATAGTGGCAAAAGAATGTTCACACATTTATCTAGATAATTATAAAGGAATTCCACCAAGAAAATGTACAGCTTTTTGTATCAATGTGATATTTTATTGGTACTTTATGTAGCTGCTTTATAGCGCCCCCTCATATACTGCCTTATTTGCACATGGACAGCTACTTTAATCAAAGAAACCTACTAGCTCAGCACAAGCAGGCCAAATGGTTGTCCTCAGACCTGAGTTACACTCGTACTACTGACCAAAGCAGGTGCCCAGTCACCGTGCTGCTACTTTCCCAAAACATCTTTTCCTCAGCCACAAACCCCAGTAGAAAATAGCAATCACCCACTACAGATGCTCTTATCACTATATTTTGAGTAGATTATCATGAAAAATTTCCTAAGTTCATAATTTTGGTTCATACAGTATAGTTACTGCTGACTATGATGTTTGTACGACTGTTAGGTATATCTACTTTATAGCGCCCCTCTTGTACAGCCTTATCTGCACATGGACAACTCCTTCAAGCAAGAAGCCTTACTAGCTCAGCACAAGCAGACCAAACAGTTGTCTTCAGACCTGAGTTACACCTGTCACAGTTACTAAAGGTGGTGCCCACTCACTGCGCTACTTTCCACCTCCTCAGCTGCTAACCCCCTTGAGAATATGGCAATCACCCACACTAGGAGGAGGAGGAGGAGGAGGAGGAGCATATGCTGATACAGCGCTTTGCCGCACCCACCACATGACGAACCAACTCAAGATCCCAGATTAGGACCAGAGTGCAGCCATGCAATGGCTTACACTTCAGCACCAGATGGAATGGAACCAGTGTGAGGTTTTTTACAGTGGCTGGAGTGACAATTCTGCCACCAACCCCAAAGTTTTCCCTGCAGGTTGGAGGGCCTACATGCAGGGCTGGATGCAGATTAACGTCATACCCGGCACGGAGCAATTGCAATTTAAGGGCCTTGCTCAAGGGCCCAACAAAGTAGAGTCACTCTTGGCATTTACAGGATTCGAACCGGCAACCTTCCAATTACCAATGCAAATCCCTAGCCTCAGAGCCACCACTCCACCCTCCCACACTAGGTACTCTTTAAATTACCTTGACCTAATCAAATAGTATAAAAACAATACTACTATAAAGTAAAATTAATAAAGCACAGTAAAACGAGTAGTACCAAAAGTATGAAAAATATATTTTAAAAGATAATTTAAGGATACTTTCTGTAAGGTTACAGAGGATGATGAAAATGAAGTCTGGGTGCATAGCTTTTTCAGATTTTTCTTCTGTCCACAAAATCGTGTATCTTGCCAACTTTCTTTGGAAAATATAGGTGTCTATCTTGTTGAGGATCTTCTCTCTCCTGTTCATTTCCATTATTTTTTTCAGCTCATGCATCCCACTTAGAGACCTTTCTTCATGTACATTTAACAATAATTACATGAATAAACAATAATTTTAATTGATTATATCCATGTTTTCTTTTAATACTAATTAACCTGGGCTAATGCATTCTTGAGTCTGGCTTTTTTTGGGATTTTAAAAGAATGATCTGAAGGATACTAGGTACTAGTATACTAGTCAGCAAAGACACAGAGTTTAAAATCAATCTATAGCAGTCATTTAAAAGAGTGTGTTTGAGATGGGATTTAGTGTTCAAAATTCAATGATTTGTAATCAGTTTTAGTTTATGGAGGCTTTGAGAGAAAAAGAAGGTGCGAGTTTTCCGATTGTTGGCTGTTGAATCAATGTTAGTAGTTTTATAATATTCCCTCTGAGCTACACATTCAGTTTTGATTTGCAAAGTTCTTACTTCAGTATTATGAGTTTGAACATTAAAATCGTCATGTGACTTATTCTACCGTACACCTTTCTGTACTTTTGATGCTTTTATTGTGGTGTGTTTTTGTGGTGTGTCCTTTTCAGAGCTATGGCATTGGAGTCAGAAGCAATTATTGGGTTTCTGGAGCTGAAGTCACTAAACAAAGTACCAACTCTGACTAAATTTAAAATCCAGTATGTGTTAAAATTTCCAATTTCACATATACTGATACAATTCAACTATTTTTTTCTGCTAGATGTATACAAATATAGCTTCTTTTTTAATTTTGTAAGTTTAGTCTTATATTTAATGTTACTCCGTGTTTGTAAGCCACAACAACATTGTTACATCCCAAACTTTAACAGGTTAGATTGCTAAAAAGTAACCTGATGATTCATGCTAGCAGTGATGAAGTATCTTGCATGTTGTATGTTGTGTGCTTTCAATCAACATACTAAATATATTAGTCTAATTACAAATAGAGGAATCAGATTCAGATGTACCAGAAATTGAGGACTCGGAGTTGAAGGTTTTGTGTGCAGAATCCACAGCCCTGGCCATTTTAAAATTTTGAGAAATTTGTCTATTGAAGGGACAGTGACAAATTGCAGGCAAAGAGAAGAGCAATGGGTGAAGCTCAAGCCAAATCCAGCCCCTAAGATTCTCTTCCTAGGCCCGATTCTTCTATGTGTTCAAAATAGGTTGCAAGATTGGAGGGAAGGGAGGATATCTTCAGCATGATATGAACTGTTCGTTCACATAGAATCTGAACAGAGGAGGCAGAACAAATCATTGCACTGTGTAAATGTATTTGATTTTATAGCTAGTTTTGCACATTCTGAATTGTACTGAATAGAATTTTTCTGTTTAACTAGTCAAAGTCAATTGATATTGAAGCTAATACTATGTCTATTTCTTTCTGAGTTATGATTGTATCCTTGACTTATTTCCTAGGCTATTTTTTGGATCTACTGAACAAGTCAGAGCGTTCACTTCAGCAGACGTTTCCAAATGCTTATGGAGAAGTATACACACTTAAAGTCAAGATCTTCCAGGACTTATACGCTGATCTGCGAGGGTACTATCATGGCTCGAACATCAACTTGGAAGATTCATTAAATGAGTTTTGGACTAAGCTTCTAGAAAGAATCTTCAAGGCAAAAAATCCCCAGTATGAGATAAGCGATGAGTACATGGAATGTGCGATAAAGAACGTGGAAGAACAGAAACCTTTTGGAGAGATTCCTCGTGAAGTAAAAGTGAAAGCTACTCGGGCATTTATTGCAGCTCGTTCCTTTATTCAGGGTATTAATATGGCCAGCGAAGTAGTGAAGAAAGTCTCCCAGGTAAGTCAGGGGCACCTTTGGTAACACTTTACCATTGATTAATGAGTTAAGAATAAACTCGTATAAGGCTTAATAGGTTGTTTGTTCATGTTCATTCAAATAGTTATAATTGTCATTAAATTATAATTTATATATTAAAAAATCTTTAACTGTAAAGATTGCATGATCTCCCCATGTCTGCATGGATTTTTAATAGGGTCTCCTATTTCAAAATTCCAAAAATGTTCAGGCCAGCTGAATTTGCAAATCTAAATTAATGTAATATGAATGAGTGGGTGTAGGGGTGGCACATGAATTTAATTAATTGAGTTACACAGTAAGCATATAGTATTAATACCAAATTATCTGACAGAAATGACAGCTCTAGTAGCATAGTCTCCCAGCACCAGTCCTCCTTCAGAAACGCCAGTCTGTTTGTTTGGCGTTACCGCAGTGCAGCACCCTGTAAAACGCAACCAGCTTCATAAACCCAGAGTGGACTGAAGATCTACATGAGCCCACTATGCTGCAGACATGTTAAATAATACTTGAAAAAGCGACTCTGGCAGGTGGTCAAACATGAAATAGGAAAATATGCAGTCAAATATTTACAGAAGGCACAAAATAAAAAACAGAATCCAAAAAACAAGCTAAATCACCATATAAAATTTGAATAAAAAAAAAAAATAAAAAAAACTATATGCACAGGCAGAATGGCATGGTGGATGAGAGTTTGGACTTCAAACCCTGAGTTTGTAAGTTCAAATCCCACTACTGATAATGTGTGACCATGACTAGGTCACTTCACCTGCCTGAGCTCCAATTATACATAAATAAATTTATTTATTTAATATTCTATCTTTCAGATGTTGTAAGTTTCCTTAGCTAAAGGAGTGAGCCTAATAATAGTAATAACAGAAGCAGTGGAATAGCTCAGAATGCCAAAATAGTGCACTGACAACCATGTGCTGTGACAAATACACCCAGTGACAAATACAGTAGTTTGGATAAAGTCTCAGCCAATTTCTGACAATAGTAAGCTGGCTTAAAAGACGCTGTTCAGAGCTGAATGTTACTAACTAGTCAGTTTTCTTCTCAAATTAGCATTGGCCATCTATAGGTCTTGTCAGCTCACTTACCATGTTCACTGGAACTGAAGCAGCTTATCCTTAAGAACATAAGAGGTTTGACAAAGGAGAGGAGTCCATTCAGTCCATCAGGCTAGTATGGAAAACATGAGCTCATATATATTTTAAATAATGCTATAAGATGTTACACAATGTCTACTTTACTTATATACTTGGTGCACCTATATATGTTAGTAGCAGGGCTACTGCTGTCCAGGTCGGGGGCACTAACTACATTTCTGAAAGAAACATAGCTTGTGGTGTTCCTCTGTATACAATGGGGAATCTGTGAAAAATTTAGTGGAGATATTTTCAACAGTGTGGGTTTGCATACCAGGAAATTACGCACACACACACACACACACTTTCTACTTTATCGATGATTTTTTGGCAATTCCTACAAAGTGTAAAGCTATACCTGAATTACATCACCCTCACCACAAACAAAATGTACAACATGTTTATTTCTCTTCTGTTGCTCTATTTGTAATTCCACTTATGCCTGTATACTTGGCATGAGAAAAGTGTGCAGTGATAAATGGTTAAACATTAAATGAGTGTTAGCCTTAGGGGGAAAAAATAACATAAACAATGTAATATTTCTAAGAGAAAGTAACTAATTTTATTTGAGTATAACAAACTTAGAGCTTTGATCATTTAACTTATTTTACATCCCATGTGTAACCTAAGTAAAATAAAGAGAAATATAAACAAAAGATCATTCACTTACTGATAGAAAAACAACTAAGTTACATTTACATGCAGACTATTTGTTCAGAAATTATATTGGCACAAGTCAGAGTGAGGAAGGTAATATTACCAGCATCAAAGTAAAAGGTGAGACATTTTTAGTAGTAACTGTGGCTTATCTAAGCTCTCAGCCAGCCCTGGATGTGGCATAGTTATCAGATTTGTTGCATCACAGGTCTAGAGTTTGGGGTTCAAATCCTAGCCCAAATATTTTCTGTGTGGAGTTTCCATATTCTTCACAAGACCTCTTCATGGGTCCCGTCTTGGATAAGTGATTACCCCTTGTCTTTAAATGCAGATAAAACAGAAATATCATTAGTTGGTGGAAATGACCCAGACAACAACAAGCACTGAAACAGGTATATAAATAAAATGTACCATCATCATTATCAAGACTCTTTCAAGAACCTGTCATCTTTTATCTCAATAGGCCCTAACATTAGACTTTGTATGACTTTTAACTGTTAATATTGCATATTATTGGAGAGAATGGGCTCCCCTGGGGTTTATTTTTTCCAGAATGTCACCGACTTGACTTTTTGTTTTCTTCCTCTCTGCTGACAACTGGACATTTTCCAGTTATGTTAATGTAAATAAATCGTGGTAGTTTATGTTAATCAAACTAAAATTTGCTCTATTTACTGTGTTTTTAATATACTGTATTTTTGGGTGTAAAAGGTGTGTGCTTTAACTATTTAACTATTCATCTCCGGTCCTGTTCAGCCTATATACATCGGACTTCCAATACAACTCGGAGTCCTGCCACGTGCAAAAGTTCGCTGACGATACTGCTATCGTGGCCTGCATCAGGAGTGGGCAGGAGGAGGAGTATAGAAACCTCATCAAGTACTTTGTTAAATGGTGCGACTCAAACCAATTACACCTGAACACCAGCAAAACCAAGGAACTGGTGGTGGATTTTAGGAGGACCAGGCCCCTCCTGGACCCCGTGATTATCAGAGGAGACTGTGTGTAGAGGGTACAGACCTATAAATACCTGGGAGTGCAGCTGGATGATAAATTGGACTGGACTGCCAATACTGATTCTCTGTGTAAGAGAGGACAGAGCCAGCTGTACTTCCTTAGAAGACTGGCGTCCTTCAACATCTGCAATAAGATGCTGCAGATGTTCTATCAGATGGTTGTGGTGAGTGCCCTCTTCTACACGGTGGTGTGCTGGAGAGGCAGCATTAAGAAGAAGGATGCCTCATGCCTGGACAAACTGGTGAGGAAGGCAGGCTCTATTGTAGGCATGGAGCTGGACAGTTTGACATCTGTGGCAGAGCAACGGGCATTCAGCAGGCTCCTATCAATTATGGAGAATCCACTGCATCCACTGAACAGTATCATCTCCAGACAGAGGAGCAGCTTCAGAGACAGACTGCTGTCACTGTCCTGCTCCACTGACAAACTGAGGAGATCATTCCTCCCCCAAACTATGCGACTCTTCAATTCCACCCGGGGGGATAAACGTTAACATTATTCAAAGTTATTGTCTGTTTTTACCTGCATTTTTATTACTCATTAATTTAATATTGTTTTTGTATCAGTATGCTGCTGCTGGAGTATGTGAATTTCCCCTTGGGATTAATAAAGTATCTATCTATCTATCTATCTATCTATCTATCTATCTATCTATCTATCTATCTATCTATCTATCTATCTATCTATCTATCTATCTATCTATCTATCTATCTATCTATCTATCTATCTATCTATCTATCTATCTATTTCTGCATTGTAGTTCAGTGAAGTGTGCTATACAAAATACACTGATATTGTGTGCAGTGCTGCTGAAATAACATTCAGTCTCCATTACCCTGCATTAAAATACTTGACTTTGTAAAATAAATGAGATTAAATGTTTTTCTGTCCTTAAGTCTAAACTAGCACAATTATTACTATATGTTGCTCATTAAACTAAAAAGAGTGTTCAGAGATATTTGGTACATTTTTGAAATTGTATATTTATTACATAATCAGTTATTGGTGAATTACTGTAATTACATATTGTACATATTACACAATTACATATAATAGAAATGTTTTTGTATCGTATTTCTAAATTTATGTGATGTAGACAAATATGACAAAATAACTTTCTTTAAAAAGTTTAAAAAGCTGTTCACAGGTCTTAAAATGATCTTTAAATGTTTTAATTTTTTTTAGATATTGTAATAATTAGTGCTTTCTTAAACTGTATGTCTCCTAGTCAAATATATTTAACTCTTTTCTTAACAATCACAAGGATAAAATTATTACCTGCTATCTCATTTCATAATCCTATGCAGCATGACTGCCAAAGTGATTTTTTGACTGGCATGAAACCACAATTCATTTTTTAGGGAGCTTTTCAAGACAATGGCGCTGTTCTCCTCTCAAAGCCAGTCCACTTGGCTTTTGAACAAGATGAGCAGATGGACAAAATCACTGTGACAGAATGTTATTGTTTGTGTTTCAGGTGCCACTAAATCCAGAATGCACACGAGCCATCATGAAGATGACATTTTGTCCTCACTGTCGTGGAATGCCAAACGTAAAGCCCTGCTTTAACTACTGCCAAAATGTCGTGAAGGGCTGTCTAGCCAACCAGGCTGACCTCAGCACCGAGTGGCAGAACCTCATCCGTGAGTTCTTTACACCTTTTTGCTAGATATATTAGTAATAGTTTTGGCTATTTCTT